>NC_073249.2:82643863-82946893 GCF_029289425.2 Pan paniscus | reverse complement strand
GCATGCTCACCTACCAAGCACAAGCAGGGCACCACTCTTGCTGGCAGCTCACCCTATGGGAAGAATGAAGGGAAAGGGGAGCAAGATGCCTGAAGTAGGCCAGTATATAAAATCCTAGGTTCAACGTTAAACCAAGCACTTGACCTCCAAGATGCCCACTTGGGTCTCTTCCAAGTATACTTCCCTGCTCTAAAGCTTTTTGATAAACTTCACCTCCTACTCTGAAACTTGCTTTGGTCTCTTTTTTCTGCCTATGTCCCTCTGTCAAATTCTTTCTTCTGAGGAGGCAAGAATTGAGGTTGCCGCAGACCCATATGCATTTGCTGCCAGTAACTGGGATATTTGCCACAGCTAACAAACTGTTAACATATACTTAAAATTTTTCCAGATCAAAATTATGTTACCATGCTTGAGGTTTAGAACTTTAGGGATTCCACCAAACATGTACTGATCTAAAATTACTTATGAAGAAAAGTGTGACTTTGTCTACAGATGCCTTTTTATCCAGGCCACTTAATTTTTGTAATTTTGTAGTTAGATATCAACTCTTCCTCTGCTGAAGTGGATTCCAAAGCACTTAGAATCTTCCGGTGGGCAATATAAGACACTAGCATTTCGCTCTCTCATTAGAGAAGTGTCTCCTTTCTAGCCCCTAGCAAAAGCTAGGCTGGGAACAATGACATTTAGAGAAGACTAAACAGCAAGTAAGCACCCATTTACTCCTCCAAAATCTCTAAATTCATTCCTTCAGTGAAAGTTTGGACACCTAATGGATAAATATTACATTTAATATATTTATCATCTTACTTAGTTATCTTCACTGAGCCACAAGTTGATGTCATTCCCTCAGCTTTTCCTAAGAAACAACCATTTTCATCAGTGATATGTGTTTGATGAAAATTTCAAGTGATTTTCATTCTCTTCCATGAGTAAAAGAATTTTTTTCTAATAAGAGAAGCAGTTTCCAGTCCAAGCATATAAAGAGCTTAGAAGCAGTAACTCCCATCCTCACAAGAAAAAATGCTGAACAAACTGAAAATTAACATTTTTTTTTTAGATCCATCAGAAAATGGAGGTCACAGGGCAAGTTGCCACCTCAACAAATGGAGAGACGGGGGATATAGAGAATCATGGCTTACAGGTGCAGAAGCCACTGCTGGAGCCTGTACAGTAGGAACACTTGTCAGAGGCTCAATGTGGACCCACAGGCAAGGTAACCTCTCCCCACCAGGGGAGGGGCAGTTGTAGTGGAGCCCCCACACATTCAGAAGTTTTACCTCCAGAAGCTCTATCAGGTTCTCAGGGTTAAAATCCGAGAAAGTTCCCCTAATGCTTCTGGCAAGGGGAACGGGACATCTAACCCTTTTGAAACAATCCCAGAGCATTCTGTTCTCAACTACAGCCTGCCCTCAAGGGAAACTATTTTATCAGAGCCTAACCAACATGGGTTTTACCAGAGTCTACCAGACCTGGGGAAGGGAAATGCCAAAATCCAGCCCGCTCTTCTTGTCTCACTTAGTGGGGAATGGGAGGAAGCTGAGAAGCCCTTGTGAAGGTCCCAGCCCAGGGACACAGGCTCACTAAGACTGAGACCTAATCTTAGGATCAAAGAATGCTTCTTCTCCCTCCAAATCCTACCACCATGTCAATCAGGCACCTGTCTAGTAACAGCGGCTTACAGATAAAAGAAATGCAAGCCTCAGACTGTATTTAGGAAAGAGTCTACAGAAATCCAAAGACGGCAGTGCAGACAAAAACACAGGCATGAGAGGAAATTTTAGACTCCAACACTACAAGCACAGCAAACAATAAACCCAGCCTAACTCCCAGCCACATATACATGAAACCTCACACTGAAGGCCTATTCATCTCAGTTCCTTTTACCTAATAGATCTAGTCTGGTTTTCAACAAAAAAAATTACAAGGCATGGTAAAGGGCAAAAACAAAAACACACAGTTTGAAAAGATAAAGCAAGCATTAGAACCAGATTCAGACATGGCAGATAGTTGGGAATTATGAAAATTGAGATTTAAAATAACTATGATTAATATGCTTAGAGATCTAATGGAAAAAGTAAACAACAAAGAAGAACAAATGGGTAATGTCAGCAGAGAGATGGAAGTTGGAAGAAAGAGGAAATTCTAGAAATAAAAACTATCATAACAGAAATAAAGAATGTTTTAATGGGCTCATTAGTGGACTGGACACAGCCAAGGAAAGAATCAGTGAACTTGAAGATATGTCAAAAGAAACTTCCCAAACTGAAAATTAAAAAAAAAAAAACAGAAAAGAAAAAAATACCAGAACTATGGGAAAATTACAAAAGGTATAATACACACATAATGGAAATACCAGAAGGAGAAGACAGAAAGAGAGAAACAGAAAAAAATAGCTGAGAATTTCCCGTAATTAGCAATTGACACCAAACCAAACAGATCCAGGAAACTCAGAGAACACCAAGCAGAATAAATATCAAAAAGTTTACACCTAGAAATATCATACCTGTGATGGCTAATTTTATATGTCAACGTGACTAGGCTAAGAGATGCTCAGATAGCTGGTAAAACATTATTTATGGGTGTTCCTGTGAGGGTATTTCTGGAAGAGATTAGTATTTGAATTCGCCCTCACCAACATAGGCAGGTATCACCCAATCCACTAAGGGTCTGAACAGAACAAAAAGTTTTTATTGAGCTGGGTGTCCATCTTCTCTTGCCCTCAGACACTGGAGCTCCTGGTTCTCAGGCCTTCACACTCAGGTTGAATTATAACACCAGCTTTCCTGCCTCTCCAAATTGCAGACAGCACACTATGAGACTC
Organism: Pan paniscus; assembly: GCF_029289425.2. NCBI lineage: Eukaryota > Metazoa > Chordata > Mammalia > Primates > Hominidae > Pan > Pan paniscus. The sequence goes on along the minus strand of NC_073249.2, from coordinate 82,944,072 downwards.
AGCCTCCATAATCACATGAGCCAATTCCCTTCTTCTTCTTTCTTCTTCTTTCTTCTTCTTCCTTCCTTCCTCCTTCTTCTTCTTCTGCTTCTGCTTCTTCTCCTTCTCCCCCTTCTCCTTCTTCTCTCTCTCTCTCCCTCCCTTCCTCCCTCCCTCCTTCCTCCCCTCCCTCCCTCTACTCCCTTTCTATATAGAGATAATACACACATTTTCCAAACTTCTCTCATACAGGTGTGACCATGTAACTGATCCCAACCAATGGAATGTGAATAAAAGAGACATGTGTCACTGTAGGGGCAAGAAAAGATTGTGCCTTCTTTGTTTTCTCTCCCCTTCACTCTGGCAGATGGAGAAAACCACAGGCCCCAGGTGGCGACAAAGCCAAAAGACAGAAGGAACACGGATCCTAAATCACGGCATCAGGAGTCACCTGTGGCAGAAACATGCTGGACTATTACATCAACCACACTTCTGTTGTGTTTGTGCCTTTATGCATTTGGGGTCTGTTTGTTACAGTAGCTATAATAGTATGACCCTAAGTGTTATAATTCCCTTTCCTCTTCTAAAAAAACCACTGAGTGTTCCTTAACTCTCTGAGGTGCTCTAACAACACACCTCCTCTCCAAGAACTTCTAAGTCCTTCCAAGGAACTGACCAGAGCAGGATTTTCCTTACCATTTTATCAAGATGTCCCAGGAATAACTTCTGGCTTTATTGGGTAATATTTTTGAAAAAAGATAGGGTCTCACTATGTTGCTCAGGCTGGTTTTGAACTCCTGGCCTCAAGCAATCCTCCTACAGCCTCCTGAGTAGCTGGGATTACAGATACAAGCCAGCATGCCTGGCTTCTTATGGGGTAATTTCTAGGGCTAGGGCTCATATCTTGCTCTTCCTCTGAAGTGCCAGAATCCCAGGAAAAAGAAAGATACAGTCAGCAGTGATGCTCCTTCCCCATTTGGTTCTCTCCTCCTTTCCTCCCCATCTAGGATTTCCTTGTCCACATACCTGAGGATATCTACCACAAAATGGTCAATTCTCCTTCTCCTGCTTCAGAGCAACTCCTTGAGGGCCAAGGCTGGGAGCCCTAAGGCCAAGGTTGCCTCTTGTCATCATCTCAATAAGCTACACCCTCAAAATTGCTCTATAACAAGGCACCCCAGAACTCAGTAGCTTAAAACAACAATAATCTCTTCTAATGGTCACTGGTCTTCATATTAGCAAGGATAGCTCTGTAACACATGCCTCCTTCTGATGCCTAAGTTGGAGGGGCAGTGACTACTTAAGCATGCTTTTGTCATAGCAGAGATCAAAAGCTCCCAGAGGTGCAAAGAGAAACTTCTGAGGCCTCTTAGGACTCAGGACTCACACACAGTCACTTCCTCCCACATTCCACTGGCCGAAGCTCACCATAGAAGCAGGCCAAGTGAAGGCGCATTGAAGTACATTCTGCACATGACACTTCAGCAAAGGTGTGGCTTATAACACTACCACAGGGACACAAAGTACCAAGACTATTAATTCAGTCTACAGCAGTCCCCGAGGAACAGACGTATGTGGGCCCGTGGCTATATTGACCCGGCCATGGGGCCTCTGCTGAAGGAAATCAGAAATGTGTATTCACCAGGGAACAGTACAGTTAGAAATGAGTATTTTGTAAAATTTGAGGCTCTTTGGAATTCCTATGGTTTGGGTACTATAATAATTCAATAGGAGGAAGGATGAAGTCAGACCAACAGCATCATTAAAGAACTATTATGTTGATTAAATGGATGTTCGGCTGATATTAGCCACCAACTAAGAGAAACCCATCCTATTGAATTACCAGAGTAATGCACTGTCTCAAAGACTGGCTTCAATCACTCCCCATTCAGACTCAGATAAAGTCTTATGGAGAATGGGAACAATAACAGAGCTGAGAGAATGTTAGGACAATATATGGTTCAACTCTCTTTTTGCAGATGAAACACCAGCAGAGAGAAGCACAATGACTTAGAAAACCACTTAAACATGAGTCTGCAGTGTATTGTGCCTAGGCCAGCACGTTGCTCCTTAAGTCTTGTTAGCAATTACAGACCCGTAAAAAAGTGGATCCTCTAAGATCCTCTAACAGTAATTGAGATCATGGGGCTGTGGGCTCAAAGTCAAGAATTCGGGTGGGTCACTGTTAATTTCTTCCCATGGACACCTAATCCAAGCCCATGAGAACATTAGGGCTCTCAGAGACTAAAACTCTAACATAGTAGGGTTTTTCGTGTGTGTGTGTGTGTGTGTGTGTGTGTGTGTGTGTGTGTGTATCTCAAAACTGTATTAATTTCTTTTCTAAGATGCTGGGGTGCCAGCAACATCCCTATTACTCTTCTCCCTTCCTAATGTCCTCCTCACTTTCTGTTTGAATCTGCCATTTCCTCAGAAAAATTAAGAGGGCAATGTCAATCAATTCAAACTAAGATGTCACTCCTGTTCTACAAATACTTACTTTTACACAAAAATAATTGTTCATTAAAACAAAAAAATAAATTCTAGCCTCCCTCCCAATATTTGAACGATCTTTTCCACCCACAGATTAGATCTTCTACGGTCTTGGGTTGTCACCGTGATTGCACTTCCAAGATGTGTACGTTATGTCATGCTACATTTTACGTGTTAAGAGCACAGTGCACAGTGACCTCTCCCATGACTGAGAGAAGTAAAATTCACATGTAAGTAGTAGTGGCCACGAAAACTTGGAAAGACAAGTCTTTTCCAACAGATATTCAGGTCTCAGAGACAATCTGAAGAGTTTGACGGACTCTTTCCTTGACCAAAGTTTAATCAGGCTTAAGTCCTCTTCTTCAGCAGGCCTCCACCCTGGTCCCCTGACCACTCACCCCGAACCTTTGGCCTGCCCAGCTCTATTTTAGCAAGAACCCTGCTAAGTTAGGTTAGAGAGAAATCACCACCCTGATCACCCTGGATATCTGATCAAATTTCTCATTCCCCCACCCTTGATATCTGATCGCCCTAGCCTGCCTTCAGCAAGAATCCTGTTAAGTGGGTTCAGCAAGAATCCTTCTAGGTGCTTGATGTCTCGTATCAGTAACTTTCCATCTACTGACCCCTTCGTTCTGCTCCTTGGCTATACATCCCCAGCTGTCCTTACTGTATTCCGTGTTAGACCTCATCTCTCCCCCCAGTGTGATCATCTTTACACCTATAGCAATAACCCTGTATAAAGTCTTCCTTACTGTTTTAACAAGTGTCAGAATAATTTTTTCTTCAACAAGTTCTCAACAAAAACCCATACCCAGAATCTTTTTCTGGAATGAAAAGGGCTTCAGGGCTTCTCGGGTCACTTTTGTTGTATTGTCCACAGAGCTGAGAGTAAACAACTCCTTTGGACATTTTGGAGAAGAAAGGTCCTTCTATACACCCACTTCATCCAAGGCATTACATGCTTGGGATATTAAGCAACAGCTACAAAAATCAGGAAGTTCCTTCTCCATGTATATGACGAAGTTCTGGACAGGAGCCTGCTGCCAGAATACGAATACTCTTCCCCAAAGACCCCTCCTCATGCCCCTACACGCTCTTGCCGGTCTAGCCTTTCATTCCCTGAAGCACGGCGAGAACGCCTGGAGAGCTCGTCCAAGCAAGTGCAACCCGCTGGTGACTGCAAATGAGCACATGGAACTGTGCGCCCACGCTACGCTCGGTTAAAATCAATCTGGGCTCTTCCTGCCTCGTCCACGCCGAGGTCACACGCAGCACTGGAAGCGGCCTGCATCGGGCGGGGCGGGTAAGGCCGAGGGCACGGCTGCCCAGGCCCGCCAGGGACTGCCCGGACGGGCCGGAAGCCGCGCCTAGAGGAGGGCCCCGGAGCTCGCGCGGGCGCCGTCCCCCGGCGCCGCCGAGGCCTGCTGACATCAGCCGCGCTCCTCCCCTCGCCTCCCAACACCCTCAGCTCCGGGCCGGACCCTCCCTCCTCCCACCACGTGTCCTCCCCGCTCCCTCCCGAGGGGCCGCGCGCACGGGAGGACGGAGAGGCGGAAAGGATGGCGCTGTGACAGCCGGGCCGGAGCCCTCGCGTCCCCACCCCGCGCCCTGGCCGCTGGGCCCGGCGGTGAGTGCGCGCGGGCGGGGGCGGCGGCGGCGCGGCCCCTCCCCCGGGTCCCGGGCGGCTGGGCCGCGGCAGAGGCGGGGGCGCCGAGGCTGCGCCGCCGCCGCCGCCGCCTTTGTTGCGGGCCCGCCGGGGAGGCGGGCGGCGCCGGCTCTCGCCGCCCGGCAGGTGCGCTGGGGCCGGGAGGGGGCCAGGTGGGGAGGCGGGCCGGGCGGAGGGGGCAGCGGAAGCGCTCCCGGCGCGGGGCCGCGGAGAAAGGGAAATGGGGCAAGATGGCTGGAGAAATCCGAACGCGCCCGGGGGCGCGGCGGCGGTGGCGCAGGCGGGGCAGGGCGGGCGGCGGCCCTGGTTGCGGCACCTTAGCGCGGGGAGGCGGCCCCTCCCACCTCTGCCCCGGAGCCGGCAGGGAGACCGCGGCCAAGTTCGGGCCCCAGCTGCAGGCATCTGAAGCCTAGACCCATCCATGCCGCGTTCGCCTATCTTTTTTGGAAATATCGAAGGAACCGACTTTGAACTCCAGAGGGATCTTTTCTTTGGAGGTCCCCCGATGCAGCCCTCAAGATGCATCCGCACTCCACACCTAGGAATTGCCCGCGCCCATAGAGGGCAGGAGCGCGGCCCTTTGTACTGGCCAAGAATCAGCGAATAGAGAATTTGCAGCCCAGAGGCAATGGGTTATTTCCCTGTCGGGGTGGGCCCCAGCCGATTTCTGCACCTTTTTGGGTATCCAGGCATAACCCTCACTATGTTTCACTGACTCCTGGGTTTGCAAAGTCCCTTAAGGTAGAATGACCCTATTTTCTGAACCAGCTCGTGGACAGAACCTTTGAATTTGGAAAATCCAGGCAATGGGCCTACTGAGCCAACCGCTCCGCCCATGCTTAACTGGCTTCTAGCACCCATTCCAGTTGAGTAAGTGTCCAATCTGTGTTCAGACACCTTCACTGATAGGAAATCAGCACCTTTCCCCTGCCTCTGATTCCTGTTTGGGTGGCACTGGCTGTGAGAAAGTACTGCCTTTCTCACTGCTTAAAACCTTTTCCAGGAGTATTTACCCACTGGCCGGCCTCTGTTCTGCCGTCCAGTCTCTACAAACCAGTCTGGGTTCTCTTCCCCAGATAGCTTTTTAAATATTTGAAGGCAGCCAGATACGTTATCTACCCACAGCCTCTCTTATCATAATTAAACATGTCACCCTGTAGCTTCCTGGCCGACTCTTGTTTCCTTACTTCCCTCCAGCGGGAACAGTGCTTGGGGCTAAAGAGGTTTGTATGTGGCTCAGCCTCCCCCATCATAGGCTTTGGGGAGGTCACAGTGACACCTGGTTTTTCTGAACCTGAATCTTGCTTGCAGAGATGGAGTCCACAGCCTACCCTCTCAATTTGAGCCTGAAAGAAGAGGAAGAGGAAGAAGAGATTCAGAGCCGGGAACTAGAGGACGGCCCGGCAGACATGCAGAAAGTACGAATCTGCTCTGAGGGCGGATGGGTAAGTAAGAAGGTGTGGAGTCCACACAGCCAGCAGATGCAGGCCTGAGAGCCCAGCTTGCTTTAAGTCTCCTCCTCAGACAGACGTGGGAAGTAAAAATAGCCCAGCCCGGTGTGTTTGCATTCCTGAGAAAACAGCTCTGTGGCTTTAAAAGGCAGTGCAAAGAATGGAGGAGGTGGTTATGGAAACAGTCCCTCAGCCATGTAGCTTGTCGTCGTTCAATTGGAAGTCCTAGAAGCCAGGACCTTGTCTCTCTCGTTCACCCACTTATCCTGCACTGCGTTTGATGCCAGGCACATTGTAGGCACCAAGTAAATGTTTGTTGACTTACTGCTGGTTGAAGGGAACCATTTTAAATAAGACTCGAGTCATTGGGTTGACATGAGAGGTTAGGCTAGTTGGTTCTGTGTGAGCACCTCTTACCACAGTTGACACAGGAGAGCTGCCTGTCCAGCTGACCTGGATAGAAATGGTGGGCAGCAGGGAATACAGAGATTCAGGGTATACACGCAGAATAGTATGATAGAGGTCAGTTTATACAAATGCAAATGCAGTAGATACTTATAGTTACAGATAGTTATTCACCGTAGTTACTGGACTTCGTGGTAATTAGGCATGAATAGTAAACATTTTAAATAAGCAACAAATTGACATTCCTTTTCTCTGCTTATTTTCCGTTGTGTATAAACATTGTCAGTATACATAGTATCCTTTGCTTCCATGAAGAGCCCCTATCCATACAAGCATGGTACTTCTAAATTGTTCCCTACCAGAGGAGAGAACTGGGATGCAGAAAGATTATCTGCCTTGCCCTAAGGTTACACATGAACACTGACATTTGTTCTTCAAAACAGGTCTCCTGAGCTGCACCCTTAAAAGTAATGCATTTTACCATATGTATGCTATACCTTAATTTAAAAAAAAAAAAAAAAAACAGTGCAACCACAGGCTCTCAGTTTGCCAGTCTAGCTGTGGACACTGCGCTGCCTTTGTCTCATCAGTGTTCTTTGCCCACCACATCCTTCTTCCCAATTGTGATCCAAGCAGGCGTCAGGTCTATTTAGCCTGGAACAAGAACTCAAGGCAGTCAAAACTCAGGGCTTTGAGGCTAAATTGGTCAACCCAGAACATCTAAATGGAGAGCCTTGGAGAACAGGTGCAATGAAAGTGAATGTGTTGGGACAGTGAGGAAGGAGCAAGATGAAGACCAACCATGCTTAGGTGGGAAAAGAAGGAAGTAACCAGAAGGGCTGGAGGAGGGAGTCCAGCAGCTGGTGGTGCTGGGGATTGGGCATTTGTGGCCTCCAGGCAATCAGCCATCCATCCACAGTTACCAAGCACAGTGCTGGGCGTAAAGAGAGACTCTTTTCCTCATGGAATTTCCAGTCTTGTGAGCAAGGCAGGAAAGTAAACATAAGTAATAGTAAGCACAGTGTGCAGAGTGCAGTGGTGGAAGTCTGCAAGGATGCACCAGGAGCCAAGATGAGGGGATGCCTCATTCAGGCTGAGAACTCCGGGGCTTCCTGGACAAGGCCTAATCTTGAGCAGTGAGCAATTTTGCCCCCACCCCTGGACATTTGGCAACATGTAGAAACACTACCCCCTTTCCCCACCCCTGGATATTTGGCAATATCTGGAAACACTTTTGTTGGTCTGACTTGGTGGGGGTGCGTTGGGGACTGGGAGATCCTCCTGGCATCTAGTGGATAGAAGCCAGGGGAGCTGCTAGGTATCTACAGTGCACAGGATGCCCCCCCACCGCCACACACACACACACATACACACACAACAAAGAAGTAACTGGCCCAAAATGTCAGTTGTGCTGAGGTTGAGAAACCCTGCTCTAGAGCATTAGAAGAAAAGAATCTGTTTTTAAAATATGTATTTTGGTTATAGAGAATTATGTTAGGGTGATCAGTGAAAGCTTTTCAAGCATAAGAACTATGATAATATATTAGGATAAAATTCCATAGAATTGAAATAGAAATACAATTTTAAGTAGAAAAAATAAAAAATGTGCTTTGAACTGAGTCTTAGTCATTATGGAATCAGCCAAGGGAAGGGAAGCGGGTTGCATTCCAGGCAAGAGGACAGCACAGGCAAAAGCACTGAGGAGAAGAGCTTGGGTGCAGAGTTAGGAGCAGCTCCTGCAGCTAGAACCTGAAACTCATGGCAGGGAGTGGAAGGGGATCAGGTATAGGAGGCCAGGCCAGGGGCCAGAGCCAGCCAGGAGGACATGCAGTGCTACGCCAGCGAGTTTGAGCTTTCTCCTTAGCTCTGTGGAATGAGGCCTTAGCCCATCTTTCTAAGGGAGGCCTCAGGCTCTCTACAGCCACCATGCTAAGGCCTGAGTGGCCTGCTAAGAAAGCAAAGCTTTGGCATCAGACTTTCTAGCTCTGTGACCTTGGACAAGTTACTTAACCACTCTGTTTCCTTACCCATAAAAGTGAGGTAGTGATCCCCATGTCCCTAGTTTAGCAGATTCGGTGAGAGAATATATTTATATGATTGAGTGTCCTATACAGTGCTTGGCACATAGCAGGCACTCCATCAGTGGATCAGTACAAACTACCCCAACCTCTTCCCCCGAGATCCCTGCGTCTTTGCTGGGTGGCTGCAAGGCTTTAGCGAGGCTGTGCAAGGTGTAAGCACTTTACAACATTTACCCTTTGAGGATAGCATTGGAATGCCAACTTCCTGAGCAGAGCAAGGCAGTGCACACAAGCTAGAGGAAGAACACTTATCCAGTGAGCCCTTGATCTTCTGAGGAAAGGGAGGAGGGCAGGGATTGAGGGTCCCTACCTGCAAGGCCAAGAAGGGGTGTCTGGAGGTGGTACACAGACTGCCTGATTTCTCAGTTTTGCCCGGGGCCGGCCCTGTTTACCTTCTGCTATGTTGAGCCAGATAAAAGGCCTCTGTGGAGCGAGGGGAGGCCTGCGCGGCAGGGCCTGGCTGAAGGATCGCTCCATTCTCACAGAGGCTTGCTGTGAGGAGAATGTCTAAGCCACTACACTGTGCCTCTGGAGCATAATGTGGGCTTGTTTGAAGATCCTCCGTGGCTCAGTCATTGATAGGAGGAGATGAATCCTGCACCAGCCCCCAGCTTTCTTCCTGCAGCTTCAGGGCTCCTGGTACCTGATGTTTTTACCAGGCCTAGAATATGTTACCCCCTCTAAGAGTATTGATGGCCCCTCTGAAATGACAGGCATAGACAGTCCTGTTCCCATTTTATCAGCAAAGGGAAAGGGACTATAAATAGGTATGACCTAGATCTGGAACTTCCCAGGGAGAAAAAAAGGCCAAAGAGACAGTTCTTTAAAAGCCTGGGAATTGGGAAAGGAGTAGGGTGGAAAATTCCTGGGCTGACTGGCTTTCCAGGGTGAGGAAGTCTGAGGAAAGCCTGAAGACGAATCCATTTTACCTCCTCATATTTCACACTTAGGGATGTTTGTCCATTCTTACTCCAAAGAGTAGGTTTGGTTTTATGACAGATAAAATTTAATGATTCTTTGAAACAGTTCCAAGTAGAACAAGAGAAGGGAAATCCAGAGATTTGCCTAGATCGTATATTCAAAAGCACATTTTTCAGTGACTACTAGCTACAGGAAGTGTCCTAGGCTTAGGGAAGCAAAAAGGAGTAAGTACAGGTCCTGCTTTCAACAAGCTCAGATTCTAGTGGAGGGAGCAGACAAGTCAACCAAAAGAATTCTGCAGTGTGATGAGTGCCCCGGGAGTGTGGAGCCCAGGACATTTCAGGGGCATGTGGGTGTGCTCACAGCGTGGCACAGAGTGGGCTTCCTCGGGAGCAGGGATTTTGGGCTGAGTCCTGGAAGATGGGTGGGTGTCAGCCAGACCAAGAAAGGGGAGGCCCTCCAAGGCCAGGGGAGAATATGGGCCAAGGTGTGGGGACGTCGGGGAATGGTTGTTCAGGGAACTGCACACAGCTGAGTACAAGTGGAGCACAGAGCTGGGGAGAGTTGAGGGTTAGTCATCAGGGAGGCAGCTGTGCTCGGTATTGCTGGATCCTTGGGGTCAGGCAGTGGTGGCCCCAAAACACAACCCCACCATTTATTGGCTATGACATTAGCCTGGAAATGAGACCTCTCCAAGCCCATATTCTCCTTGATTAAGTAGGGGCATGGTGGCTTGTGCCTCTAATCCCAGCTACTAGGGAGGCTGAGGCAGGAGAATGGCTTGAACTCAGGAGGCAGAGGTTGCAGTGAGCCAAGATCGTGCCACTGCACTCCAGCCTGGGCAACAGAGCAAGACTCCATCTCAAAAAAAAAAAAAAAAATAGGCGTATCTACTCCTCCACAGGCCCATTGCGGGGAATAAATGAAGCAGTTACAGGCCCTTTCCTAGTACTTGCTTCCTATGTATGAGGTGCTGTGGAGGTGGGGAGAGAACAAGGGGGCTTCCTTGGGTCAGGGAGGAAAGGCCAATGTATGTAAGTGACTGTTGGCCTGACCCCTGAAGTGGCTGCAGGCTATATAGCATATGGACACTAATTTTCTAAGCTGAGGAAAAACAGTATCATAATCACCCAGACCCAAGATACAGCTTTGGGAAATAGCTTCGAAGGCAAGAATACAAAATAACCAGCCTGAAACAAGCCATCCAGTGCCTTCTTATCACTAAATAGGATGAGCTTTGGAGTAGGATTTTTAATGACTGTAATAAGAAATACAGTTAAAAACAAAAAGAGGAGGTTGGTTTGGGTGGCTTGGCTGCCTTGGGCTACTGAGGAGCCCCCTGGTGCTGGGCCAGGAAGCAGAGGAACAGGGGAGGGATGCGGTCCTTTGGGCTTTCTGCCTACCTGGTCCAGGATCAAAGTGAATGAGTTTGCTCTGGCATCTCATTACATATATTAAGCTGTAATTAGCCCTTCTTTCTTCCTCTTCATGCTCTTGTGGATTGGAAAGGCCAAGTAGGGCCCCTTCTCTCAGTGGCTCCTCCCTGGGCAGCTGTGGGTTCCAAGTCTAACACTTTGGTTAGTACCCTTGGAAATGCAGTGCCCTGGAAACCCACAAAGATCCCACGGAGGGCAGTGATCCTATTCAGATTTACAAACCCAACTCACCCCGCCCGGGGCCGAGGGTCTTTTTCTGGGGTGGGAGGGAATTGGGGGTGCTTGTGTTGGTGGGACACTTTGTCTGGGTGTGGGTGGCTTAAGTCTTGGGTCAGAGGTGAGCCGTGAGCAGCTCTCACCACAGTGCATGAGGTACGATGTCCCAGTGTCCTCCAACCGGTGATCATGGTAGGGAGTTAGTTTTCTTCTCAATGTGCTGCTTACCTTATCTGAACTGAGGGTGGCAGCCGCTGTGGTGGGCACAGAAGGACTGTGCTCTTGCCCTTGTTGGCTTCCAGCAGCTGTATGAATGTGGACAGTCCGTTTTCCCCTGGGTCAGGGTCCCTCACCTGACCTGTGAGAGGACAGGCTGTGCTGGGCTGTCTGTAAGGTCCTGTCCGCTCTGAAAGTCTGTCTGCATATGCCTGTTTGTCATTGTGAAAGGGCTGTTCACTCTTCCAGGTACCGGCCCTATTTGATGAGGTGGCCATATATTTTTCCGATGAGGAATGGGAAGTTTTGACGGAGCAACAAAAGGCCCTCTACCGGGAAGTCATGAGGATGAATTATGAAACTGTCCTGTCCCTGGGTAAAGCTGTGTTTTCCTTTGTCTCCTGGAAGCTCTGAGCCCAGAGAATTGTTTCCATGCCTCTCTTCTCTGGTATATCCAATGTCCCTCTCTCCTGAACTTAGACTCTGCCTCCTCAATGTCCGTGCCCATTTATTCCAATTTTTGATTTGGGCAGTATATCAATATTGTGTCACCCTACTCGGCAATCCGTGCTGCCTCAGAACTGCCCCCATTCAACCCAGGCATTCACATTTAAGGATAAAAACCATGTAACCTTAGAAATGTCACCATGGATCTGGGCCTGTGCCTCACTGTTCCTTACGAGAGAAGGCAGGCGTTAATGTTACCCTGTCAGCCTCAGAAGTTTGGGGACATACCCTCCCAAAGACTGTTTGCTCCTCTCCCCAACTTCCACCCCAAATTGATATCACACATCTTATCAGCAGAATGTAATCATTTCAAGAGATTTCCCAGTTTGCTTATACAGGTACCAAAATGTTAATTGGATCAGCAGCTGCATTCACCCTTCTCCCTGCTAAATGCAGTTCTTTTATTGTTGGTGCCAATACCATCCCTCATTAGGAGAGATCTACCCATTCCTTTAGACAGACCTATTTTCCATTATCTTTTTTCTTTAAGTATCCCTGAGCCTCTTTCCCCTTGTTTTTCACAAAGAAGGGGAGAGTGGCTCTTAAGTATTTTGAAGTACTTATTTTGGTAGTGCTCCAGGACAGTAACACACAGCTGTTACCTATTTTATTTCCTATAAACAGAATTCCCATTCCCTAAGCCAGACATGATCACCCGTTTGGAAGGGGAGGAGGAGTCTCAGAATTCTGACGAGTGGCAGCTCCAAGGAGGCACCTCTGCAGGTACTACAAGTAAAGCAGTTCAGCGTCCATCCAGCTGGGAACATTGTGGAGTGGGATTTTCAGTGTACATTCCACGGGGTATTTAAGAGGTAGAAGGATTATGGGTTTTGGAGTTTTGAAATCTCCCTCTTTGCAGTGCTAAATGTGTGACAGTGTGTGACAGGCAACTGCTTTTACCTCAGAGCTTCCATTCTTCCTCTATCAGCTCTGAGTAACAAGACTGATGTATGACCTTGTTTGTGGATGAAGCAAAATGAGGCTTGTGCAGCATTTGGTCTAGTGCACCTTCTGGCTGAACAGGGCTCCCTCAGTGGCGTACCATGTGCCTCTGCAAACTAAGAATAGTGAGAGGAAGCACACTTCCTGAGTTACCTGGCTCCCTGTCCATCTCATACTGGATAGAAAAAGCAATAGCAGTCATAGCATACATTTGAGCAAATGTATCTAAGAAGTACCTAGTCCTTTGTCAAGAAAAATGGTTATTGAGGCCACAGTTGAATAAATATAGCATTGCCTCCAGACGGCCAAAATAGTTTTGTCTTTTCTCCGGAAGTAAGAGTTTAAAATGCCATATTTCACTGACTCTGAGACATGTTTTTCTCCCATTGCTTTACTGTCTCTGAAATTGAGAATGCCTCTTAAAATCAGTGGCATGTCATAGCTTAATTAGTAGTGTTTTCTTTCTTAATGGCACATAATGATGCATCCTACAACTGATGACATTTTAGTTTGGGTGAGATAGGGTAATTTCCCCAAATCATATTCAACTTCTGTGACCACCTTCTAAATATAAAGTGAAACCTGGTTGCACCATTAATGTGCAAGAACTAATTTTCTGCCTTATAAGCTTAACTTTGCTAAGTGTGGTTTTTGCTGTAGGTTTTCTTGGTTCTAAAGGGATATGATTCAGCCCTTGATGCATCTCTGTAATATTATATGGTAGTATGGTTAACATTTGGCTTCTCATTCACATAAAAAGTATTTTGATGCAAACATGGCCCCCAAATTATTTGGTCCAAGCTTGGTTCCTCTGTTGAGTTCCCAGCTCTGCCACTTTCTGGCTTGGCTACCTTGGTGCATTATGTAACCTCTGTAGCCTCCCCTTCTTCATCTGCAAAGAAGGAACAGTGATTAAACTTAGAGTTATTAAGAGAACTAGGTGTGGGTAGTCCACATAAATTGGCATATGGATAAGGACTTAGGCAATGTTACCTGTTATTAAAGTTACTACTTTTGGTGAACTTCAGATTAAGGTATTCTTAGCATTTCAACCCCCAAAAATCAGGGTATAAGCCATTTTACTTACTGGCATTATTTTTGCCCCTCACTATTTGTCTCCCAGAAAATGAAGAATCTGACGTAAAGCCTCCAGACTGGCCAAACCCAATGAATGCTACCTCCCAGTTTCCTCAGCCTCAGCACTTTGACAGCTTTGGCCTCCGTCTGCCTCGGGATATCACAGAGCTGCCCGAGTGGAGTGAGGGGTACCCCTTCTACATGGCCATGGGCTTCCCAGGGTATGACCTCTCGGCTGATGACATAGCTGGGAAGTTTCAGTTCAGCCGGGGCATGCGCCGCAGTTACGACGCAGGGTTCAAGCTGATGGTAGTGGAATATGCTGAGAGCACCAACAACTGCCAGGCTGCCAAGCAGTTTGGAGTATTGGAAAAAAACGTTCGAGACTGGCGCAAAGTGAAGCCACAGCTTCAAAACGCCCACGCCATGCGGCGGGCATTCCGAGGCCCCAAGAATGGGAGATTTGCTCTGGTGGACCAGCGTGTGGCTGAATATGTCAGATACATGCAGGCCAAAGGGGACCCCATCACCCGGGAGGCGATGCAGCTGAAAGCTCTCGAAATCGCCCAGGAAATGAACATTCCAGAGAAAGGGTTCAAGGCAAGCTTGGGTTGGTGTCGAAGAATGATGAGAAGGTATGACCTGTCTCTGAGGCATAAAGTGCCCGTGCCCCAGCACCTGCCGGAAGACCTGACTGAGAAACTCGTCACTTACCAGCGCAGTGTCCTGGCTCTGCGCAGGGCGCATGACTATGAGGTAGCTCAGATGGGGAATGCAGATGAGACGCCCATTTGTTTAGAGGTGCCATCACGGGTAACTGTTGATAACCAGGGCGAAAAGCCTGTCTTGGTCAAGACACCAGGCAGGGAAAAACTGAAAATCACAGCAATGCTTGGTGTCTTGGCTGATGGGAGGAAGTTACCACCGTACATCATTTTGAGGGGAACATATATCCCCCCAGGGAAGTTTCCCAGTGGGATGGAAATCCGCTGCCACCGGTATGGGTGGATGACTGAAGACTTGATGCAGGACTGGTTGGAAGTGGTGTGGAGACGGAGGACAGGAGCAGTGCCCAAGCAGCGAGGGATGCTGATCTTGAATGGCTTCCGGGGCCATGCCACAGATTCCGTGAAGAACTCCATGGAAAGCATGAACACTGACATGGTGATCATCCCAGGGGGTCTGACCTCACAGCTTCAGGTGCTGGATGTCGTGGTCTACAAGCCACTGAATGACAGTGTGCGGGCCCAGTACTCCAACTGGCTTCTGGCTGGGAACCTGGCGCTGAGCCCAACCGGGAATGCTAAGAAGCCACCGCTGGGCCTCTTTCTGGAGTGGGTCATGGTCGCGTGGAATAGCATCTCAAGTGAGTCCATCGTCCAAGGGTTCAAGAAGTGCCATATCTCCAGCAACTTGGAGGAGGAAGACGATGTCCTGTGGGAAATCGAGAGTGAGTTGCCAGGAGGAGGAGAACCACCAAAAGATTGTGACACCGAAAGCATGGCTGAGGGCAACTGAAGGGAAAGGGAAAGGTAACCACTCAGGAGTAGATACTCAGTGCCTTTGCTGACATGTCTGTGTTCTACAAACACCTTCTCTCCATTATTTTTCTGTTTTTAAGTTCCCTTAGAGCCTACAGTGCAGTAGTGTAGATCAGGGGTCCCCAACCCCCAGGTCACGGACCATACTGGCCCATGGCCTGTCAGGAACTGGGCTGCACAGCAGGAGGTGAGTGGCAGGTGAGCAAGCATTACCACCTGAGCTCCACCCGCTGTCACAGCAGCGGCATTAGATTCTCATAGGAGCACGAACCCTGTTGTGAACTGCACATGTGAGGGATCTAGGTTGCAGGCTCCTCAATGCCTGAGGATCTGAGGCGGAACAGTTTCATCCCAAAGCCATCCTACCGCCCACTACCCCGCACTTCCTGGGTCCCTGCAAAAATTGTCTTCCATGAAACCAGTCCCTGGTGCCAAAAAAGTTGGGGACTGCTGGTATAGATAACAGACCATTAGCATTTTCTCCTTTATATGAAACATTTATTATTTGATTTATGTGTGTCTATTTTGCTCTGTGGCTTGGACCCAGAAACACTTGTATAATAGGTGAAATGAACAAAGAATGAGCTGCCAGAACATCTGAGAGCTGTAAAGTTGAAATTATTTGGACCCAAAGAAGCATAGTCTGACATTGTTCAGTTCACACAAAATTTTGTCTGAAAAGCCAACTTTTTTCTTTCCCTTTTAAATTATGCTGAACATTTAGGGCCAGTATGTGTAACTGACATGCTGGGACAGTTGTACTCACTTTTGCTGGCCTGTAGGACCGTGACATAGGGAGAGCACTAAGTGTGCCTTCAGTACAGTGTCCTCCGGGCCTCGGGTCTCAGTCCTGGAGCTATCTACAGTATGCTACCAGCGAGTAAGAATAATAGCTTCTACTTGCTTTTCCCTACAGAGTTCAGGAGTTTTAAAACGTCACCTTAGTCTCATTATGACCTTCACATGGGCTATGACAATAATTTCCTGTAGTCAGCAGATGTCTGAAGGAAGATATTTTTTAACTGAATCTTTACACCAAAAAAAGAAAATAAAACGGTGCGTATCTAGGACTCTAGTGAGGGCTGAGGACAATAGGCCTGGAATTTTCTGGGTTGAGTACACAAGAAGAACAGCTTTCAAAGGAAAGTAGGAATGGAGGCCTAACTGAGACAACACTAGTGAAATGACCCCACCCACCTACACCTCCAGAGAGGAGGAGGATGAGCATGTACAGCAGGGGGGACACCCACAAAGAACAAACAATTCATTTACCTGTTCGTTCTCATCTCCCTAATTATAAATTAAATTGATCCTCCAGACAGTGTTTTATATGAAGGAAGAAGCCACCTCTTTTACAGAGGACCTGAAACCGTCAACCATCTTCACACATTCTTTTTCTTTCTTTTAAAGTATAATTAGGTATTTCCATCTTCCTTGCTTTTTTCTCCAAATGAAATGCTAATGGGAGCCTTATTTTACCCACTTCAGCTATATAAGTCCATCTGTGTTTCAAAGAGTGACTTATGTCTCCTGCCTTGCTTCCAAATTAAATTGTACTCATATTGCTGAATCCCATTGTAATTCTGGGATCCCTGGAATTACAATGGAGCAAGAAGTTCTTACTATTACATTCAAAATCACCAAAATTGCTTTTTTTTCCCCCTTGGGTCCTCCTTGCTTTGAGAAACCCCATGAATCCAGCCTCCCTTTTCTGCTGACCCTTATATTGCCTGCGTTGGATATCAAACTGAATTACATTGAGTTTCCATCTTTTCTTCATTTACCTTTTGCTTTTCCCTCTCCTTGTTAGATAACATTTTTGTGCACTTTTAATTTCCTAAGCTCCTTACCACCTCAGGGACATGATTAAAAACTTCCAGAAGAGGAAAGGAGAAAAAGCTATGCTAAGTTGCATTTATGAATGTTGGCCTGCAATATTGGTCATGAGCTTTTGCTCTTCTAGACTGCCACAATTCTCTCTGCAGCTCCTGAGGAAGTGATGGGAGTAGACAGATTCACAGTGAACAAGAGATTTGGGAGACCAAGTGGGCATAAAACTACGTCTTGGCCTCTATTTGGAAATCAGAATGATGGAATTATTATGTTTGTTAAAAGTTATACCAAAAAGCCAAGGGTTAATTCATTTAGGTTCTCTCTGTTTTCCAGCAAATGGAACTCTGATTTAAACAGCTGGGGATGAAATTCCTCAAGATGATTATTCCTGAAAGTGTGGATGCGCTGGATGCGCAGGGAACATCAGGAAAAGGCCACGGGGCTCTGAACAGCCCCGGTCCAGACAGCAGCCTGTACATCCATCCCAGGACACAGCCCAGCCCCTCCCCACACCATACAAGGTATCAGAAAAGTCTAGGACCTATCATTTCATCAGAGACATGATCAGAAAAGAAACTGCTTCTGCCCCATTTCTTGTTTTGGAGATTACTCCATCTGTCCATCAAAAGAAACCTGTAAATATGAAAGAACAAAGGTTATTTCCTGGAGAAAAGACAATTTATTCAACACCAACAAGGGACTCATCATATGGGCACAACTCTGGTGTCCTTCTATGGAGAAAACCTCAAGTAAAGTTTTATTCTGCCTTTGAAAATGCTTCCAAAAGTAGACCCTGTCCCCACACAGGTCAAGACTACAGAGAAGGCTTTGTAGAAATGTGTCACCTGTGTACACCTGCTACTTACACATTTCCTCTTTTGGAAAAATGAGATACTTAGAATAACAAGAAAATTAAGACATACTGGCCTGGTGCCAGCAGATGGCTTTTCTATAGACAAACTAGGTTAGTGTGGAAGATATAGGTTAAAATAAACTATGCTGTTTTATTTATCTTCCCAACCTGATTGGCAGCTAGACTTTTTTAGGGTCTCATTTAATGGCCCTGTTTTTTTTCATTATTATATTTAATGATAGGGCAGGATTTCATATGCAAGCTCTTGTTTCTCAGGCTGCCTGCAGAAGAAGTCGCTATAAATTATCTGTTGTCTACATGGTGCAAGGCCCATTGACTCATCTGATGCTTGTTTTGTTAATTTCTTTAATATTTTTATCACGGGGCAGTGGGAGGGCTTGGGCTTTTAGCCACAGCTGTTTTAAGACTTCTGATCTCCTGCCCTGCAGGAATAGGTGGGAAGTCATTGAATTTTTACACTATAGTAATTTGCATTCCCACATAAGTTTGAGTGTTACGAAAACATTCCTTTAAAGGGATCTGTGCTACACAAAATATGCCAGGACCTCACAGACAAAGCCATTGCTAGAAATGTCATTCCAATGATCAAATCTGGAACCAGGCTGCCATAACCACTTTTCCTTCTTGTAGACTCAGCTCACCTGTATATTTAAACTGTTCTTGGCATCTTGAAACACCTATTTCTACTCAGGTACTCATTGTCCTGTTACTGATTCACCTTTCTGATCCTTTTCAACCAGTTTTCCCCCAAGGGGGGAAATTTTACTTAACCTCTAGTATTTGAACAACTCAATATTTCAATTGTTGCCCCATTTGCTTTTACCTGTACTGTATTCTTGGTCATCTCAAATGGCGTCTAAACCCAGCTACTTTGCATTCCAGAAGTTTCCATTCCCTCCAATTCCACCTAATTTTTCATCTGTCCTAGTTACTGGCTCTTTCTTCATGTCTTATTTCTCTTGCTTTGGGAGCTTAAAAGATTTTACAAGACCTAATTTTGGGTTCCTTCCTTGGAGCCATAGTTACCCTGCCAAGAAGAGTAGAAAATGGGTTCAACTCCTGTTTCGCTCCACCAACACCTCCGTGAGTCTCATCATCAGCTGAGCGATGATGCCTTACAGGTTGCATAGCACTGGAACTTTCCTAGAGTAACGGCTCTGCTGCCAGGGTTTCTCTGGGCTCATTCTTCCACTGACTTAATTATGATCTATGCCTAACAGAGCCCCAGTACAACTATTTTGCAGAATGGCTGTTACCCTAGAATTACTATAGCACATATTGAGATATAGTTGTACTCCCTAGTAGATAGGAACTGACCCCAACAATAAACTTTGATAATAAAGACAATAGGCTATGGTGGTTTTATTTCTTTACCTATTAGCATTGTGAAAAGTTACATTCAAGGTATTGGCTACACCTTATTCTCCATCCGGTTTGGTACCAATATATTACATCTTTCAGTCAAAAAGTGTTCATGAGATGCAGTGTAAGTAATATTGGTATCTGTGAAGACACAGGGAAGAACGTGTGCAGTGGGGCAAGTTTGACATAAATAGCTTTTTTCCTCAGTCATGTTTTGTATGCTCTCAGCAGTGGCACATTACCAAAATCACATGAAAGAAATCCCATAAAGGGATCTGAATTTTAAATGAAAGTATGATGAACCCGCAAGTCTTAATTATGCACTTTTAATAAAATTAGTCCTGACAATTTACAGTGCCCATAAAGTAGTAGTCGATTCTCCAGGAATAATCTGGCAGTGTTATTTTTCCTTTTCAACCCATCAGCATTAAATGCTGAGCCACTCTCCAAGTCTGACCCCTAGACTAAGCTTCCTTACTGTTACTCTTCCTCCCAGAGGCATTTTGGAATGAGTCAAAGGCATGGTAGGACACGGCATTTACCTGTGGTCATCACTTCAGGCAACAGAAAGGAAAAGGGTTTGTCCTTGGTTGATCAGAGAAGTGGGTGATAAGAACGTGCTAAATAACAAACCTGCACACTTGTACCTCTGAACCTAAAATGTTTTTTTTTTAATTCAGAACAACAAAAGAACATGCTAAGCGAGTCCTCCCACCTGCCTGGTAAAATACAGCCGGCTTTATCACACCTGGTTTTGCACAGTGATAAATTCCTGCAGGAAAAAATAAGTTTTATTCTAAGTCTGAAATTATATGGTTTCCAACAGCTTTTTCCCTCGTTAAAATAATTATTTTTCTACATGATGCTTGATAATAAGCATTTGTTTCTTAACCTAATTAGAGAAGCGATTGCACTCAAGAGTCCCCACAGCTGGCAGTGGTGTTACAGATGGAACCAGCCTTTGGTGGACAGAGTTCAGATGTTTCAGGGGCTCTTGTGAAAATGCTAAGTATTACTGTTTCTACCTTACTGCCCTGCACTTTACCCCATCATCTCCCCTCTTTAGAAAATGATTGATTTCATAGGAAAATTGGCATGGAGAGCAGATAGTAGAGTGTAGACCTGAAATACATGAGGCAAAGGCAGCCTTCCAGCATTCTATGGTCCCACCAGGTGGGTAGGTGACTAGGAATTCAGGCCAGGTCCTAGAGAGTAGTGAGAAGTTTTCCAGTTTGCAGTTTCCTCCGTGCTGTACGTACAGCCATACAGCCTATGGAACCTGACATTGCAGTGGGCAGCAGGACATGGTCAAGACTCCTAGCTGCCTCTCCATCTATGGAACTATGAAATTTCACACATATTCCCTAGGCAGCATTAAGGCCCAGGTATATTGAGTAGTCCAAACCAAAACTATATTCGAGTATCAGTTCAAATTCTTCCAAGCCCTAAAAATTCTTACGTAGTTTCTCACCTAAAACTAATGGCTTGTGCCAAGAACTGAAACTAAGCTATTGATTTTTTTTTTTAAGAAGTCTTAATCTATACATAAGAAATTACATACCTGGCCAGGTGCAGTAGTTCAGGCCTGTAATCCTAACACTCTGGGAGGCCAAGGTGGGCAGACTGCTTGAGCTCAGGAGTTCATTACCAGTCTGGGCAACATGATAAAACCGTGTCTTTACAAAAAAAAATTTTTTTAATTAGCCGGGCATGGTGGTGTGAATCTGTAGTCCCAGCTCCTTAGGAGGTTGCGATGGGAGAATCACCTGAGCCCAGAGGTCCAGTCTGCAGTGAGCCATGATCACACCACAGCACTCCAGCTGGGGTGACAGAGTGAGACCCTATCTCAAAAAGAAAAGAAAAAAAAAAAAAAAAAAGAAATGGCATACCTTAGTTGGAATCTGCTTTTTAATCTTTCTCATCTAGTACATTATTTTGAGAAGTCTCTGCCAAGCCCTCATAGAGCAGGCAATTTTTGTATTTCTGTAGAAGGCAATATTCCTTATAATGTTTAATAAACAACAACGTTTTCTCCCAAAAGGTTTATTTGTCACATTTAAAGTACAAAATCAAATACACAGATCCAGATATGTGAACCATATATACATATCTATACAGCCATTATTTAGACTTTCACAAACCTATCTATACATTCTAATTTATCTATCAACACTATCC
Source organism: Pan paniscus (assembly GCF_029289425.2). Taxonomy (NCBI): domain Eukaryota; kingdom Metazoa; phylum Chordata; class Mammalia; order Primates; family Hominidae; genus Pan; species Pan paniscus. Next base: position 82,922,894 of record NC_073249.2, on the reverse strand, counting down.
CTTAAGTAAAAAGCAACATATCTCTTAAGAAAAGTAGGTTTGTTATCAGTAACACTATCGAATGTAAATTATTTTCACTTCATCACTTGAAACGGTAGAAATAGGTACCTCCTAGAAACTGGGGAATTACCAAGCATATATCCAATTTGTATAGATTTCTTAAAATACATTCTATAGGAATAATTAACTGAAGAAACTGCCAATCAAAGTTTTTGGGCATATTTAACAAAACTTGAGTCATGGGAAGACATAAAGTTAATTAATTGCATTACAAGAGTTTTGTTTTGACTTTGGTTTTAAATGCAAAGAGGGGCTTTATTTTGTCTAGTACACAGAGCACTTCCAAGTCGTATTTCCTGTGGAGTTATAGTGATAAATTTCTCAGGGGCTACCTATCGCTATTAAAATTTGAACTGGTCACTAAAGGAGGTATCTGATTTTTAACACTGTGTAGGTTATTTCAACCAAAATGCAAGAACACATTCTTTAGGAGAAAGGCAGAAATTTTAGACTTCTAGATACAGAATGTATGATGTCACTGAACACACAGATATCCTGCTGATCAGGGGGATTAAGTTAAAACAGCTTCTTTGTTCTAGGATGTCATCTATCTTACATGCAGACCACAGGACACTAAGCCTCAGGTACCTAAATATCTCCATTCCAGGCACAGGATTTCATTAGTGCCTGCTCCCACAACTGGGAACACATAGAGATATGGGTCATTACCAAAGATTTATATTAATGGCTTCACAATAGCAACACAAAATGTACTCAATGTCACATTTCCATAGGAAAGGTTATATATACACTATACACTTCAGCCTTGAAATGTGGACCCAAAAAACATTCAATTTTCAGTAATCAATGAATTTGGTGAGGGTCCCACACCCTCAAATCCTAATTTAGCACAGCAAAAGCCCCTCCTTGGCTGCCAAGCGCTGGCGGTGAACTTTGTCTTGCTGCAGCTCTTCATGATTTGGATGCCAGAGTTTCGTGATGATCCTTTCAATGTTAAGAGCATAGACAGTATGTGTAGGGATGACTTCCCTGTGCACCTGGGATTAAAAAATTAACGCATGTCCAATTATACTTCAGTAGACTTATTTTTCTGACATATAAAAGGGTTTACATCAACAAAACATACACACAATCTATGAACTTTCAGTCATACACTAAAATGAATCACCAATTGGATAATAATAAGATAAGGAAATAACAAGCTTCTGAAACAGGAATAGCAGAACAAGGGATTTTTTTTCTTTTCTTTCTTTATTGGGGAGATAGAAGATGGGCTCAGGATTTGAAAAATGAGGCTAGTATTAATAACGGCTTTTATAACAGACAAAACTGAAAAACACAAAGCCAAGAAGTAGAAAAAACCAGTGAATACCTTTGTAGACTTAAAGAATCTCTTAACCTACCCATAAACCTAGGTAAACTTTAAGGAGCCAAGACTTACCTGCAAAGCTTCAAAGAGATCGTACATGTTCACCGGAGGCAAAGATGCAGGTAGAGTGTCTCCGGAGCATGCCAGCAGGAGTGCAGCCTGCTGCTCAGCATCATCAGGGGGTGGGTGAGAAGCTGGATTCTGACCAGCACAGGGAGCAGTAAAAGCTGGAGGGCTGAAAATAAAAATTTCAGAAATAGTCCCAGCACAGAGACAACTGAGCAACAAGGACAGGAGTGGCCTGCTAGAATCTTATTTTAAAAATCTTTAATTGAATTAGAAATCCATTCAATGTCTACTCCTGTAGACATGAATAATCTGTAATTTTAATTTTTAAAGGCTGGAAATAAAACGTAATGCAACTATATTTACCCTCCTTCTTCCACAATGTTAAAATATTTACCTAGCTCAGGATACTGAACTTCCAGTTGAAAAAACTAATAGACCTTAACTACAGGAATATAACATTCAAAACAAATAACTTAAAGAGGGAGGTGAATGGTACTGGAAACAACTGGTTCTAAAATAAATTAGAAGAAAAGAAGACATAGCACAGAAGCAACAGGCAAAAATGGAGAGTGGGGAAAATTAATCCAGAACCTGCCAATTTCCCAAAATAGAGCTAGATACAAACTGAGAAGTCAGACATAGTTTTTACTTCATAACCCAGTAGGAGATAACCTACACAATGCTGAGGACATATCTAGAGGTAAAACAAAAGAGTAAAGCAGTAACTCAGAGGAAAGCACAGTGGAACGTTAGCGTGGGACTGAAGCATCAGACAAAAGCAGCCCTGTTAGAGTAACAAGTGGCCAATAGAGAGGCAAAAGCCCTCAGAGACTGGCCAGCAGGGCAGAGAGGGCTTGGGAGTCCCGCCAGGGCCAGAAGCTGCTCCCAACATCACCCGCTACAAGGAGCCACTTTTGGGGATTTGTTTTTTTCTAGAGAAGAATGATCCCAAACAGATACGCCTGAATGGGATTCAGACAATAAATCACCACATATGGCAATCTAAACAGTAAACCCAATTTAAGATGGGTTAAAATAGGCCCATGACCCCTGTAAAGGTCTTCAGAGTCATGAAATGGGCACTGGCACAAACTCCCACATGTGGTATCAACACTCTCTCTATCCAACTCTCTTAGCTTTCCCACCTACACCTCCTGCCTTCCCTTCCTGTTACTTCACCAATCACCCTGCCACCCTTCCCAGTCATACATACTTTTTTCTCTGAACTTGCAAGTTCCAGTTATCTCTTTACCTCTCTTCTCCCAAACTAACCAGATATGCAAAGTCCAGCAAATCACAAGAAATTCAAGTCACTTCAGTAACCATAAAGAAAATTACATTACTACTTTTTTTTTCCTTTCCCAAAGGCTTAAAATTCAGACTAAATTCCCTTTGGGGGAAGTGGAGGACAAAGGGAGATGGAAGGATAAGAAAGACAACACAGGGATGAAAGTAATCTAGGTTGTTTCATAAAGGGGCGACTCAGGACATAGAGACATCCTGAAGCCCTCAATGGGAAGAGGACACAGGAATCCCAGAGGTGAGCTGAGAGACCATGTCTGCACAGCAGGAGGCCAAAAGCAAGTGATGACACCAGGCACAGACCACTATCTTGAGCTATGCCTACAAGAGCCAGATGAGGGCCTGGAGAAACATCTACCACTCCTCCTCCTCCCACCTCCAAGACACCCAGCTGTGACCCAACAATCCCAGGCCCTGCCTCTAACTGAAAGCAGGCTCACTTCCCCACTGGGCAGGTGATGCCCCTCAGGAGCCCTCAGGATGCACTGCCTATGCACTACTCCACCGCACCTAAGAAAGTCGGGGCGGGGGGACAAGCACATTAAACCCGCATGCAGAAGCCAAACTCTCATAAAAGGAGTACCAAAATAATTCACTAGATCTCAGGCAAGTATAGGACTTTAAAAAATAAAATTGTACTCCTATTAAAGGTACTTTAAACCTATGAAAACACAATCAATTATTTAACAATGGTCTATTACATAAGAGGAGTATAAACAACTAGCAAAAGATGGAACAAAATCACAAGAAACTTCATTTACCTTTCTATTAAGTTGTTGTAAGCTACTACACTATTCTTCAGGTATGGCTGCGGGGTCACGTTACTGCCAAAGGCATATTTAAAATGACCATCTCGTAACCGATAAGCTTTCCTTCTTGACACAACTGACGTCAGTATATCTTTAAGGTGATTCTGTAAAAATACAAAAAGAAAAATAGCATGATATCCTCTTTAAAAGCAAATCATAGAACTTCCATTGACCAAAAAACATTTATTGGCATTTAGATGGAGATGCAGAATAGGTTAGTACATGCTAGAACCAAATGAATGTTCACATGAAGAGCCACGGAGCCACACCAAAGGAGTAGGAGGGTATGGGAAAGAGGGGGACATGCTTATTTTCATGTATTAATAGTTCTCTTTAAGAGGGGCTTGCTATACATGAAATTTGAAAAGTCTTTACATCTCTAAATTGGCTCCTCTCTCTCAAAAATGAGTTTTAGATGGCTTTAAAAGAAGTACACAAAAATGACTTTTTTTTTGAGATGGATTCTTGCTCTATTGCCCAGGCTGGAGTGCAATAGCACGATCTCAGCTCACTGCAACCTCCGTCTCCCAGGTTCAAGCGATTCTCCTGCCTCAGCCTCCCAAGTAGTTGGGATTACAGGTGCCCACCACCAAGCCTGGCTAATTTTTTATTTTTAGTAGAGGCGAGGTTTCACCATGTCGGCCAGGCTGGTCTCGAACTCCTGACCTCAGGTGACCCGCCCACCTCAGCCTCCCAAAGTGCTGGGATTACAGGCATGAGCAAAAATGACTTTTTAAAAAGAGACAAACTATGCTGAAACTTTGTTTAAAATAGGACAAAAAGTTTTAAGATCTGATATTATTGGAACCAAAATCCTTGCGTGAAAAGAACCTTGGCTCTCTCAAAAGCCACATAAACAACAGATATATAGGAAATAAGCACAAAATAAATTAGGTGCTTGATTTCTCTTCACTTTCATGAGAGCCAAGTATATAAGAAAAGGTTGAGGAAGCCTGTGAAAATAGAGTGACAGAACTCGTCCCAGGCTACCATTATTAGTAGGGGAGCCAGCATCAGGCAGGGTGTTTCAATTATACCAAGGAAAATCCACTTATATCAAGACATTATTGTACTATTTAAATTGGTTTGCATGCAGAATTCATTTAATGTTTATAACTTCATGGGACAACTGTTATTATTTTTGAGGTACAGATGAAGAAAATAGGGCTCAGAGAATTGAAAATCCAATGTCACCTGACCATACTCGTGCATTATAGACCCCATCAAATTAGTTTTGTCAAGTAACTAAATGAATAAAATGAATGGACAAATGAAATCATGAGCAGAGACAAGAATTCTGCTGTTCAGATGCCAAGACTAATACTCTTCAGTGCTGTACCACAGCAAAAACAAGTGACTTTAATCTATAGGATTCTCAATTTCATTTCTTTCCTTAAAAACCGTTCCCCTGTTGACAAAACATCAGATCAACCAGAAGAGTTATGCCATAAATAACCTTTCTGAAAAGCTTAGTCTATTAACTAAAGACAACTATTTGGATTATAATGAGTTTCTCCTCTTAAAAGAAAACAACTTTTAGCCAGGTGCTATGGCTCACACATGTAAATCCCAGCACCTTGGGAGGCCAAGGCGGGAAGATCACTTGAGCCCATGAATTCGAGACCAGTTAGGCAAGACAGAGAGACCCCCATCCCTACAAAAAAAATTTTTTTTTAAATTAGCTGAGTATGGTGGCGCACGTCTATACTCCCAGCTCTTGAGAGGCTGAGGCAGGAGGATCACTTGAGCCCAGGATTTCCAGGTTGCAGTGAGCCATGATCGTGCCACTGCACTCCAGCCTGGGAGACAAAGTGATGCTGTCTCAAAAAAAAACAGAAAACAACTTCAACAATGACAATTCTGTGAAATCAGAGAGACATTTGGATTCTTTTCTTGCAATACCAACTTTAAACAACACACAAGCCTATCACATTCAACCTGTAAGATTATTTCTGCCAACAGCAAACCAACCTCCACAGCATAGACAACAGCTGAAACAGCCTCCTCGGTGACATTGTCCAGCCCATGCTCATAAGCAGTCACTATCATTCTCCCTTCAAGCTGGCCTCGAGTGGGAAGCATCATTGTGTGGGAACAAAGTTTCAAGTCGTCATCATCTTGGGGATCCTTTGCCACAAATTGCTGGGCTCCTGAGAGAGGATTTTGAGGCTGGAATCTATGCTATGAGTAAGAAAAAGTTTTTTAAATTACTCATTACAGTAGCAAACAAGACACAAAAGTAAACTCCTGTACTGAAGTTGAGATCCTCCAAATTAATGCCACCAAAACTATACCACAGGGGTTAAGGAAAAAAAGAGTTAATTCATGCACAAATAATCACAGATTCACATCCAATACAAGGTAATAATGAAGACATGGATTAAGGGGAATAATAGTAGTTTGCGTAGTAGTTTATTCTATTCAATTGATACCTTGGTGATCACAGAATGTATGGCACTGTGTTAAAAATAACTGAAGGAGAAGGAGAAGTATTGAACTATATTCAAACAAGTCAGAGCATTTTAAATCGAACCGTAAGCAGGTTCTAAAAGTATAAACATATAATGAATGATTCAATTAAATCTTAAAAAGCCTAGCTAACCAATATGGCAGATCTAGTAACAAATATTCCAAGATAATGCTATGTAGTGTAACTATTTAATTGCTGTTATTTTCTACTTAGAATTCTCAACACAGAACCTAAGATACAGGCATGACTATTTTTCTCAGTCTTTTTCATTCATAAAATCTCAGCCTTCCCCAGGGAGATTCTGATAGCCCATTCATGTTCTCCATCACCACCTGGAGTTATGCCCCAGTACCTTTTGCTTAAGGCTAATATAAAAGATTTTGTAGTGAAGATGGTTTGTCCCTGTTTGAAATTGATATTATGAAAACAACATGGTTATTTTTCCATTTTCCAAGTACAAAACTACTTTATATTGAACATCTCTTTTTAATTCAGACATGTCTCTCTGGAGATCCCGATGGCCTCTACATTCTTACTGATATAAAGCATATAGTCAAGGTGAAAATAAATAATTGTTTATTGATGTTAATCAATAAAGCTATCAATACCCCACAAACCTATAAAAGGGTTACTTCAGGGAAGCTTTTTTCCCTAAATATACACTGAAAAAAGCAATTTGTTTTAAAATGCTTACAAATTTTATAGCCAAATGCCTTCATGACATCTCTACTAGTCCTCAAAAGGCTCAGGGCCCAGCTGGGCATCACCAGGACCCCATCAAAGGCCTCCAGGCTGCCTGAGCCCTTGAGACAGATGTCTTCATCCAAGAAACATTATTCATTCAAGAAAAATACTTAACAGGAGAGACAAAGGCATTGTTTTGAATAACTGAAAAATCATTAGGTACTAATGATAACATTACTATTTAAGCAGTAACAAACAAGAACTATAAAAATTCAGACACCTAGAACTCACAATCCTTGAAACCCTTTTCTTCCCAAATCATACTCCCTTTTTTTCAACTCTACTACCAGTATTTTAATATTCATTTAAAAACTACAGCTAGTCCCAACATGCTACTACTTCAATCAGTCATTATCAAGACCTATTAAAGAACAACCTACATCAAATTTCTGACGAACAGAAGAAAGCTTTTTCTTTCCCTTGGGTTTTCCAGGTTTTGCTGCGGAACCCCCTGGCCAGGGCAAAGATCCAGCACCATCTAGGAGACAGAAATATATAACCATAAGTAAAAATAATGACAACTGATAACTGCTAAGTTTGTTTTCATTTGGGGTAAAAAGCATGGAATGCTCATGAAATGCAAATAACTAATGAATGCTTAAATCAAAACCTTCTCTTTCTACTTCTCTAAATAAAATTATCGATCCTCTCAAATCACATTTTTTTCCTAGCTGCAACTAAAATTTTTTAGGAAGACAAATTTTTTTATATTTTCAATTAATGTTTATTGGGTGTTTTGTTTATTAGCAGTAGTATTATTATAGATGTAGGACAGAATTTGCTGGTCTGAGATGATGAACTGAGCACATGTATTTATCTCCTCTCCCAAGACGCTACAAAATATGAAAGTAAGGAAGGTAAATGGCACACTTGCACAACAGAGGTTAAAAAGGAAAATGAGTGGCAGACACAATGAGATGTCAACAAATTTCTAGGATGGACTAAAAGGGTGCAGACTCGTGAAGCAGACCCATGGAAGCTGTAACCTAGGCTAGGCAAGGAAGGTGGCAAGTGAGGCAGAAGCAGGTCAACCTGCCTGGAAGAAACCCACAACCTGGATTGGGAGAATGTGAGTAAGTGGAAACCAGGAGGGATCTGTAAGGCTAAAAACAAAATTAATGGAATGTCTATATCCTTAAATCATCCACACAGACCCATTCACTCACCCCCAAAAGTGGGTTCAGTACAAAATCAAAGTGCTGGGCCTCGTGTTTAAAAATTAAGAATTTCAAGATAATGATGGTACAAACCAAGTGCAGGGCCCTTCTGTGCAATGCAGGTCACAGGCCCAGGAAGGCTCATTCCCATGCACAGAATGACACAGAGCAGGGTATTTATAATAGCTAAGGCAGGGGGTTAGAAGGAAGGTGGGGAGGGAATAAGGACTCTTCTCTAGTTAAACCAAACACAATTTCTGGGATTTACTAAGGTAGCTGGTATGGATGTTGGTACCCTACAGCAAAGCTCTCTGTATATGGGAATTTGGGAGACCCCCAGTTCAACAGTAGGCTTCCTGTCAGCTTACTCTAAAGCAAAGTCTCTAGGCAGTTTTATGCTTCATTCTTAAACATGAAAAGGACAATAATTAATCACCAGATATTTGAGAATATTCTTTCACATGACAAGAAAGAGCAAGCTAAAAAAATAAAGATAAAAAAAACGAGGTCCTAGACAGGAAATGCAAAAGAATTCTGATAAATTTCCAAAAGGTATCCACAGAAAACTTTCAGAACATGTTTATCCATGAAACAAGATGCTATTAAAATTGCTGAATTAAAGAATGCATTCAACAGAAAGGCCCAAAGAGTTCAGGAAATCTCAAACACAGAGCAATAAGACAGAGATGTTAAAATCAGTTAATCCAGAAACAGATTTAAGCAACTATGAGGGCTAAAGAGGTCCCACCAGAAGAACAAAAAACAAAAAGTAGTTGCCTTTGGGAATAGGTCTAGGGGTAGGAACAAGCTTTTATCATAAAACCTTCTGTGCTATTGATATTTTTTTAACCATGAACATATATTGTTTAATGTTAAAAAAAAAAAAAAAGTAATACAACCTCACTATAGTACACTTAAAAAGAAAACTCAAGGCCGGGTGCGGTGGCTCAAGCCTGTAATCCTGACACTTTGGGAGTCCAAGGCGGGCAGATCACGAGGTCAGGAGATCAAGACCATCCTGGCTAACATGGTGAAACCCTGTCTCTACTAAAAATACAAAAAAAAAAATTAGCCAGGCGTGGTGGTGGGCACCTGTAGTCCCAGCTACTCGGGAGGCTGAGGCAGGAGAATGGTGTGAACCTGGGAGGCAGAGCTTGCAGTGAGCCAAGAAAGCACCACCGCACTCCAGCATGGGCGACAGAGTGAGACTCCGCCTCCAAAAAGAAAACTCAAAAAAATTTTTAAGAAAGAAAAAAATCACCCATAATCATAGTAAAATGTTCCTACAATTTTGATATTTTTGGAAAGAAACGTTTTTAACGCTTTGGAAAAAAAAATATTCCAGATTCCTCAGTTTAAAAAGAACTGTTTGGGAAGTCAGATTCCTCTTATCTTTGGCATGTACAGATCTCACTTGATAAGGTCAGCCAATCTTAGATGATTTTCCCAAGAAATCCCTTCCTGATAAATGAAACTGGATGCTAAGTGATGACAGGAAAGTAGGCTGGACATGCAGACGATGATGCAAAGGAGCAGGCCTGCAAACTCAGAGCTTACCAGCTGCTGCTGTGTGGCCAAGCAAAGCATGCTAAGGCCTAACCCTGACAAAATGGAAGGCTTTTTAGTAGCACTTAGATTTCAGTTTTGATCCAACACATCCAATTACTAGCTGGATAAGGCCTAAGGCAAGTTTTTCTTTTGTTTTGTTTTCTCTTCTCTTAATTTTATTTCCTTATCTATAAAAACAGGCTAACACCTACCCTGCAGAATTGCTGTGAGGATTAAAGATAATGCATATAAAGTGTCTAGTATTCTATACTCAACAATTATTATTATTAAAATCATCTTTCCTGACTAGCTTAGAAAACTAGAATACAACCCATCCAAAATTGTGAGGTACAAAGAACTATATTTTACTTTTAATAGAAATCTTCTCTTTGTTGCTAACAAATATTAATTTCATTTTGAGAAATTTGGGGTGTTCAACGGAAGAATACATTCTCAAAATCCAAATGCTTCTTCATTTATTTTAAAATAACTATTAACAACCATTCAGAATATCAAAGGTTTTTATCTAATTAAAATCAGCCACCTGTACTTACGAATACCACTTCAACATTTGTTTGGCAATTTTTTTTATTATTATTTTTTTTTTTTTGAGACAGGGTATTAGTCTGTCACTCAGGCTGGAGTGCAGTGGCGCAATCTCGGCTCACTGCAACCTTCGCCTCCCAGGTTCAAGCGATTCTCCTGCCTCAGCCTCCCTAGTACCCGGGATTACAGGTGCCTACCACCACGCCTGGCTAATTTTTGTACTTTTAGTAGAGATGGGGTTTCACCATGTTGGCCAGGCTGGTCTTGAACTCCTGACTTCAGGTGATCCACCCACCTTCGCCTCCCAAAGCGCTGGGATTACAGACATGAGCCACTGTGTCTGGCTGGCATTTTTTTATTTTTAAAATCACTTTTTTATAAGTTCTTTCATCTGTTTTTTCATAATCCTACGGGGTAGATATTGCTGTACTTATTTTATAAATTTGAAAGCCCAAGTAACTATATTATGTAAGGTAGTGGCAAAACCTACACTTGAACCTAAGTCTCTTGACTCTTATCAACCAGGGTTTTTACCTCTGATCACTCCATTTATCTTTGGCGTATGTGGCAATTTACAATATGCTTCCCTAAAAAGTAAGATTCACAATATTGGCTTTTCTGATCAAATTAAATTTTATATAACAAAATAGATTATGATTTAACTTTGGACATAAAAGAAGAATGGCTAAAGTCTACTTGTATATAAATTAAATAGCACATCAAAAATCTGACACAGTGTAAGAATGTGCGGTGATGAGTGTGGTGAGGGGAGGGAGGCAGTCACTGCTCTCTAAAACAACCCCACAAGCAGGTGCTCACAGTTTACTACACATTAACAACGACTTCTTTGAGGGTCAAAGAACGAGGTGTTAGGAGATCTTATGTGAATTCTTTTTTTTTTTTTTTTAAACACAGTTTCACTCTGTCGCCCAGGCTGAAGTGCCGTGGCACAATCTCTGCTCACTGTAACCTCTACCTCCCAGGTTCAAGCGATTCTCATGCCTCAGCCTCCTGAGTAGCTGGGACTACAGATGTGCGCCACCACGCCCGGCTGATTTTCTTTTTTGTATTATTAGTAGAGTAGGGGTTTCACCATGTTGGCCATGCTGGTCTCGAACTCCTGACCTCAAGTGATCCGCCCGCCTCAGCCTCCCAAAGTGCTGGGAATACAGGCGTGAGCCACCACGCCCTGGCTGTGAGTTCTTTATCATACAGTAGAAGTAAACAGAGAGAGAGGATTAAAAAATACCAGCCATTTATAGATAAAACATGAGCTTTAGATATATGATCATCAGAATCACCCTAAGCCCTTAAAAAATTTCAATTTAGATCCCCTCTCCCTCTCCCTCTCGGTCTCCCTCTCCCCACGGTCTCCCTCTCCCTCTCGGTCTCCCTCTCCCTCTCTTTCCACGGTCTCCCTCTGATGCCGAGCCAAAGCTGGACTGTACTGCTGCCATCTCGGCTCACTGCAACCTCCCTGCCTGATTCTCCTGCCTCAGCCTGCCGAGTGCCTGCGATTGCAGGCGCGCACCGCCACGCCTGACTGGTTTTCGTATTTTTTTGGTGGAGACGGGGTTTCGCTGTGTTGGCCGGGCTGGTCTCCAGCTCCTAACCGCGAGTGATCCACCAGCCTCGGCCTCCCGAGGTGCTGGGATTGCAGACAGAGTCTTGTTCACTCAGTGCTCAATGGTGCCCAGGCTGGAGTGCAGTGGCGTGATCTCGGCTCGCTACAACCACCTCCCAGCCGCCTGCCTTGGCCTCCCAAAGAGCCGAGATTGCAGCCTCTGCCCGGCCGCCACCCCGTCTGGGAAGTGAGGAGCGTCTCTGCCTGGCCGCCCATCGTCTGGGATGTGAGGAGCCCCTCTGCCTGGCTGCCCAGTCTGGAAAGTGAGGAGCATCTCTGCCTGGCCGCCATCCCATCTAGGAAGTGAGGAGCACCTCTTCCCCGCCGCCATCCCATCTAGGAAGTGAGGAGCGTCTCTGCCCGGCCGCCCACCATCTGGGATGTGGGGAGCGCCTCTGCCCCGTCACCCCGTCTGGGATGTGAGGAGCGCCTCTGCCCGGCCGCGACCCCGTCTGGGAGGTGAGGAGCGTCTCTGCCCGGCCGCGACCCCATCTGGGAGGTGAGGAGTGTCTCTGCCCGGCCGCCCTGTCTGAGAAGTGAGGAGACCCTCTGCCTGGCAACCGCCCCGTCTGAGAAGTGAGGAGCCCCTCCGTCTGGCAGCCACCCCGTCTGGGAAGTGAGGAGCGTTTCCACCCAGCAGCCACCCCGTCCGGGAGGGAGGTGGGGGTCAGCCCCCGCCAGGCCAGCCGCCCCATCCGGGAGGGAGGTGGGGGGGTCAGTCCCCCGCCCGGCCAGCCGCCCCATCCGGGAGAGAGGTGGGGGGGCTCAGCCCCGCACCCGGCCAGCCTCCCGGACGGGAGGGAGGTGGGGGGGTCAGCCCCCCGCCCGGCCAGCCGCCCCACCCGGGAGGGAGGTGGGGGGGGTCAGCCCCCCGCCCGGCCAGCCACCCGGTCCGGGAGGGAGGTCGGGGGGTCAGCCCCCCGCCCGGCCAGCCGCCCCGTCCGGGAGGTGAGGGGCGCCTCTGCCCGGCCGCCCCTACTGGGAATTGAGGAGCCCCTCTGCCCGGCCAGCCACCCCGTCCGGGAGGGAGGCGGGGGGGGGTCGGCCAGCCACCCCGTCCGGGAGGGAGGTGGGGGGGTCAGCCCCCCGCCCGGCCAGCCGCCCCGTCCGGGAGGTGAGGGGCGCCTCTGCCCGGCCGCCCCTACTGGGAATTGAGGAGCCCCTCTGCCCGGCCAGCTGCCCCGTCCGGGAGGGAGGCGGGGGGGGGTCGGCCAGCCACCCCGTCCGGGAGGGAGGCGGGGGGGGTCAGCCCCCCGCCCGGCCAGCCGCCCCGTCCGGGAGGTGAGGGGCGCCTCTGCCCGGCCACCCCTACTGGGAAGTGAGGAGCCCCTCTGCCCGGCCAGCCGCCCCGTCTGGGAGGCGGGGGGGCGGGGGTCGGCCAGCCACCCCGTCCGGGAGGGAGGTGGGGGGGTCAGCCCCCCGCCCGGCCAGCCGCCCCGTCCGGGAGGTGAGGGGCGCCTCTGCCCGGCCGCCCCTACTGGGAATTGAGGAGCCCCTCTGCCCGGCCAGCCGCCCCGTCCGGGAGGGAGGTGGGGGGGGTCAGCCCCCCGCCCGGCCAGCCACCCCGTCCGGGAGGTGAGGGGCGCCTCTGCCCGGCCACCCCTACTGGGAAGTGAGGAGCCCCTCTGCCCGGCCAGCCGCCCCGTCCGCGAGGGAGGCGGGGGGGTCGGCCAGCCACCCCGTCCGGGAGGGAGGTGGGGGGGGGTCAGCCCCCTGCCCGGCCAGCCGCCCCGTCCGGCAGGGAGGTGGGGGGGTCAGCCCCCCGCCCGGCCAGCCGCCCCGTCCGGGAGGTGAGGGGCGCCTCTGCCCGGCCACCCCTACTGGGAAGTGAGGAGCCCCTCTGCCCGGCCAGCCGCCCCGTCCAGGAGGGAGGCGGGGGGGTCAGCCAGCCACCCCGTCCGGGAGGGAGGTGGGGGGGGTCAGCCCCCCGCCCGGCAAGCCGCCCCGTCTGGGAGGTGAGGGGCGCCTCTGCCCGGCCGCCCCTACTGGGAATTGAGGAGTCCCTCTGCCCGGCCAGCTGCCCCGGCCGGGAGGGAGGTGGGGGCGTCAGCCCCCCGCCCGGCCAGCCGCCCCATCCGGGAGGTGAGGGGCACTTCTGCCCGGCTGCCCCTACTGGGATGTGAGGAGCCCCTCTGCCCGGCCATGACCCCGTCTGGGAGGTGTACCCAACAGCTCATTGAGAACAGGCCATGATGACAATGGCGGTTTTGTGGAATAGAAAGGCGGGAAAGGTGGGGAAAAGATTGAGAAATCGAATGATTGCCGTGTCTGTGTAGAGAGAAGTAGACATGGGAGACTTTTCATTTTGTTCTGTACTAAGAAAAATTCTTCTGCCTTGGGATCCTATTGATCTGTGACCTTACCCCCAACCCTGTGCTCTCCGAAACATGTGCTGTGTCCACTCAGGGTTAAATGGATTAAGGGCGGTGCAAGATGCGCTTTGTTAAACAGATGCTTGAAGGCAGCATGCTCGTTAAGAGTCATCACCACTCCCTAATCTTAAGTACCCAGGGACACAAACACTGCGGAAGGCCGCAGGGTCCTCTGCCTAGGAAAACCAAGACTTTTGTTCACTTGTTTATCTGCTGACATTCCCTCCACTATTGTCCTATGACCCTGCCAAATCCCCCTCTGTGAGAAACACCCAAGAATGATCAATAAAAAAATAAATAAAATAAAAAATTTAAAAAAAATTTCAATTTAATCTACAACAGGAGTTGGTAAGCACAATTGTAATGGTAACTTTTGTAGTCTTATGAATAGATATAAATTGCAATTTAGAAACATAAAAACTACTGAATAAATCATTTGGCTTAATTTTTTTTTAAAAGTCCAGTATGACTTTTATCATGAGGAAAGTTTTCAATGTATTTAATTACTTGTTTTTGACTGATTAAAATAAGATGGTTGAGGTGACTTATAGCTTAATCTTCTCTTCAGGTTAAAGTGACAGTTTCGTTTCCACCTACCCCCTCAACATGCTACTATCCCCTACCTCTTGTTATCTACCAATAACCTGCTGAAACACAGGTGCTGAAGCTTGACCTTTCAGGTGCTATCTTACCTAAGAACATAGTGGAAGTCCAGGTTCCCAACATATGCTGGGTTCCCCCACCTCCCCACTACGGACACCTTTCAAGTTAGGTATCCCTTAGGTACAGGACACCTAACACCAACTGCCCTCTCTTCATCTCCCTTACCTTCTTCATCCTGATCTCCCACCCTCTTCCTCACTTCTCATTTACTTAAGTAATCTAAAATGTAGCTGAGTGGGGACTCAATATCAAAAGGTAATGTAAGTACAGGGACATAACCTGCTTTACAAGGCTCTGTAGATTTGGGCAGTCCCTGCTGCGGTGCTCACCCTGCGCCCTCTTGTTCCCGGGCTATCTCCTCGTTTGCCTTCTGGCTCTCTCAAGCCCTATTCTGAGGGACACCACTATTTCCCCCATTGAGCAAACTGGCCTGTGGGGGAGGGTGGCACACAGAGCAGCCTTGCCCAGCTCTCCCAGCATAACACGCCCGGACCAAGGGGTCCACGGGGGCTAGGACTTGGACATGCCTAGGATTACACAATACCACCTACGGAGAAAGCACTTGTGAAAACAAACATTCAGATAGTCCTTCCTTCTGGGTGTTAGAAAAGAGTAGTGCCACATCTGGCTTGGCTGAAAAACACTTTACTGATGTAGGAGCTGGCATCATAAGATGAAGATTATAGAGGAAATGTTGGTGTTGTACAATTCAATTTTGGCAAAGAAAAGTTTGGTGTCAAAAATGGTGATCAAATTGCATAGCTCATTTGTGAACAGACTTTTTCTCCAGAAACAGAAATTCAAGCTTTGGATGACACTGAAAGGGGTTCAGGAGGTTTGGGTTCCACTGGAAAGAATTAAAATGTATGCCAAGAACTGAAAATGAGAAATCATACCTTTTTCTTAAAAATAAAGAGTTTTTGCTTTAAAAAAAAAAAAAAAAGATTCTGTAAAAGAATTTGTATCTACCTAATAAAACTTTTCTTCTGAGTAGTTCAAAAACATCTGCTTTACAAACACTAGCTGTGTCTATTAGAGAAAGCTAAAGTCTAGTGCTTTGCTGACTTACACACACTGTAAGTATTTCCACTCCCTTACCTGGTGTAGAAACCAAAATCTGACAACGCGTGAGAATGGCCAGGAGGAAATCATTGTGAGAATGGACTGAAAAAGGAAAGATAGTGACAATCAAATTCAAAACATTTTCAACATAAGGAAACCACAACTTTGGTCTAGCGTCTCAAGATTTTGGATATCCCCTATTCTGCCATGCTTTATACTTAATTTTAAGTATCCACATTATTAAGATAACCTTATACACCACAAAACCAAAATTTCACTTTTTAAAAAGGGAAAAGACTTTACTACAAATCTAGGAAAACTACAGAATAGTAAAATAACTCTGCAGATAATTATTTTACCATTATCCTGTGTGAGAAGTCTATGAGCTTCAAGGTCAAACTCCTCTTTGCTGATCTTCTGCTTGAACCACAGCTTTAGGTTAGCCCAGTATCTGCAGAGGCAGAAACAATACTAAGAACCACAGATTTGGCTGCTTCTAGTTTTTTTTGTTTGTTTTGTTTTTTTAAAGAGACGGGGTTTTTTATTCTGTCACTCAGGCTGGAGTGCAGGGGAACAATCAGAGCTCTGAACTTCTGGCTTTAAGCTACCCTCCCACCTCAGCCCCCTGAGTAGCTGGGACTACAGCATGAACACATTTTGCTTCTTCCCCAAGTTCAGCATACACGCTCCAACTCTCAGGAAAGGAAATTTTGCATTCCCTGGCTCTATGGGCTGAATTGTGTCCCCCCACAAAAGTCCTGTGTTAAAGCCTTAACCCTAGTACTTCAGAATATGACTCTATTTGGAGATTGGGCCTTTAAATAGTAATTAAGATGAGGCCATTAGGGTGGGCCCTAATCCAGTATGATTGGTGTCCTTATAAGAAGAGGCAATTAGGACACATACATTCACAAAGAAATAACCATGTGAACACACAACAAGAAGGCTGTCATCTATAGGAGAGAGGCCTCCTGCCAACATCTTGATCACAGACTTCCAGCCTTCAGAACTGTGAGAAAATAAATTTCTGCTGTTGAAGCGAACCAGTCTGTGGTACTTTGTTATGGCAGCCCTAGCAAACTAATACACCTAGGAATCAGAATACCAACAAAGAAAGGAAAATCCTCCCTAAAAGGGGACTGGCCGGTGCGGTGGCTCATGCCTGTAGTCCCAGCACTTTGGGAGGTCAAGGCAGGCAGACCGCTTGAACCCAGGAGTTCGAGATTAGCCTGGGCAACATGGCAGGACCTCCCTCTCTACAAAAAATACAAAACTTAGCTGTGCATGTTGGTGCATGCCTGTAGTCCCTGCTACCTGGGAGGCTGAAGTGGAGGAACTGATTGAGCCCAGGAGGTCAGGGCTGCGGCGAGCCATGATCACACCACTACACTCCAGCCTGGGTGACAGAGCAAGACCTTGTCTCAAAACAAATAAAAGGGAATTGGCAGGTAGTCACAGAATTGGACTCATGATTCACTTAGCCCAAAACTATTATAGCTATACCCTTGTTTCTCACTGTCACCTTTCTAATAGACCTACTCTCCAGAATCCTGCATTTAAGATTTATATTTTAAAGTGTGTGTGTTTAACGGAGAGGGGAGTAGTCATTTATATTTGTTTTAGGTGACATCCTTCCCTTCAGATAAACTCAACTTTCAATCTAACTGGCTGAAAAAAAAAATGGGTTTCTAAACATCTCAGCACAAAGAAAATGCCTGGGGATATGAGAAACTTGGTAGTTTTTAAAGTGAAAATCAACACCTAATAATAAAAATTACTTGGTAACTGGTAGAAAAAAAATGACTTAACCTTTTACACTTTAACAACAGTGTTAGGAATTAGAGTGAAATAATGTCACTTTTCACACCACATCCACAACTCTGGTTTTGGTACTTAAGGAAGCTGCTTCTTATTTATGGAATGGGATGAAAAATTACTCAATACTTGAGTTCCTAACAGGAAAAAAAAAATCAGATTTCTCAACGGGATGATTTAATATTTTCACTGCCATATAATGCCCATGGCAGATCTCCCTCTGTGTGTGGATTAGCTTCAAGTCATCTTAGTATCTCTATATGTAATTGACTATGATCATATGTAGTTGCATGCAAAGCTTTGGGTTCATGTTTGTTGTTGTTGTTGTTGCTGTTTTTCAGGAGAAAACCCATAGCTTTTATGGGGTCTTAAGTGGCCCAAAACCCACGACACTGCCATCTTTCAGGCCCATTTCACTTAACAACAGAACACATGCAGCTCTAGAGCTTGGTACCCTTTCCACTTGATAGCTGCACATTCATTAGTCAATAGGTCAACAGTAACTTTCCAACAGTGGACACTTTTATACATTTTTTTAAAGGACAGGAATAATAATGAAAGAAATAAAATAAAGCTCCACAGGAAACCAAAGGTCTTTTCCTATCCCATTCTATCCAACAACAACAACAACAACAACAACAAAAAAATAGTAACCTGGAGAAAAACTCTATTATTTAAAAGTCCTATGTCAGTATTTTATAAGAAGCAAATGTATATTTGGAAAGAGTGAATTTGTTCCAGAACTAAAACAAGGCTCTACCAGGAAGCTCTGTCAAAATAACGCAAACTATTTTCTCCAGTGGCAAAAGTTTTAGCCCAAAGAGCTAGAACTAGCTACCAAGAGTTAAAAGACTTGCTCTCCAATCCTGGTCCCTCTGTTAACTCACTGTATAGCCACAGACAAATGACTGTTTCCCTCAACAATACTGCTATAGTTTGGATATTTGACCAAACCTCATGATGACATTTAATCCTCAATGGTGGAGGTGGAGCCCAATGGGAGGTGTTTGGGTTATGGGAGAGGATTCCTCACCAATGGCTTGGCGTTATCTTTCCTGGTGGTAATGAGTGACAGCTCGCTCACTCTGTGAGTTCCTGCAAGAGATTCTCCAAGAGCTGGTTGTTTAAAAAGAGCCTGGCACCTTCCCCATTTCTTGTTTCCTTTCACAAAGTGATCTGCAGGCCAGGCGCGATGGCTCATGCCTATAATCTCAGGACTTTAGCAGGCCAAGGCGGGCGGATCACCTGAGGTCAGGAGTTTGAGACCAGCCTGACCAATATGATGAAACCCTGTCTCTACTAAAAATACAAAAATTAGCCAGGTGTGGTGGAATGCACCTGTAATCCCAGCTACCTGGGAGACTGAGACGGGAGAATCGCTTGAACCCAGGAGGCAGAGGTTGCAGTGAGCCGAGATAGTGCCATTGCACTCCAGCCTGGGCAACAAGAGCAAAACTCTGTCTCCAAAAAAAAAAACCAAAGTGATCTGCACATGCAGGTTCCCTTCACCTTCCACCATGAGTGAAGCCACCTGAGGCCCTCACCAGAAGATGCTGGTGCCATGCTTTTGGTACAGTCTGCAGACCTGTGAGCCAAACTAACTTCTTTATAAATTACCCAGCCTCAACTATTCCTTTATAGCAACACAAACAGACTAAGGACAAATACCAAAAACAAAGTCAATCAATCCCTGTGAAGGTCAGGACAATGGGTAGAAGTATAAGTGGGTCAGACTACGAAGCACTGGATATACCTAAAGAATATTAAATAACATATGATCATGGCCGGACGCAGTGACTCACGCTTGTAAGCCCGGCATTTTGGGAGCCCAAGGGGGATTTGAATCACTTGAGGTCAGGAGTTCAAGACCAGCCTGGCCAACATGGCGAAACCCCGTCTCTACTAAAAATACAAAAATGAGTCGGACATGGTGGCGGGCGCCTGTAATCCCAGCTGCTCAGGAGGCTGATGCAGGACAATCACTTGAGCCCAGGAGGTGGAGGTTGCAGTGAGCCGAGATCGCACCACTGCACTCCAGCCTGGGTGACAAAGTGAGACTCTCTCTCAAAATAAATAAATAAATGCATAAATAAATAACATATGATCAAATCCTCAAAAGAAATCAGGCACCTATTTGAACATGGCATTCTACTGGCTACTATACAAAGTGAGTTGCCTAGCAAAGCCCATGTCTTCCTGGAAGCAGCTTGGGCACACAACCCAACCAGTCAGACATGAAGGATGTTCAGACCACTGGATAAATAGCAAATAACTCATATCCAGCCTCCGTGCATAACCCTGTATGTTTTGCCTACCACCAAGGACCACACTTAAATAGGTTGTGCAAACCAAAGCAAACTGCTGATGGAGGAAATATAAGAAATGACTGTACAGTACAAGAGTATTACTGACTATTTAACCCAGAGGTACTTTTTAAGGAGAAGGGAAAAGAACAATGAGAGAATGGAAAAACAAATTTAGAACTATATGTTACCATTAACTGTTTCTGGCATAAAAATCTCTTTTGATTGCATTTTAGTGGGGATTCACACTCCAGATGCACCAAATTTTGCTTCAGCATCAGTATTTGACCAACATCAGACAGTCGGCTTTGGCCTTTAAAAACTAAATAAGGAATGCTAACTTCAAAAACACTTTTGGCAGCCCTGAACCTGTAACTGATGAGTATGGGATGACAGAGGTCACCATTGCATCTAATCAGGGTTAAAGGCAATCATACACAAGCCAGGTCCTTCAGATTTATTTTGGTATATAAATGTTTGCTTTCAAATATTTGTAAGCATTCTAGATGGAACAGAGTGAAATGCCCCTTATGTGCTTAAAAATGTAAATTTTGGCTGGGCGCGGTGGCTCACGTCGGTAATCCCAGCACTCTGGGAGGCCAAGGCGGGTGGCTCACGAGGTCAGGAGTTCAAGACCAGCCTGGCCAAGATGGTGAAACCCCATCTCTACTAAAAATACAAAAATTAGCCGGGCGTGGTGGCGGGTGCCTGTAATCCCAGCTACTCAGGAGGCTGAGGCAGAGAAGTGCTTGAACCCAGGAGGTGGAGGCTGCAGTGAGCGGAGATCATGCCACTGCACCCCAGCCTGGACGACAGAGCAAGACTCCATCTCAAAAAAAAAAAAAAAAGGTAAATTTTATCAGTCGGTATTACAAAAGTAAAAAGCTACAGTAATTAGGGTGAAAGCTGTCAATTTTACCTATTAAAATAAGTAAGAATATTTAATTCAATAAGCACAGTGAACATCAATATTGAAAGACAATTTTCGGTGGTACATTATAGTCGGGTGTGGTGGCTCATGCCTGTAATCCCAGAACTTTGGGAGGCCAATGCGGGAGGATTGCTTGAGGCCAGGATTTGAGATCAGCCTGGGCAACACAGCAAGACTTTGTCTCTGAAAAAAAAAAACTTTAGCCAGGATTAGCGGGGCGTGCCTACAGTCCCAGTTATAGGCTCACAGCAGGGGAGGACCTCTTGAGCTCAGGAGATCAAGGTTGCTGTGAACTGTGTGATCAGGCCACTGTACTTCGGCCTCTGCCACAGAGCAAGACCCCAACCCCCAAAACCAAAGTGAAACATATCTCTGGGCGTAAATAAGTGTTCACCAAAAATTAAATAATTATGCTAAAATAACAGTTTAGATTTTAATTTTAATCTTTTTATAGTTTCCGTTATTATCTTGTTAGGATGAAAAGGAGACTGTCAACTCTGCCACCCCAAAATTTCACATGAAGGAAAAACTCCAAAATTCATGTATGACATCCAAGCTAAGTAATTTCAATCCAGTAATAATAAAGAACAGAGAAGGATGAAAAGAAGGTATTGGAGAAAAATTAAGTATTCCCAAATTGCTCCTCCACCAACATCATTTAAAAGTATGCATCCATTGAGTAATGCAAATGTGTAGAATACCAGAGAAGCCATCTAGCAGCAACAACACAGGCACTATAATTTTAAACGTTTACATTTGCTTCCTATATTTTTGAAAAATAAAGTTGTAATAACAACGTTTTGAAAATTTCCAAACTCTTCCTTGTATCCCAGAGGTTCCTTTTTTGCTGTTTGGCTTTGGCTGGCTCCTGATTTTACCCTTGGCCATTCTGCACCTAACCTGACTGTGCACTAGGTCCCCTGCCATAACCTGGATGAAGGTCTGGCTGAGCGTCTCTGGGATCCTTTACAGCCCCTCTAATACATCAGTCGGGAATCAAAAGCGTGGGTCCCAACTCTGACTGACTTTTGAAGAGTTACTTGTCCGCACTAGGTCTCAGTCTTCTCATCTGTCAAATGGGAATAACAACGGTACCTATCTCACATCTGTTGTAAGGATTAGATAATATATTTAGAGAGCTTAAAATGTTTAAAATGTCCGCTACTACTATCATCACTATAATTGTAGTGTTCAATGACTGTGACTTCACCAGAGGGTCCATCTGCCTTACGAAATTGCTGTCAAAAGAGCTTACCAATAATCCCTAGCAGATCACACCAGCTCAACAGGCCTCCACCTCCAGGAAGCCCTCCAGGGGCGGGCCGCCCTGCGCTATGCCCTCTGGCTGGGCGCGTAGGGCTCCGGCTCACTCGGCCCAAGTCAGCCTCCCGCATCCCGCACGCCCGCGCTGGGGCCCGCACCTGCTCAGCAGGCCCTTGGGTGCGAAGTGCGCTTCTCCCGCCCCACCCAGGGCAGAGAGTCCCGAGCAACGGCGCCCGCCGATGTCTCCCGGGCGCCCAGGAGGCCCGGTCTCTCCAGGGCGGTGAGTTCAGGTGGCCCGCCCCGCCCCGGCCGGAGAAACCCCGAAGCCCCGCCGCCGCGGACCCCAGGCTGCACAGGCCCCCGGGCGACGCGGGCGTCTCCGGGGCGGGCTGGCAGCCCAAGGCCAGGAGAGCACCCGCGTGTTGGCCTGGACGCTGTGCTGGGGCAGCTCTTACTGTTTCACGTTGTCCCCCAGGGCCTCGCTCAAGTTCTTCTTGGCCGCCTCCAGCTCGCTCACAAAGGTCGCCATTGCTCCGCGTGTCTCAGCCCGACCGCAGACCGCCCGGCCACCGCGACCAACAACCCAAAAACCAACTCGGCGGAAGGCCTTGGCTCTGGAAGCTAAGCCGGCCGCCGTCAGTCCCGCCCCCAGTCTCTCAGAAGTCGTTTGTTTGGTTTTCGGCTCCGCCCGCCTTTTTGCAGGGAAGGTGCCCGGCCAAACTCTGCTCTCTTCCTCCCGCCCCTCGAGTCACGTGATCCGCTTCACCTTGTCGCGCGCCCATCCTAAACCCGCGCGCCCCGCCTCGGCTGCAACGTAGCTGACAGGCTGGCGTGTCCCAAGCTCTTTCATTCTGTTACCGCTGGGGCAATTCCGAATTCACCCTGCTGTTCTTCTGCCTGGAGGAGTACCTTACCCCTCCATTTCAAAAAGTAAATGCAGTATCAGTTTTACTCTTTCCTTGCCTTATTTTTCCCCGAGCACTAATCGTCTCATATGACATTTAGTTGATTTATCTTGTAAATGTTATGGCTCGAGGACAGGAGTTGTGTTTTATTCACTGTTACCCGCAATTCTCTAGAGCAGCGCCTGGCACATAGTGGATGCTTAATAAGTATTTGAGTAAATGAGGTAACTATGTAAAATTTGGAAAATACACAGAAAGATAAAGATAAAAAGAAGGAAAAAGTGTTTTACCACTCCCGGACAAACACTTAACTGAGAGAGATTTCTCCTTCACTTCGCACACTCCCATGACTTAAAATACTCTATGTTCAGTTTTGCACGTTTTTAAACTTAAGGATTTATCTGTAGTATTACGTTGTCTTTAGAATAATTTTAATGACAACATATTAAATACCCCCACAGATAGAAGGTACACAACTTGTTTCCCAATTGTTAGACTGTGTCCATTTCTTCTCTATTAAAAAGCAATACTGTAATATTGCTTTTGAAGCATATAGCATAATGAAGCAAAACTTGTTTATGCATAAAACTTTTCCTCCTTTAGGATTATTACTTTAGCATAGAGTCCCACAAATAGAATTACTGGATCAAATGATGGGAATATTTATAAATGCCTTGGTGTATATTGTCAAATTGCCTCCCAAAGTTTTTTAAATAATCCTAGATAGCTTTTAAATCTTGTGTAATTTCTCCAAAGATGTCCCCTTAAGTTCATTCATTCAACTTCCTCACTGCCCAACCTAAACCCACAAGCCCTGTCCTGGCTGCAATGCCAGCCGGGCACCTTCTCTTCACTTGAATTCATACAGTGAGCTCCTATTATGTGTCTGGAACTCTTTGAGTACTGGAGATATACAGGTGAAAGGAGATACAAAGGTCAGGCAAAGTCTTCCTCTCTGTGTCAAAACTCTGGGTAAGTTTTGACACATTTAAAAAATATCCACTTAAGTTTTCCATGGCTCCCCACGCTCTGCTGAACAAATTCCAGACTCCAGCATTCAAATGTTCTCATGATCTGAACTCACCCTACCTGTGTACCTCACACACCACTGGCCTTCCCACATAACCCCACACTTGCACTCAGCATTCTAATTAACTTGACTTTAACAAATCACATGGCTCTTCCCCTTTACGCATATTTCCTCTCTGCTGGTTTTGAGACTTGTGGTTGGCTACCTCCATTTTTTTTGAATCAGGTTCAAACATATATATGAATCTATTCAAGGATCAAGTCAACAGGACTAGGAAAGGCTACAGATAGTTGGGTACATCTTCCAGGAAGAATCCCTGTTTCTCATTTGTCTCTAGCCACGAAGAAAGATAGGCCTCAAAGATTTTCTTTTTGACCCATGCTTGACAATATTCATACGTCTAGCTCAATGAAATATTCCTCTCTCTCAGCACTTATACACCTATTAACACTAATTTTACTACAGTTTTTCAGTTAAATGTCCATTTAAACTGTAATGTTAGACAATATAATATACATAAATGGACATCTGACCAAACAATGTAATATTGAGAGGTGAAGCCGCCTGAGCTTCTGGGCTGGGTGGGGACTTGGAGAACTTTTCTGACTAAAGGATTGTAAACGCACCAATCAGCGCTCTGTGTCTAGCTAAAGGTTTGTAAACGCACCAATCAGCACTCTGTAAAAACACACCAATCAGCATCCTGTGTCTAGCTAAAGGTTTGTAAACGCACCAGTCAGCACTCTGTAAAAACGCACCAATCAGCACTCTGTGTCTAGCTAAATGTTTGTAAACGCACCAGTCAGCACTCTGTAAAAACGCACCAATCAGCACTCTGTGTCTAGCTAAAGGTTTGTAAACGCACCAGTCAGCGCTCTGTAAAAATGCACCAATCAGCGCTCTGTGTCTAGCTAAAGGTTTGTAAATGCACCAATCAGCACTCTGTAAAATGGACCAATCAGTAGGATGTGGGTGGGGCCAAATAAGGGAATAAAAGCTGGGCACCTGAGCCAGCAGCGGGAATCCAGTCCGGTCGCCTTCCATGCTGTGGGTGCTGTGTTCTTTCGCTCTTCACGATAAATCTTGCTGCTGCTCACTCTTTGGGTCTGCACTACCTTTACGAGCTGTAACACTCACTGTGAAGGTCTGCGGCTTCACTTCTGAAGTCAGCGAGACCACGAACCCACCGGAAGGAAGAAACTCAGGACATATATGAACATCTGAAGGAACAAACTCCGGACACACCATCTTTAAGAACTGTAACACTCACCGCGAGGGTCCACAGCTTCATCTTGAAGTCAGCGAGACCAAGAACCCACTGGAAGGAACCAATTCCGGACACAGTATTATAAATGAATACCAAGCCAGGGGTGATGGCACATGCCTGTAGTCCCACCTACTGGGGAGGCTGAAGTGAGAGGATTTCTTGGGCCCAGGAGTTCGAGTCTGCAGTGAGCTATGAGAGCACCACTGCACTCCAGCTTAGGCAACAGAGTGAGACCTCAACTTTAAAAAACAAATTTTTTTGAAAGGAAATGAATATTAAAACCACTTGTAATTTGGAAGGTTACTTTTAAAGGAACTAATTCTAAATCTTTTATTATAGCAATATTTGTACAATGCATAGTGCAACTAATAAATAGCTTCAGAGAATGTGTGTCAAAATGCTTTATAAAGAGCAAGAAACTTGACAAATGTTTAGTCTAGTTTTTTTTTTTTTGGATCATCCAGCTGGTTACAAGCTGGTTTGAGAGTAACTAGTAGAGTCAACTCAATAAGTTGCTGAGAACAGACATCTGAGGATCCAACCTTACCTGACATCTAAGTATTTATGAATTTTTCTCCAAGTATATGGATTATGTGTGTAAATATGTATATGTATTCTCCACTTATATAAAATAAAATTTCCTTTATATTATCCATATCTTTTTCCATTTCATTAGATAGATAACTGAAGGTTGGTGGTATTATTCATATACACTGCCTGTTTCTATACAACTTTTTTCCTTCATAAATATAATTCTGTACAAACAAAGGAAAACCCTCTAAAAAGTGTATTCTCATAGCTAGTTTACTTACATATTTATGAGAGCCTGGGCTGTACCTCCTTAATTTTTCCCATTCCTATTCTGTATTTTATTAAGCACTGGTCTTTTAACATTAGGATTTCTTTTTTTTATTGTGGTTAGAACACATAATACGTGATCTTCCCTTTTAACAATTTTTTTTTTTTTTTGAGACAGAGTCTTGCTCTGTCACCCAAGCTGGAGTGCAATGGCACGATCTCGGCTCACTACAACCTCTGCCTCCTGGGTTCAAGAGATTCTCCTGCCTCAGCCTTCCGAGTAGCTGAGATTACAGGCACGGACCACCACGCCGCGCTAATTTTTTTTGTATTTTCAGTAGAGATGGGGTTTCACCGTATTAGCCAGGATGGTCTTGATCTCCTGACCTCATGATCTGCCCACCTCAGCCTCCCAAAGTGCTGGGATTACAGGCGTGAGCCACCACACAGAGCCCCCCTTTTAACAAATTTTTAAGTGCACAATACATTATTATTGACTACAGGTACAGTGTTGCACAGCAGATCTCTAGAGTCTATTCATGTTGCTTGACTAAAAGTTTATGATTAGTGACTCCTCATTTCCCCTCTCACCAGTTTCTGTTAACCATCATCCCACTCTTTGAGTCTATAAATTTGACTATTTTAGATACCCATATAAGTGGAGTCATGCAGCAGTATTTGTCTTTCTGAGACTAGCTTATTTCATTTAGCATAATGTTCTCAAGGTTCATCCATGTTGTCACATATTGCAGAATTTCCTTCCTTTTTAAGGCTAATAGTATTCCATTGTGTATACACACACACACACCTCCCACATTTTCTTTATCCATTCATCTGTCAATGAACATTTTGGTTATTTCCACATCTTGGCTATTGTGAATAGTGCTGCAATGAACATAGGAATGCTAATATTTCTTTGAGATCCTAATTTTAATTCTTTTTGATAAATACCTAGAAGTGGGATTGCTAGATCATATGGTAATTCTATTTTTAATTTTTTGAGGAACCTCTACACTGTTTTCCATAGTGGCTGCATCATTTTGCATTTCTGTCAACAGTGTACAAGGATTTCAATTTCTCCCCATCATTGCCAACACTTGTCTTTTGGATTGACATTAGGATTTGATGTTGAAGGAGTTCTGAGATGTTCCAGCTCCGAAGATTATATAGTTATTATTCTGTCTTTATCCATTATATGATATTTAGATTTAGTTTAATTTTTTTAATAAATCATAGACTCCTTCTTTACAGTCGCCAGGGCCTAGCATAGCAAAAATATTTGATTGACTTTCTTACTCCACTTACCCATTACCACTGACTCATTAGCCTTCTCGAAGCACTGTCAGCAAATGTGCGAGTTGTTTCCATTTCAGACATCAGCAGCTCTGCTTTACTAGAAGGACTCTTACAGTTCAGCTTTAAAATATTATTAATCATATATTCAATTTTCTTGTTGAACTTATAACATTGGCTGTAATTTGTAATACTTATATGTATGCTGTGGTACATAAGGTACACGCATATGGTAACTATACATATGGTACCTATAGATATGGTTATACTATGGTACATGGTGGCTCAAACTCAACATAAATGTGTGCTGGAATTAAATATTTTAGAAAATTCTATGTAATGTTTTCCTCCTCTATATCTGCATCAGTCTACAGATTTTAATATAGTTAAAGGTTATAAACATGGAATATATTAGGCCCTAGTAAAATTTATGGTTGAAAATAAGTTGAGAGTCATCTTGCCCTGATACTATATCTATTTATTTTATGCCTGATGGAAGGAGGTAAAGAGGTTCTTAATCCTCTTTCTTTCAATGCCATGGATCTCACTGCCAGTCTGGTGATACCTTTGGAGTCCTTCTAAGAATAATGTTTTAATGCATAAATAACGTAGGATTACATTTAAAACAATTTTATTGAACACAGTTCTATCATGGGCCTTTTTGGGGCCCATGGGCCCCAGCTTAAGACCCTCTTAAGTTTTATAGGTACTTGCCTTAGTCCATTCAGACATCTACAACAAAATACCACAGTTTAGGTGGCTTAAACAATTGAAACATTATCTCACAGTTGTGGAGGCTAGAAGTTTCATGTTTGGAAAGGTTTGGAAAAGAACCCCTTCAGACTTCTGTAACCACGTAGCCAAATAAAATTTGGAAATTTTGAAGTCTTTGATCACTACTCAGAATGTGGATAAGAGCTTCTCTACAGTGCTAAAAAATATACATTTGTATAGTGACGAAGGTAAAGCATTGGAGAAATCTTTGGCACTCTCAGCAGGTAGAGATTCCAAACTGATGCACTGTCACTGAAGTTGCTACTAACATAGCAAGACTACGCTCGATGAAGACTAGGCTACTGACATCACCCTCTGGAAGAAGGGAAAGCCACAAGTGCTGATCCAGAAAGATGAATTGCTGTCTGGTGTCGCCCTGAAAAATCTGACCCCAGGGAAGGAACTTGATAAATGAATTTCAGAAGATTTGGCCAGATTTGTTGGTGGAAATGTAGGAGGTGGTTCACTGTCTGGAATTACAGCCACAATTATACCAAACAGCATTCTCTATCCTTGAGAGCCAGGACTTCTCCAAAGTAAGGCGTTCAGTCTTGCATCTTTTGGAGATTTATGCCTAATTTCTTTTACAAATGTTGTTCTCGTGAAGAGATTTTTTTTTTTTTAAAGGCAAGGTCTAAGTCTGTCATCCAGGTTGGAATGCAGTAGTGCAGTCTCAGCTCACTGCAACCTCCTTCTCCCAGGCTCAAGTGATCCTCCCACTTCAGCCTCCATCCAGCATAGCTGGAACTACAGGTGTGCACCAGCGCGCTCAGCCAATTTTTAAATTATTTTGTTGAGATGAGGTTTCCCTATACTGCCCAGGATAGTCTTGAACACCTAGGCTCAAACGATCCTCCCACCTCGGGCTCCCTAAGTGGTGGGATTACAGGCATAAGCCACAATGCCCAGCCTCCTATTACGTTGTCTAATTTGGTTTGTTGGGACTTCGGAATCCAATGGAGGCAAAATAGCATGGTGTTAAAGTGCAAACTACAGAGCTAGTTTGCCTGAGGCTTGAATCCTGGCTTCTTCTAATTTAGCTGTGTGACTCTGAGCAAGTTACTTAATCACTCTGCCTCAGTTTCCACATCTACAGCGTAGGAATAGTAATGCTACTTCAGGGTTCTTGTAAAAATTAAATTATTGTAACATGTAAGAGTGCATGAAAGCCTTGGCATAGTGCCAGATGTGTAGTAACAGTCAATATGTCATAGCTATTATTATGCCTATCTTGTGTATACTGACATTGCTAAACTCCTTTATTATTTCTAATAGTTTACCGGCAGATTTTTCTTAGATATTCTATCTGGGCAATCATATTGTCTACAGATTAGGAAAAGCTTGCCTTTTTCTTTCCAACCCTTAGGCCTCTTTTTTCATTTCTTCATTTTTGCGTTGGCTAGACCAGCTTTGTCCAATAGAACTTTCTACAATGATAGAAATGTCCTAGAGCTGGGTTCTCCAATACGGCAGCCATGTATGGCTATTTAGCACTTGAGATACAGTTAGTGAGACTCAGGAATTGAATTTTTAATTCAATTTAAATTTAAATAACCACCTGTGACTAGTGGCAACAGTATTCAACAGCTCAAGACTAGAACTTCCATTGCAGTGCAGAGCATTGGTACTCACGGTGGGCCTCTTGGCAGAGCACCTGGCTTTCATGGCACTCCTTCTCACATTTCACCAGGAAGTATTATATTTGTTGTACATTTGGAAAGTCACCCTCTATTCCCAGTTTGCCAAGAAACAGAACCAATAGAAAAAAAGTGTGTGTGTGTTTATTATCGCTCATGAGATTATGGAAGCTAAGAAGTCCCACCATCTGCCATCTGCAAGCTAGAGAATCAGGAAAGCTGGTGGTATAATTCAGTCCTAGTCCAAAGGCCCGAGGAATGGAGGCGACTGCGGGAAGGTGAAGACACGGCTATAGGTCCTGCACTCCTAAGGCTAAGGAGCAGGAAGCCCCAGACCATGGGCAGTGAGCAGAAGGAGACGATGTCTCAGCTCAAGAGAGATAATTGGCCTTTCCTCTTTCTTTTTGTTCTAGTCAAGCCCTCAACAGATTGGATAATGCCCACTCACACAGGACAGGAAGGACATCGCGCACTTTCAGGCCGGCTGGTTCGGTCTTGGCCTCGTTGACTTATGTTGACTCTCAAGGGCCACCACCCAGGCACCTGCCCAGGTGCGTCCTAGGTTATCTCAAGTTCAGGAACTCACCGGCTCTGGCGGCGCGGGCGGCGCGGGTGGCCCTTGTCCCTCAGGAAGGACTCTCCCTGTGGTCACCCAACTCTAGGCGCTCACGGCCTCTCAGCTTGAAAACCCCGCCTCCTGCAGAAAGTGGGTGTGGGAGGGTTAGTTGGCTTTGGGGTCGGGATGGGCGGGCGGCACGGTGCTGCTCTTAGCACTAAAGCGGCTGTTGTCCGAGAAACGAAGCGAGAATGCAGAGCTGGCCCCCGGCGCGAGCGAAATGTCTCTGCAGCAGGACCGCCTGCCTTCGCTAGAGGAAGAAGAGACGGCCCTGCGCGCAGCACCACTTCGGCCGGTTGGAGTCTGCCCGGCTGCCGCCAGGGGGTGATGCGCCCTCACCTTTCCTCCAGGATGCCCGGGATCCCAAGGAGGGTCGTGGGTCTCCGCGTCCCAACCTGGAGCCTTGGCCCGGGATGATACCCTTGGCCACCGGCAGCAGGTCTCTGGTGGCCACCTGACGCTTGCGCATTCCTTCTACGGACCCTGGGAAGTCCTACCCCTTGGACTCATAAAACATCTTGGTTGTCCAAAGGTGCGACTTTCAGACCCTCCAATAACGGCAGGGATAGACTCAAAATCATTGACATTACAGGCAGGGTTGTTACCTACAGGAAGAAATTGACGAATTGTCACATTTGGGGACAACCTGGGAGCTGCGGACCAAAGGGGCCTGAGAGCAGTTGAGTGTAAAGGCAGGGCATACAGAGGCCACCTGTAGAGTTTACCCTCTCCCCCGCCCTACCACCCACCTTGGGTCCTGAATGAGGAAGAGAGTAGAGTGCAACCCATTGTGAGCTCTTTCTCATCAGGCTCTAGGAAATAACAACAGCTGATATGTACGAACTCCCTGCTAGGAAGTGGGTCTACTACATTACCTCCTTTAGCCCAAACCATAATCCAGTGAGGTTTGAATTGCTGCTATCCCCAGGCCATAAGTGAGGGAACTGAGACTCAAGAAAGTTCAGTTGCTCTAGGTTACACAGGAAGTGGCAGAGTTAAGACTGGAACCTAGATCTCACTGACACCAGAGTCCATTTTGCCACAATAACCGCAAAAATATGTTAACTCCAGTGAGCACTTAATATCCGCCAAGCATTGTACTGAATATGTTTTTTGGCAATGATTTAAAATCCTTGCCACAACCCCCCACAAGGTAGGTACTACTATTGTTATTCCCATTTTACAGGGAGATAAACTAAGTCATAGAGAGTTAAGAAACTTGCCCACAGTTACACATCTAGTAACATCTAGTAGAACTGGACATAAGCCCAGTAAGCCCCATTCCAGAACTCATACTCTAGCTACCATGTTCTACTGCTTACTCTAGTGTGAGTGCCCCTGTCCATTTCTTCCCAAAGATTTCATCTGAGACAAGCTGGAATGGTCTGAAAACTCCCTGATGCCCTCCAACCAATGTAGCTGATGCCATCCTTTCAACCATCCACATTCTACTACACCTCCCTGCAGCTCCATGATTTCTACACACTGTGGGGATGGAGCTCACGCATGCCCTGCGCCCACATTTTGAGAGACTCCCCCTCTACAGGCTGCACTGTCCTCACTAGATGCACATCAGATAGGTAAGAGATTTAGGCAGAATAATCTTTTTTGTTTTCTTTTTCTTCCTCTCCCTCCTTCCCCTCCTCCTCCTTCTCCTCTTGCTCTGTCACCTGGTTAATTTTATTTTTTATAGAGATGGATTTTTTTTTTTTGGAGACAGGGTCTTGCTCTGTTGCCCAGCCTGGAGTACAATGGCACAATCATGGCTCACTGCAGCCCTCGATCTCCTGGGCTCAAGTGATCCTCTCACCTCAGCCTCCCAAGCCGCTGGGACTACAGGTGTGTACCACCATGCCCAGTTCTTTTTTTTTCTTTTGTAGAGATGAGGGGACTTTCTGTGTTGCCCAGGGTAGTCTTGAACTGCTAGGCTCAAGCAATTGGCCAATCTCAGCCTCCTAAAGTGCTGGGATTACAGGTGTAAGCCACTGTACCCAGTCCTGTCTTTTTTAATTACAAATATATGACACCTGAGTTTATTGCTTTCCCCAAGATACCAATTGTTTTGTAGAGTACAAACCTAGAAAATAGTATCTGAATGGTTGACCCCAGTTCAGGAAGATGAGGCAGGTCTCACCCACATGAAACTAGGACTACTGCAATTTCCATATGTTATTTAAAATGGATTTTGTGGAACTGTACCTTTATGGTAGATCCTAACCCAGCTGGCTTTGCTCTGTTTCCTAGTAGGATTTGCGGGGCTTGCAACTTCAAACAAAAAATTCCAGAAGTGTGCCCTTTGCTACTTCTGCATTATTAGAATCTGTTGGAAGCCTGTGATGTTCCATTTGCCTGTGAAGAGGGTGACAGCTGGTGTAAACCAGGGTCATGAAATTTGGCTGCTTCCATGGCAGTGATTTCAACCTGAGGGATGACTACCCAATACAAAATAGTAATGGCGGTCACTGCTAGATATAACGGACTCCTGGGTAGCCTCAAACCTCAAAGTACTTGTGTTGCTTTAGGCCTGCATGGCAGGTTTTTGCAGAATGCCAATAATAGGAGCCTCAACCTTTTCCACTATGTGCAGAAAAGAGGACACTGGAAAGAAGGAACTGTCTGTGTATGTTCTAATGCCAAGCAGAGCCAGCTTCTCAACAGATAATAATAATGTTAGGAGACATTTATGAAACACTTAACATGTCCACATAAATTAATGTCTAGTCTATTCCAACAATTTCCATGTTATGTAGGGGATACTGTGGAACCAACCAGGCCAGGGCAATGGAATCCATTCTATCTGGTTGCTATGGAGAGCCCAAGGGGGACTACAGAAAACATGCAGTGTCTGCCCATCATTTCTGGAGCCTGATATAACCAAAGGAGATTACTGGACTTTGCTTGCTTGAACAGATTATTTCTACTTAATTCACCCTACAATAGCTTTCATAAGAGCAGTGGTTCTCAACTTCGGTGTTAGAATCACTTGGGAGAATTTTTAGAAATTCCATGCTCTGGCCGTTCCCCAGAACGATTAAATTAGAATGTCTGGGGAATGGAATCCAGGTATCACTATTTTTCAAAGCCCTCCAGAGATTCTAATGCGCAACCATTCCTCATAGTTTTCCCCCTAAACCTTATTTAATAAGCAATAGGGCACCTATGTGACAGGCTGATGCAGGACACCTACCACATCAGCCAGGGCAGAGGACCCCTGTGGGCTGGGAACCCCAAACATTCCTGGAGAGCCTAAACATTAAGTACACTGAATTAAAGGAGGCAAATTCCAAGATGTTTGCTATGGCTCAAATCAGAAACCAATTTTACAGAATCATTTTATAAAAAGTTATAGATTCTTGTTGAGGGCATTCCAGGATGGAGATAAACTGGCCTCACTCACATGGAGGTGGTTGAGCCTGGGCCTTGTTCCCCAAAGCAGTCTCATCTGGTAACCAGCTATGAGTTTCCCTTTGGCTATCCCGACGCTTTAAGAAAATTCACACCTGGCTAGGTGCCGTGGCTCACACCTGTAATCCCACCACTTTGGGAGGCCGAGGCAGGTGGATCACAAGGTCAAGAGTTCGAGAACAGCCTGACCAACATGGTGAAAGCCCGTCTCTATTAAAAAAAAAAAAAAAAAAATTAGCCAGGCATGGTGGCGCATGCCTGCAATCCCAGCTACTCAGGAGGCTGAGTCAGGTGGATCGCTTGAACCAGGGAGGCAGAGGTTGCAGTGAGCAGAGATCACGCCACTGCACTCCAGCCTGGCCTGGGCGACAGAGTGAGACTCCACTTCAAAAAAAAAAAAAAAAAAAAAAAAGAAAAGAAAAGAAAAAGAAAATTCACACCTAATATGTGAATCTACTTTCAGTTGTGCGTAGGGAATTAGGGAAGAGCCTAAAGGTGAACAGATAAAAGAGAAGCAGTCACTTTGTTTAGGCCTACATGGTGGCTGGACACTGCAGGACAGGGTTGGCAGTGGCGTGAGCAGTGACCAGAGCCAGGCAGTGGCAGAAACACAGTGCTGTTACAGACTGGCCTAAAGCCTGTGTGAACCCCTTCAGCTGCCACGACTGCTGAAGTTCTCAGTGCCCCTGAAAGTGAGGCTGGAAGTTCTGTGTGCAGACAGAGGGGCAAAGAGACATTATTATTTGGACATAATGATGAATGCAACCTCAGCTGTACTCATTAAGCAAGTCACGTTTGCCACATATTGGCAATAATCAAATAATTCAATCCCTAATCAAATTCCCCATTAAAACCAAGTTTCACTCCCAAATATGTGTGTTTCTCTTGGGCTATAAGTATTGGACAGAGGTCTTCATGGTTGCTGCAGGGAAGAAACGTATGAGTAGTCTCTCCAAACAACCAAGCAGCCTGGGGATCAGAGGTCCAGGACACTGGGCCGCATATGTGATGTGTGTTATATTGGATGCTAACATCTTTGAATGAAAGGCTGTTCCTATCTGGTGCAGTCATGAGCAGAAATGACCAAATAAAGCTTGTGCTTGTCTTAATCTGTGTTATTTGTGAATTATTTTGTCTCTAGTCTCCCCAAACAGAACAGTGGGAAAAACCAAGGCACTAACTTCAATTTGGCAAGTAATAGTGTCATTTTGAAACATCTGTAACATACCTGTTTACCTTTTTCAAAATTTTCACTGACAAAATCACACTATCCCTCTAGTCATAATCTGAAGCACTGTGTCTCCATAGTGATGATTCAGGCTCCCGTTGCCATGGTGATCATTCTATGGGCTAAAACACTTCCATCAGTTCTTCCCCTCATTCTCATTACCATTGTCCATTTCTCAATCCAGGCCCTTATTATGTCTTTGGGATCTAGCACTGGGCCTGACAAATAATAGGTGGTCAATGTATTGAATGAATAGCCCAACTGAGATGATTAAAATACCTCTTACCTCGTCTTTCTGTCTCTAGGCTTTGTCCTGTGGGTTATTATGCCTTATCTTTTCATTTCATTCATCTGTTTTCATTTACTGGCACTTTTACAGAAGGAACACTTGCTCATTTTAGAAAACTCAAACAATTTTAGATACCTACAAAGTTAAAAGTAAACATTCCTCTCCACCAAAATAAATTCCAGCTGGATCAATGATTTAAACATAAAAAAATGATAAAAGTTCCAAAAGAATTTATAATCTGTGGTGAGAAAGGCTGCTTTAAATAAGAACAAAATCCGGAAGCCAAAAAGAAACAAAATTAACATGTTCAACCATATAAACATTTCAAAACTCTGTATGAGAAAAAAATGTCATAAACAGTCAAAAGATTAATAGCAAACTGGAAAAATGTGTTTGCAGAACAAATGGTAAAAAGTTAAACTTCCTCAATTATCAAAGGGCTTTTACAAGTCAGTATGAAAAAGATGACCAAACCAGGAGGAAAACGGTCAAAGGTTATTAATGTTTTTAGAAAAAGGAACACAACTGGTCACAAAACAAATGACAAATTAGTCTCTCAGAATTAAATAAATACAAATAAACAACAATTAATAAATAAGATTCTTTTCACCTCTTTTGCAAATATAGATGTTTAATGACACGTAATGCGACAAACCTAAAGGGAAAATGAACACTTTCCTGAGTCATTGGTGGAAATGTGCATTGGTGTGTTCTTTCTGGAGGATAATTTGACAATATCTTTCAGAATTTACAATGCACATCTCCTTTCACTGGTAATCCCTCTGCCAGAAATTTACACAATAGATATAGTTGCAAATGTTTAGCAAAATATATGTACAAGAATATTTATTGCTACATTGTTTTGCCACAGCAAAAGACTGGAAACACCCAGTATTCATAAGTGGGGGCAAGTTAACTAAATAACAGTAAACCTGTATGATGGAATAAGGATGCCTCTGTGAAAAGACTGAGGTAGTTCTGTGACCTCAAGAGTCAAAAGAACCAGTTGCAGTACCACATGTAACATTTTTATAAGAACAGACAGATACATATATGGTGTGAACATATGCATTAAAAGAGTTTTTAGAATAAATTACAAAATTAGTTTTCTGTGGTATGGAGACTGGTATGAAGACAAGGAAAAAACCTTTTACTTTCATTTTGTATCTTTTGCTCATCAAATTTTTCATCTTAAAGGGAGTCAAGCTATGAGGATGCAAAGGCATAAGAATGATACAATGGACTTTGGGGACTTGGGAATGGGAAGTGGGGGAGGTGGGTGACGGATAAAAGATCATGCATTGGGTACAGTGTATACTGTTAGGGTGATGGGTGCAGCAAAATCTCAGAAAACCCCACTAAAGAACTTATTTATGTAACCAAACACCACCTGCTCCCCAAAAACCTATTGAAATAAAAATTTCTTTTTTTCATCTGATACATGTTTCATGTATGACATTTAAAAGAACTATTAGCAGGGGTTTCCTTTACTTCCCTCAACTGCAATGCCCAAAGATATATTTTACATTCAGTTTTTTCTATATGTATATAAGAAAGATGCAAATATGTATCTTTGAATATGCATAATTATCATCTCTGTTGTTAAAAAATGGGGATTATATATAGTTCTGAAATTTGCTTTTCCAAATTTTTATATTATTCACATCTTTCCATTTAAGGACATACTGCATAAAATTCTACAGTAAGAATATGCTGTAACTTATTTACCCATTCTTATATTGTAATGTTATTTCTATTTTTTTGGCCTTTACAATTAATTCTGCAGTGACCATAATTTTACATAATTAATTTTTGTATGCATGTATTTTTGTAGGACTGATTCCCTAAAGTGGAATTCTAAGTAAAAGCAGAGACGACTGAGGCACAGGAGGTCACAAGAAACCTCCTGCATGCAGGTCATTTAAAATATCTGCTATTATCATTGTCTCTTAACCTTCCATTGGACAACACGAGTCACGGAGGTGGTGAATTACACTCTGCCCACAATGTAGCAACAGCAAGGACAGAGACAGAAGGAAGATTTAGGGATATATAATAAAGTTTGCCACATTGCCAGGATGTGTGTATTTTTGGTTTTGTCTTTTTCTTTAATGACATAAATTTCTTGAGCAGCTGCTGCCAATGTCCCACTTATATCCCCCTCACATTCACCTCTATAAGCCAATGCTGTCACCATGAATATCCAAAAGTTCTGCCTGAGGACTTTTCTTCAGCCCGGCAAAAAGGATAAGCCAGAAGTTCTGGAGAGTCATGCCCTCAGAAGCAGTTCTCAACCGAAGATGGGCAAGGAGTTGAGGAATAACTAGTCCAGATTCCTCACTTCTCAACTCAGGTGAAGGAGACATTCCTATATAGCCTCCCACATTCATCCATCTGGATTGAGCTCCAGTTGCAGGAAATGATAACTGTCTTAACAATGTATTCTTTATTGACGTCCTTCCTTTCCCTGTCTCACTTTCCCAATAAACTCTCTACAATAAACTACTTTCCTCAAATCCTTATTTCAGGGTATGCCTTTTGGGGAACACAAACCAAGACTGTCTTACTCCAAATATTCATAAATTAATCCCTTGTGTGTTAAGAGTTTGGTGTAAAGATATGTAGAACATATCTATGGATTCTAATTTAGTATATCAATATTAAAGTACAAAATCAAGAGCTTTTTTAAAAATCCTAGATAATTCTTATATATTAGACCTATTTTTTTGATATGACATTAAATTCAGAGTCTTTACCTCACAATGACTGTTACTTCTTATTTTCCCACTAAATTCTAACAAGTGAACTCTGAGAAATGCTCAGAAAAAGTGAATCAAATATAAGATGATTCTTCTTCAAAGAAAAATATAAAATTCACTCTATCTTCCTGCCTAGCTTCATCTTTATGAACTCTATGTCCAGGCTCACTTTCACTTTTCGTCAGTTATTTTCCAGGAATACAAATTTATTCTTATGCTATTATTATTATTATTATCATTTTTGAGATGGAGTCTCACTCTGTCACCCAGGCTGGAGTGCAATGGCGTGATCTGGGCTCACTGCAACCTCTGCCTCCCAGGTTCAAGTGATTCTCCTGCCTCAGGCTCCTGAGTAGCTGGGATTACAGGCATGCGCCACCATGCCTGGCTAATTTTTGTATTTTTAGTAGAGATGAGGTTTCACCATGTTGGTCAGGCTGGTCTCAAACTCCTGACCTCAGGTGATCCACCGCCTTGGCCTCCCAAATTGCTGGGATTACAGGCATGAGCCACTGCGCCCAGCCTATTATTTTTGACTAGAAGCATGCTTAACAATTTAATCTCTTATCACAGGGTCTCTGTGACACTCAGAGTCTAGCTAATAAAGGGAAACTATTACTATTCCTAGGGCAAAAGGGACAAAGAGAAGAGTGTTACTCATGAGAATTGAATTATGGAAGATATATCACTCCTCTAGATGTCTCTGCTTTCATCAGAGATATGACATCAGGACAGATGTAGTGGGTTAAATTGTGGCCCCCAAAAGATATGTCCAAGTCCTTAGCCTTGGTACCTGTAAATTTCACCTTATTTGGAAATAGGGTCTTTGCAAATATATTTAAGGATTTCAAGATGAGATCATCCTGGATTTAGGATGGGCTTAACGGGTCCTCCTGCATTTAGGGTGGACACCAACTACTTGTGTCCTTATAAGAGAAAGGAGGAGATATGAGACTCAGAAAGATACAAGGTGAAAAGTCATGTGAACATAAAGGCAGAGATTGGAGTTATGTGTCTACAAACCACGGAATGCCAAGGATTGCCAGCAGCCATGAGAAGCTAGGGAAGAGGTGTGTGAGGGATGGTCTCTAAGAGCCTTTAAGAGGAGCTAGCCCTGTTGGCACCTTGATTTTGGACTTCCGGTCTCCAAAACTGTGTGAGAGAATAAATTTCAGTTACTTCAAGCTACCCAGTTCACGGCAATTTGTTATGACAGTCCCAGGAAACTAGTATGGCAGGGAAGGAATGGAGAAGAAATACCCTGGCCTCTCTCTCCCCCTGCCCACTGATCTCCTTCCAGTACTTTCCACTGGCCAAACTGAAATGGCAAGGAAGCACAAAAGAGGCAGTCTGCAGAGCACAGCATGCAGTAGATCTAGAGAGGAGCAACTGAAAATCCCAGCACCATAATGAAATAAAAATTACTGTAAACAATAACTATTTTAAACAAGGTAATAAATGAAAGCATACAAGAGACAGCTGCTGAATTGCTTCACCTAGACAACCAAGGCTAAAAATAATTCATTTGCTGTGGGGCTTTGTTAAATCACAAAAGTAAAAGAGAGCATTAAGATCATCCAACCCAAGTGCTTTCTCATTCCGTTCATCAAGAACAGGCTTGCAGAGATTGGTGACTTGTGCACCTTCAGTCAGTAGGTAAGGGAAGGAGCTGGGCCTGAAACAAGATCCGCCCAAATCTCCATCAGTTTCCC
This sequence comes from Pan paniscus, assembly GCF_029289425.2. Classification (NCBI taxonomy): domain Eukaryota; kingdom Metazoa; phylum Chordata; class Mammalia; order Primates; family Hominidae; genus Pan; species Pan paniscus. Next base: position 82,883,113 of record NC_073249.2, on the reverse strand, counting down.
CAGGGCTGATGTGTTATTTTCCTCATCTACAGAGATTTCTTTCCATCGAGAACTCCATCATAGTGTTTTTACTTTCTCCATTTTTATGCTGTTTACAGAAACAGAAACTGTCCTTTTCAAATGGGGTCTCAAGCACAGCCCAACATACCACAGGAAGAAATTGCCCTATCTTCCCTGGAGAAAATGCCACTTGTAGCATCAGGCACCACTGATTTCCTGCAGAACTTTACTATGAAATGTCCAGAGGTATGGCTGGAGTCAGCATGCTTTAGGACAGCTAGCTAGCTGTCTACACCCTGATTCGCTGATTCAGCACATGTGCATTAATACGTGCCAGGCCTTGCACCAGACAGTGAAGGTGCAGCACCAAAACCGAACACAGTCCTTGACCTCAAGGGGCTCACAGTCTAGCAGAGAAGATGAATGGCAAATGTGTGAATTGGGGGGTGGCAGGTGCAGGGAGTACCTACCTCACCCAGCTTGGGATTCAGGGAGGCTTCTGAGCCACGGAGAATGTAGGAAACTACTTTTTCCTCAAGCACCACAGAAGCTCATGAACAGATATTTTCCTCATTCAATGGCATTGATTTTTTAAATACAATTTATCTCTAGAACAATTCAGGGTTCACATCAAAATTGAGCAGAAAGTATAGATTTCACATGTATCCCCTTCCCCCTACATACACATAAGCTCCCTCACTATCAACATCCCCTGTTAGAGTGGTTCATTGTTACAGTGAAACTACACTGATGTATCATTATCGCCCAAAGTTCATAGTTTACATTAGGCTTCCCTCTTGATGTACATTCTATGAGTTTTGACAAATGTATAATGACATGTATTCACCATTAAAGTTTAATACAGAATACTTTCACTGCCCTAAACATCCTCTGTGTTCCACCTATCACCCCTTCCTCCCCACTAACCTCTGGCAACCACTGATCTTTTTCCTGTCTCCATAGTTTTGCCTTTTCCAGAATGTCATATAGTTGGGAACCTACAGTATATAGCCCTTTTCAGACTGGCTTCTTTCACTTAGTAATATGCATTTAAATTCCCTCCACATCTTTTCATGACTTGATAACTAATTTGTTTCTAGCATTGAGTAATATTCCATTGTCTGGATATCCCACAATTTATCCATTTACCTACTGAAGGGTATCTTTGTTACTTGCAAATTTTGGCAATAAAGCTTCTATAAACATTTGCGTGCAGATTTTTGTGTGGACACGTTTTCAACTCATTTGAGTAAATGCCAAAGAATGTGATTGCTAGGTCATATGGTAAGAGTATGCTTAATCTTGTAGGAAACTGCCAAACTGACTTCCAAAGTAGCTGTACTATGGTTTCTTTCTGAAATGACTTAATCTTGTACCCAGCAGTACCTGGGTATACACAAGGTATGCTTTCAGCAACTCCAACAAAAAACCTCCCTGCTGGCCAGGTTCTTCCTTCTAATTGTAAGATGTCTCTCCCACTGTCCTTTATATTTTGTCTTCTTAGTCTAAGTCAGAATGTAAACCCCTGTACAATTGGTAACAGTTTTTATTGTCATCGATTATGTATACCTTGAATAGGAACGAACATTCTAGGAATGTTTTAATAAAGCAAAATGCAGTGAAGGTTAAGGGAAAGAAGAAGCAGCGTACACAGTTGATTCATGAACTTCCTGTCCCAGGAGTATTTGCTATATGCACGGGGAGAGATTTGTCCTGTTTAATCTAATAAGTGGGGAAGGAGCTAACAGCCACCAGGCGTTGAACTAGAACTGGGGATACAAAGGTGAGAAACTGTGTCCTTGAGAAGCTCGCCACTCAGGCATGTACAAACACAATTTCAATATCATATGATAAGTACTATAATTGCAAAAACCATTTTTCCTTTATTTTCAATAGTCTGCCTAGTTGTCAATAGAGGTGTCACATCATGTGTTGCAATCTTTGATGCAGAAAATATAGTTTACTCCAAAAGAGGTATTAAAGCACCACAGAAGTGCAGAGGCTTAGAGGAACCTCAGTCTGGAATGCCTGAGATATCTTCACTGAGGAGGCAAAATCAGGCCTTAATGCTGTAGGGGATGAAAGAATATCTTTTCTTCCCATCTTAAGTTTATGGCCGAGGCCCCTATAATGAAAGACAGGTTTACAAGAGAAAAGCATATACATTTATTTAATATATTTATGAACATGGGAGGCTTTGGAAATGAAGACCCAAAGGAACAAGTAGACTTGTATATTATTATGTTTAGGTTTGTTGAATCATGGACAGTCATAGAGAAATACAAAGGGAGGACAAAATTGTATAATCTAATGCCAATAAACTGCAGGGAACTTAGCAAGCCCTGTTTGTTCAGATTCTTCTCTGTGTTCTCATGTCTTCAGAGATAAGCACACTCCATTCTTCTCGGTGTTCCCATGTCTTCATAGATAAGCATACTCCATTCTTCTCGATGTTCCTATGTCTTCAGAGATAAGAATGTTCCTTTATCTTCAGAGATAAGGAAGGGCACCTCTCAAATGAGGGTCTTATGTCCTGCTTCAGGGCAGACGAGTGATGGGGAGGTGAGGGTAGCTTCTGCTTCTGCTGTTTTCTGAAATGCCAAGGTACCATATTTTAAAGTAGCACGTCCTGAACTCCATCAATGCTCAACAATATATGTCACTTTTTCTGGCTCTGTTACTGAGAGAAAGAACTTTTAAGGCAGACAAGTCAGCATCGACAAAGGTGTAGAAGTGAGAAATAGAATGGTCTATTTGGAGGAAGAGCAGATGGTTTGGTGTGGCCAGAGAAGGTGCTGGTGCTGCTGCTGTTGGCAGGAGGTATGGGATGGCAGGAGATGGGATACAGGTGGACAGGAGTCACCATGTGAAGGAGTTGGATGCCACAAGCTGGAAGTTTTCTTTGTACTGTAGGCTTGTGCTATTGAACAAGACAGTCAATGGCTCTCAAGTAGGTAAAATGTGGCTTCTACAACTAAGCGGAAGAATTTTAATTTTATTTAATTCTGTTCATGTAAAGTTAAAAATGGAAACAGATATATATATATCTCATGTTGAAATGATATTTTAGAAATTTTGGATCAAATAAATTATATTACTAAAATTAACTTCATCTACTTTTTTTTTTTTTTTTTGAGACAGATTCTCACTCTTGTTGCCCAGGCTGGAGAGCAATGGCACGATTTTGGCTCACTGCAACCTCTGCCTGCCGGGTTCAAGTGATTCTCCTGCCTCAGCCTCCTCAGTAGCTGGGATTACAGGCACATGTCACCACACCCAGCTAACTTTTTATTTTTAGTAGAGATGGGGTTTCACTATGTTGGCCAGGCTGGTCTTGAACTCCTGACCTCAGGCGGTCCACCCACCTCAGCCTCCCAAAGTGCTGGGATTACAGGTGTGAGCCACCATGCCCAGCCTACTTTTTTTACTTTAAAAAAATTAGGCTCCCAGAAACTTTGAAATTACATATGCAGCTTACATTATGTTTCTATTGCACATTGCTGCTATACGCAATTGGGAACCATTGAGAGTTTTTGTGCAGGACAAGAATATGATCATGTTGGGGCTTTAGAATAACAACTCTGATAGCAGAGTAAAGGATGACTTGGTGGGAAAATACAACTAGCAGTAAGGTGACCAGTTAAGAGGCTATTGCTACAGTCCACATTAGAGCTAATATAGACCTACACAGTGTCAGTAGAGATGGAACAGAGGAGCTGTATTTGAAAGATATTTAGGAGGGGAAGTTGGCTTGGCTTGGTAATGGGTTGGCTGTGGGTGTGTGTTGTATATTAAATAATTTTGCTGGTCTTTATCTCTGGTTCCGGGGAGGCAAACTCTAAACTTTGGGATTTCCTGAGTGACAGGAGTGTCTTTGTAATTTATGCTGGGCTTCCTGGACCACCCCTAATTTATGCTAATGAGGTGATTCATGGTGTGCCACTAGATGATTTCAGGATGGGGGCTGGCCATGCCAGTAAGATTAACTATGTGATTAAAAGTTTGGAGTTTTGAGCCAAGTGAAACCGACCGGACCTCCCAACCTTAGGGAGGGGAGGAGTGGGGACTTGGAGATTGAGTTCAATCACATGGACAATGGTTCAATCAATCATGCCTATTTAATGACACCCCAATAAAAACTCTGGACAACAGTGCTCAGGTGAGCCTCCTCGTTGGTAATATACATCAATGTCCTGGGAGAGTGACACATTCTGAGGACAGAGAAACTTCACATTTGGGACCTCCCCAGGCTTTGTTCTATGCATCTTTCTTTTGGCTAGCCCTGATTTGTACCTTGATAATAAAATTGTAATTGGAAGCATAATGTTTCCCTGAGTTCCATAAGTTGTTCTAGTAAATTATTAAACCTGAAGTCATCATGGGAAACTCCAAAATTTGTAGCCAGTTGGTCAAAAGTGCAGGTGGCCTGGGAACCCTTGAGCTTGCAGCTGGCATCTGAGGTAAGGGCAGTCTTGTGATGGAATGTGCCCTTAACCTGTGACATTTGAACTCATTCTGGGTAGCTACCATCAGGGTTGCACTGCACAATGAAAGAAAACAAGTTGACAATGATTCCACAGTTTCTAGATTAAACAGTATAAGACACCCATAGGAAATGAAGTCTAGTTGGGGCACAAATTTGGTATTATGCCTGTTGTTTTTGAGGAGTCTATGGTCTTCAGGGTTGAGATGTCTAGGAAGCAGTGCAGGTGGACTTCAGGAGAGAGTCCAGGCTGGAGACAAAGATTTAGAAGTGTTCCATATACAGGATGTTGAAATAGAAATATTTCTGCCTCAGGGTTCTCTAAAGCCCCTTGATCCCCACATCCACTTTCCTCTGACTCGGCAGATCATTCTGTGTCTTTGTCTTTTCTACCAAAACTCCACCCCAAAGCTATTCTTTTCTTTTTGTGGTCTTCCCACCCTGGCCCAAAGTAGCTCCCAGAACTCTTCCAGCCTGTGTCCAGCCAAAGGTCCAGAATGGCTGGATAACCAGGTGGCTCAAAGCACACCCTCCCTACCTGGTGTGTAATGTAGCTTCTGCTCTCACCAGTTTTTCATCTGACAATCTTTCCACCTCTTCTGGATAAGGAGGGCAGACTCTGAAGCTTTGCATGTTATTTCTCTTATCACTTGTACATGATATGACATGATGAGATCATTTACTTTTCTTAATGCCAAAGACATTCATTTTTTTTCCTAACAAATATTTGGGTCCCTAGTATGTACTTAGTGTTAAGGAAACAAAGACAAAAAGGAGGCCAGATGCAGTAGCTGACACCTGTAATCTCAGCACTTTGGGAGGCCAAAGCGGTAGATTGCTTGAAGCCAGGAGCTCAAAGACCAGCCTGAGCAACATAGGAAGATCTCATCTTAAAAAAAAAAAAAAAAGAAAAATTAGCCGGACATGGTGGCACATACCTGTAGTCCCAACAACTTCGGAGGCTGAGGTGGGAGAATCCCTTGAGCCTGGGAGGTAAAGTCTGCAGTGAGCCATGACTGCCCCACTGCATTTCAGCCTGGGTGACAACGGAAGATCCTTCTCTCAAAAAGCCAATAATTATGATAATAACAAAAAGATGAAAAAGACATGATTGGCCGGGTGCAATGGCTCACGCCTGTAATCCCAGCACTTTGGGAGGCCAAGGCAGGTGGATCACCTGAGGTCTAGGAGTTTGAGACCAGCCTGACCAATATGGTGAAACTCCGTCTCTACTAAAAATACAAAAATTGGCCGGGCATGGTGGTGGGCACCTGTAGTCCCAGCTACTTGGGAGGCTGAGACAGGAGACTTGCTTGAACCTGGGAGGCAGAGGTTGCAGTGAGCCAAGATCGTGCCACTGCACTCCAGCCTAGGTGACAGAATGAGACTCCGTCTCAAAAAAAAAAAAAAAAAAGAAAAGAAAAGAAAAAGAAAAAGACACGATTGCTATCCTCAAGGAGTTTACAGTCTGGGGGAATTTGAACATACACGTGCTAACCAAATTCTTTGGTTATGTGATTGTGTAAGTTGTAATTGAGTGTAATCTATTTCACTTTACAAGCTGACAGGAGTTAGCAGATTCAAGATGAGCCATGGGCCTTTTTGCTGTCCTCTCAAGAACTTGTTCATAGAAAAAGCTGGATTTCAGAAAATCAAATATTTCTTCATGTTTTATGGCTAAGTTGATACCAAACATTCAAGCATTTAGATCTGCTTTTAAAATCATTTCAAAATATGTATATATTAGCTTTTTTCAATACAACCCTTCTTCTCCTTGCTCTGGTACTTATGTGAATATCTACAAGAGGGCTAGGGGAAGATGAAGAATTATTTTGGGACAAGCTCCATGAGAGCAGAATGCAAACAGATCTGTAAGAGTTCCAAAGATGGCTACATAGGTCAAAGGACAATGCAAGAATTGGCTCTACTCCCTTGATACTTTGAGTCATTCAAAATCCAGCACAATCGACATCATCTGGGAGGCTGTTAGAAATGCAGAATCTCAGGCCCCACCTAAATTGTGCTGAATCCTAGTTTGTATTTTCAACAAGACAGCCAGGTCATTCAAATGTCAGTATATATCTCTCTCCAAAGTTCCACACTCAGGTCAGCCTCCCAGCCTCTCTTCTCTCTATTGCTACCCTTTCATGCCCCCCATGGCAGCCTCCTTCTCTCTATTGCTACCCTTTCATGCCCCCCCCATGGCAGCCTCCTTCTCTCTATTGCCATCTTTCATGCCCTCCACCCCAGGGCTGCCTCACCCATCGCCCTCTTCAAAAACCCTGAGTTGTTCATGTCTGTCCCTTTTCCATTTCCCACTATTCTTTTGCTCTCTGATGTCTTTTCTCACAAGCATCCTACCCCCACAAATAAAACATTTCATCTCATTGCACACACTTTGAGATTGCCATAGATAACAAATGCAACAGATATTGAAAAGGTAAAATCAACAGGACTCAGTAATTGCTTGGATAATTACAATATTCTCTAATATTTACTTCTTTCTATGAAGCAGATAGGGTTGTTATCCATATTCAAAGATGGGTAAACCACAGCTCAGAAAGGCTACATAACTTGTTTAATTCACAGACCTGGAAAGTGGCAAAGACGGGATTTGAATTCAGGAGGTCTGACTCTGGGACTTGGACATTTGACTCCTGTACTGGTGTGAGAAAGTAAGAGAAGTCTGTGATGATTCCTAGGACTTATATTAATTAACTGCAGTTGATGAGGCCACCAACAGAAGTAGAAAAAATAGATGAAAGCATAGAGCTTTTGTTTTGTGGGGTGGTATGGGTAGTTCTAAGTTACCGTTACTTTTATGTTAAAACTCCAGTTTATTTCTAAGGTTAAATGAAAAATTGCTTGCTTTGGATTTTCCCACCTTCTCCATTCGACTTTTGTAACAATTTACTCTGATGTTTAAAATCCCTAGACCAAGCTCTTCCTGAGGGAATACAAGATGACAGGTGGAGCACACCAAAAGCTCATTCAAAAGCAGAAGCAAAGCCCCAATAGCTTTATAGCTTTGCCTGGTCTCTTTGGTCACCTTCCATTTTTAGCAATCAGAGTTGGTGGCCTGGAAGTATAGTCTGTGGCTACAAGGGGCTCACACTCTGTATATCTAACACAAACTAATTGAGCAATGCCTCAAATGCTCCACATTCCCCGAGTTTCTCAGGTTCTTGGCAGCAACACCAACGATTGAAAATAAACTCTGCTCCCTTCCTCTTGGGGGAAAACAGATGGCCGGATCCCCTTCAACCTTACAATCACTAGGTCCCCCAGGGTTATTACAAACATTAACTAAGAACTTCTCCTACAGCTCCTCTCCATGGCCAACTATGAACAGCTTTTGAACAAGTTCCTTATTCATAGAATGACAAGCAAGAAAGCCCCCCAACCAGAGAATCTGTCTGCCTGGAGAGCAGGTGAGGCTTTGACACCAAGACATTATTCTTGCTGGTCCTCTCCTCTTCCCTCCCTCATCCTGAACCAAGGCTCCTTTTGCCCTCAATGGCACTGTCCCAATTTGTTTTTTTTATATTCAAGGCCTGATTTCTCAAATGTTATAGACGTGACTTCCAAAAGGGAGACAGTTTTAGAATCCTCTGTGATCATTCTCTCACAGGCCAAAAGACTGGATTTCTAAAACACAAAAACCAGGGCCAGCAGGGTTTTATTTTTCTGCCTTCTTCCCTAGTTCCCCCACAGGGCTGCTTAGGCTCATTGGTTGCAGACAGATATCTGTGTTAACAAAATACAGCCACTGACATTCACATTACCTCATCCATGCAGCAGTTTTGTCGTATGGGTCCCTTTGATATTAGGAGTGACCTTCCCCCTTGGTGCCAGAGAGATTTTAGCTGGAGTGCAGTGGCGTGATCTCGGCTCACTGCAACCTCTGCCTCCCGGGTTCAGGCGATTCTCCCGCCTCAGCCTCCCGAGTAGCAGGGATTACAGGCATGTGCCAGCATGCCCGGCTAATTTTTCATTTTTAGTAGATATGAGGTTTCTCCATGTTGGTCAGGCCGGTCTCAAACTCCCGACCTCAGGTGATACACCCGCCTTGGCCTCCCAAAGTGCTGGGATTACAGGCATGAGCCACCAGGCCCAGCCAGTTTCTTTCTTTTGACAGATGTAAAAGTCTCTCTTTTTCTGTGAGATCCTGGACCTCCTCTGTCTGCCAAGGCTGCACATGTCTCTCTCCCCACTTTACAGATTAGGAAGAAGAAATAAAAAGCTAAAGTGCATAACATAAACTCTGAATCAATCCTTCTTCCTGTCCTTCCCAACAGAACCTGAATTTGCCTGGGTGTCATATACTGCCCTCTATGCAACAGCTATGACTCAGAGAGCAGTAACTCCAGGCCTATTCCTTATTCATCTAAGCCAATCAGAGGGCAGTAACTCCAAGCCTATTCCTTATTCATCTAAGCCAATCAGAGGGCAGTAACTCCAAGCCTATACCTTATTCATCTAAACCAATCAGAGGGCAGTAACTCCAAGCCTATTCCTTATTCATCTAAGCCAATCAGAACATGACAAGCTAAGTCAGAAAGTTCAGGCTACAAAGACTTGTATTATATAATTAGAGAAATGACTTCTCTCTTCCTTGTTGGAGGTGAGTGAGGAAACGCATTGTCTCAGTCACCGACCACAAGAGGAACCAGCATTAGAATGAAGCTTAAACTTGAATGGCAAAGAGTAGAGTTAAAAAGATATTGGCAACATATTTAAACTTTTGGAACAACCAATTATTGTAGCCCGTTCTACATTTTGTAGGCTAATAAATGTCCTTATTGTTTTTGCCAGTTTATGTCAAGTTTTCTGAGTTTTGTTTGTTTTGCAGTCAAAGCATCCTATCCTACCCTGCACTTCAGTTTTGTCCACCTCAAGAAATTCCACTGCTGTTTCATTAGTTATTCAAGTCAAAGACCTAGGAATCATTTTTTTTTCCTTTTCCTTCACTGTCTCCAAAATTGAATAAATCAACAAGCCTATTTTCTCTACCTCCAAAATACATTCATAATCTATCCTGTATATCCTTCCCCACTGCCATCGTCTTATTCCATTGTCCCCCACACAAAATCTGCATTCGCCCTCCAACAGTTCTCACTTCTTCCACTCTCGTCTTCCTGTAATCTGTTCTCCATACAGAAGTCAGAATGGTCTTTTTCAAACATAGGCCACATCATTCATCTGTTTGAAACTTTCTAATGGTTTCCAACTTAGAAAAAAGTCCACATTTCTCATTGATTTAATTACAGTAAAGACTATATCACTATAATAAAGACCTCAAAATGCAGTGGCTTAAATAAGAGAGAAGTGTATTTCTCTTTCACTTAGTCCAGCCAGGCAGGCCAGTTCTCCATGAGGTCATTTGGGAGCCGGGTTCCTCCCATCTTGTTGCTCCACCATGCCTAAGGCTAGTACATTGTCCTTATTTGCATGGTTGGTCACTCAAGGGAAGGAAGTTAAAGGCAAGTAATTTCCCTTCAGTCAAGTAAGGTGGGTGTTGCACGTATCTCTTCTGTTCACATTCCTTTGGCAATAACTCTAGTCACATGGCCACAACTCACAATAAGGAAGGCTGGGAAATTTAGTCTCTGGTTAGCTATCCAGATAAGAATCTTTTTCTAAGGACAAAAAAGAGAAGAGATTTGGGGAGGGTGCCTAGCAGTCTGGCATCTTTATAATGGCCTTCTCAGCCTAAATGATCTAGGTGATGTTGGGGGCCCCTGCAGCCTCTTCAACATCAGCTCCTACGTCCTTCCTTGTTCACTAATTTTGAACCATGATGGCTTCCCTTCTGTTCCTCAAACATTCTGAAATCATGCCTACCTCAAGCACTGTTCACTTGTTCTCCCTTTCCTTGGAACTCTGCCCGATGGTCCTCTCAATCTCAGTTTCTTCTTATCCTTCAAGTAACAGTTTGAAAATGTCCCATCCTTTGAGAGGCCTTCTCTGACCACCCTTCTAATATTTTCCTCCTCTTAGCAGTCAATGTCCATGATCCTGAGTTATTTTCAACACTGATCCTTTTATGAAATCATTTGAGTATTTGTGTATTGGCTGTCTCCCTCGCTGGAGTTTGAACTCCATAAGGGTAGGGGGCCTTATTTGTCTTAATCTTATTCACTGCTGTAAGCTCAGTGCCAAACCATTGTATAGACATAATTAGTGCCCAACAAATACTTTTTAAAATAACTTGAATAAAAGGATAAGACTATCCTAAGCAATATCTCCCCATCTTGTCCTTGTGCAATTATCTTTCAGATCAAAATGTGAGATTTTGCATTTATCCCTTCTCATTTCATCTTGTTAGATCTGGCCCATTGCCCTCATCTATAGATCTCTCTTGGGTGTGACTCTGAACCTGCCCCCTGCCAGTGGATCTGCAGGCCCTTCTTACCACTGCATGTTAGTAGGCAGGCAGCCACATGGCTTGCACTGTATCAATTGACACTCAAGGTTCCCCACTTCTTTAATCTACACTTCTTGTTCATTGCACCCCCTTTTCATATGAGCTTCTACAATCTCCGTAGTTGTTTACAAAGCAAGAACTGAGTGTCATGGGGAATAATGAACAAGGATTCAGGAGATCTGGATGCTAGCTCCAATTCCACTGCTGTTTGTTGCTATTTTCTAAGTCACCTTGAGAAGTCATTCCCCTCTTTGTGGTCTTGACTATTGGATCTGTAAAACAGAGAAAATCATGCCTGTTTTGCTTTACTCAGAGGCTCAGATAACAATGTACATAAATATACTGTGGAACAATTTAAAATTCTGTTGGAGTAGAGGGTAGTATTCCAGGACAGCCAGGGCCAGATCACAGGAGTCAGAGAGAGTCTGTGCAACATGGGGAGATTGTGGGGGCCCAGATGCCATTCTCTGGAGCACATCTTCCAAAACCCCACTTCACTGTACACAGTAGGGCATCTTGTATTTTCCTCCCCTGGTTTTCATGCCAAGCATGGAGACACCTCCTCAAAAAAACTGCAAAAGAAAAAATCCCTTTGTGCTAGGTAACAAGATAAAGGTCTTACTCAGAAGGGAGACTTAAATATTGTTATAACCAGTTTAACCTATGGCCCTATATTGCACATTCTAAAGTCTCTCAAAAATCCCAAAGGGGATTGTATTCGTAATAAAAGTTGAAAAACTTTAAAAGCTTCTTTTTATCTCTCAAAATCTCATATAAATACTGGTTATACTCAAAATCTGCTTTTTTTCCTCTCCAAACTCTGCTAGCCCATTCTGGCCATGATCTCTTTCATCCTCTTCTCTCCCACGGTCAGCTGGTTCCATGTAAATCAATTGAGCCGAGCCAGGTTCCACTGGATTCTTTCCTTGTGAACCCATTAAATCGTTTAATACCACAAAATTGCAGAAGCTGAGCCAGCTGTTCAGCATTTGGTGTGCACTGAAGGAGAAAGTGTTTGAGTAGTGCTCATAACATTTAAGTCTTCTACCTATCACACTGATTTGTTACCTTTTAGACTAAATGAAACTGAGGCTAAGATATGGTGGAAAGGGAGCAGACCCAGGGTCTACCAGAGATTAAGTAGCTTTCTCTAGTAGTTCAGTGGTTTACCCTCCCCTCTACCTCGACAGGATGTTTTCCAGGCCCCTCTGAGATGTCCAACCCTGATGTCTCTAACTTATACACATAGCTTATACTATTTTGTGGTTCTCTGGAGCTTGGGAATAGTAATTGTATGTGCTGATAAAAACACATACAAACACCTTTTGGACTGGTTGCCTCCTTCATGTCCCAGCCACAGCATCATTTAGAACCTCTATAGCTACAAATAAATCATCAGTTGGAGTGAGCAGCCAAGGTTGGAAACTGATAGAGGGCCTCTGGTGTTTCTACTTCCAAAATCTGTGGCCATACTCTATCTCAGAATCTCTTTTGCCCACGGCTTATAAGTGAAAACAATCCTCATCGCTTGCCTTCCTCACTCCTCCAGGTTTTTATGTGAAAGGAATCAGTTTTTTGGCAAGTCCCTTTGAAAAGTTTTCCAACCTCTGTTCTAGGGTATGACTAAGCTGAAAGTCTTAAAGTGACTGAGATCATTTGTACTGGCTGAGATGTGACCTGGATGTAAAAGTGTTTGCGCTTATTCAACCTGCATGGGAGTGACTGCTCCGCAGCCTTCCTGAGGTCAGAGCTCTCAGGATATCATAAAATGATCTCATTTTGGTTTAGTTAAGCTCACACTACAAGACCTACTGCGTGCCACATACCACAGTGGTATGAAGGATACCAAGAAAAAGAATACTTTCAAAGAACTTGCATTCCAGTGGGCAACCAGACACAAAAATAGATCATTTTGTGTTTATGCATTGAACATGGTGACAGGGCGAACACTGCAGAGGAAGCATGGACCTGGGGCTCTTAGCTCAGCCTGGTGGGAGTGGGGCTTCCTAAAAGATGCAACATCCAAGCTGAATCTTAAAATGTATGTAAGAAAGTGCTCAGAGAAGGGGAGGAAGGTATTCTGGAATAAAGGAACAGAGGTATAGAGCAACACAGTGTAGTCAAGCTCTACAAATGTTTCTGCGTATTACAGCATAGCAAAGAAGTAGAAAAGAAGTAGAGGTAGAGACTGGCAATGAAGCTGTGATGGCAGAAAGGGGTGGGATCACAAAGAGTTTTGTGTGTTCTAAGGCACTTGACAATATGTGAAAAAGACTATGGAGAGCCAGAAGGGTTTTAAGCAGAAAGTGGCAAAGTCAGACTTCAGTCTTGCCAGGTATCTTAATTTCAACTGAACCACTTGTTATTTGAGTTTTCTGCTTAGGAAACGTTTGGAGGTCTGGAATTTCATGACTAAGAGTCCTTATCAAGATATGACGTGGCTGTATGTGAGAGTTCAGATGTACCCTCAGGCTCACCCTCACGAATAAACTGTGTGATGCTCTAGGGTTTCGCCTGGACCTAGGGGGCCCAGCCACCCATCAGTTCAGGGCCTCCATGGCATGCAGCCCAGTGCCCCATTGCCCCTGTCCTCTGTGCAGGTCGGCACTGCCCACTGCCAGACTGCCCTCTACCAAAAACCAGGGTTAAGTAGCTCCCTTTCACCACTTACAATTCTTACAGCGCAAGTCTTTAGGTCAATTTTTTCTTTCTGATACTGTGAGGATAATTTGGCAGCATTATCAAAGCTGCTGGTCTCCTTAAGTCAAGAATTTAAATCATTCCATTTAGTTCTGAACTTCCTTGAGAGAGAGAAAAAAAAATGTGTTGATGAGTTCCTTGGAATGAGAAATATATTTGCTGTGATGAACAGCTGTTTGCCAGTTCTTCAAGACGTTTCTCTCTGAAGCAATGAAAATATACACAAGAGCCCTCAAGTGTCTGGAGAAGAGGTTTCCTTTTGAAAATTCCCCATGGCCTACTGTGACTGACTTGAGTATGGATCACTGTGAAAATCCACCTTCATGTGAGAGAGTTATTTACGTCTCAGGAATCGCCATGGAACAATGAGCACTCTCCAAGTTCTCTTCATGGAGCGTGCTGTAGGCCTGTTCATTTCTTTTGAGGGAACATCTCTTAATAAATGGAGTCTCCCCACTCCACAATCTGTTGCTCTAAATTTGCTAAAACGTTTTCAATATTTTGTCTGAATTCCTGTATCAAATTCTGGAATCGAAAGAAAGTTTAGTATCATAGGTAATCAATAATCAGAGGAATGTGAGATATCGGTTGCTTGGAAGCAATTAACAAGTTTTTTTTAAGAAAACATATTTTAAAAGTTATATAATGTAATGTAAAAATTATACATATTTTGAGTGACATAGTCCTATTCTTCCATGACCAATGCTGTACATACATAAAGGCTACGAATTAAATGGGAGCTCACCAAAGAACAACCAACTCCCAAAATGCAGGGTTTCTGATAACCATGTTAGAGAAGGCCGCTTTGGTCTGAAGCTGAGATGCACAGAAAGGACTCTGCCCAAGTCACATGTTCTCCTTCACATGAGAGAAGGAAGCACAAACGTGCTGGCCATCCCTGAGAACAGGAAGTGAAAGGTGTAGGACCAAAAAAGAGAATGTGGGGTGCGTAAACGCTTACTTTACACTGGGAAATGTGGCATGATGAACTTCAGACACTCAAGGAATCCAAGTAGTTCTCCTTTCCTGTTTATACAGAAAGGAATGAAGAGGTGGATAGGTGTCTTAGTCACTTCAGGCTGCTGTAACAAAAATACCATAGACTAGGTGGCTTAAATATCAGAAATTTATTTCTCACAGTTCTAGAATCTGGGAAGTCCAAGCTCAGTGCACCAATACATTCAGTTCCTGGCGAAGGTCCTTTTCCTGGTTTGCAGACAGATACTTTGCTGTATCCTCACATGGCAGAGAAAGAGAGGAAGTAATCTCTCTCCTGTCTCTTCTTATAAGGACACTAATTCCATCATAAGAGCTCCACCCTACTGACCTAATCACCTCCCAAAGGCCTCATGCCCAAATACCATCACATTAGGGATTAGGATTTTGACATAAAAATTTGGGGAAGACACAAAACACTCAGTCCATAGCAACAGAGAAGCAAAATGTCCCCTGTTCTATGGAACTTAGAGAGGAAGGGAGAAGCACCTTGCCCAGCATTAAGTATTTTTATTGAAACTGTCTGGAACCTCTAACAAAAAAAGTAGAAGGTGAATAATTAGGAGACAACAGGAAGTAGGAGACAAGAAATGAGGGTACCGGAAGAATCCAGGGAGGAGACGAAAGGTCCTAATGAAGGCAGTGACACAGAGATGGATTTCTAAATTCAGAACGAGACAAGTATAACCAAGGACATTCACTGGTATATGGAAGGCTCTGGTAGGATTGGTCACTGAACTGTGGTAAAAACAGCCTCCCTGAAGCCTTGGGTCGGAATAATACGTGTGAGGGAATTGGCAACAAAAGGAAGCCGGAAAGGCTGGTTGTTCAGGGCTCTGTGGCTGCAGATAAAGAATCTTTTTGGATGCAGTAGCAGATAGCTGTTGGTGTTGTGTATGTGTTTTGTCTGCCCAGCATCACTATTCTCACTTCTTCTATTAATAACAACTCTCTTCTCTCTTTGGAGAAATCTTCCTATCCCACTATCCAGTCCATCGCAGTCTCACCTTCCTGGTCATAAACAGACTGGCCACATCTCTGGCCACATGATTAGCTCAGATATGGGCACATGACTCAATATGAGTTGACCGCAGTCTTTCTCCAGGATTGTTCTCATGAGTAAAGCCTTTTGCCTGCTTGGTCAAATGAGCTGGAAAGTTGTGACTCTCAGACTGCTAGTGGCTATATTCCTGCCTTTTGGAGTAAGTCTATCCTCACTGAGAAAATGTATTGATGTAAAAACACAAGTAGGTGTGGATGATGGACAGGGAATCTTAAATCTTACTACATTGAGACCCAGGTTTGTTCTCAGTTCCTACAGCTCTTCCAGCCTGTGAGCTACTCCAGGATCTCTCTAATAGATGAGCTCCATTTCTCCTTTTCTTGTTCTTAAGCTAGTCTGAGCTATCTTCCTGTCATTTGCAACCAAAAATTTTTTTACTAATACAGCTGCCAAAGGAATGAAACATAAGAGGCTATCGCCTTGGCCTGAGGGAATGAGAAAAGCTCGGTGCCTAAGTCATACCAGCAACAAAAAGAGGCTGGGAGGGTGGGGTTGTATATTAATGTCCATTATAATTTAACTACATTCAGTTGAACAAAGCGTTTTTCCAAAAACAAGGTTAATAGAAATTGACATATATATATATGTGTGTGTATACATACATATGTGTGTGTATACATACATATATATATATATATATCCTTCTAGCTTTGCTCTACTGGACATTAACGTCTCAGAGAAAGAAAAAGAGCCAGAAAAAATCCACTGTGGCTATGCTTCTACACAAAATTTGTAACAAAATGTGAGAAAATATCTCCAGAGAGCAAGGATTGTTTTAAAAAAAAGTAAAGTGTTTTAACATGTCTGGAATTTTCTCCTCTGCTTGGTTTTTAGAGACAGTGAGAGAGAGAACAAGAGACAGAGAGATTGATTCATCTTTGTACAGCTGAAGACTAGGGAATGGACTACTTAGGTCCTTTGGTTGTACAGTTTGATGACACGGTTTTTGCTTGTTAAAGAGAAACTGGCTTCACCATAATTCTGCAGAATCAGAGTCCTGACCTGACTTCAGAAAACAATTGTAATTCCATGGTGTTAAAAGCACACTTTAAAATAGCTTTAAATCACAAAAGGCATGTACCTAAATCCCACTTGATCCCAAGCAAAAACCTCATGGTTTTCCCCACATTATATCCACAGAAGCCTGCCTCAAAAACATAATACGGCAAGTTCTAAACTTGCAAAGTGTAAGAAAAACATATCACTTTTAAAGAAAAAATTCCTAATGCACTTAATTTGTTTTTCAAAAGCCAAATTCATCTATATAAATTCATATATAGCATTAAAATAAGCTATATAAATTCATATGTAGCTTTTCCCTTATGTGAGGCACACCTCCATCCAATACTGGAAGGTTAGCAATAGAGTCACTCTCTTGGATGTGTGCCACTAGATGGCGTGTCAGACCAACTCACTCACCTCTAAGCAACTTCCTAGCTACTTCTACACCTCATGCCATTTTTGGTGAGTCATCTTAGGCCACCTGATACGTATTCAGGAAATGCTTATAACCAATTCAGCAGAAAATATAATTTTCACCTAAGTGGTGTGATGAGTATGATTAGGATGTCTCTGCCAAGATTTTCTAAGAGAACCTGAAATTAGCCTACTTCTTATTTCTTGAAATGAAAGCATATAAAAATTGGATTAGAATTAGATAATCATAGGGAAAAATGAATTATTTGTTTTGCCTAATTTTAATCCATCCTATGAGTCTAGTCCTTCCTTGCTGCTTCTTTTTTTTCTTGTCTTTTTAAATTTTTACCTTTTTGTGGAGGATGGGATCTCACTATACTGCCCAGGTAGGTCTTGAACTCCTGGCTCAAGCTATCCTCCCACCTTTGTCTCCCTAACTGTTGGGATTTCAGGTGTGAGCCACAGGGCCCGGCCTTCCTTGCCTCTTGAATGAAATCTACATCCATAATTTATTTGGCCACTCTTAACAATTAATAGCCTTCTGTTCACTCTTAAACCCTAAAACAGTCTATGTCTATAATTAAGACAGCCATTCTCTTATATTATCAAACTCTAAAGAATATGTAAAGTTAAAGCCTCTTGCCCTCCCCATCTTAAGATTTTGTTTGCAGTCTACAGGTTGCATTAGAAAGAAATGCACGATGCATGTATGTGTGCCTTTTTCATTTTTTCCCATTTAGCACACTTACTTCTTCCTTACTCAATCATTCACTCTTCCTGGCTCCCCCAGGGTTGCTGTGTATATATAGAGTCATTATGGAGAAATGTAAGGCAGATAAGGAGCAAGAGAGGTTTTTCTTAACAATGTAATATGGCATTGCACCACACATGAGCTTAAAATAAAAAACTATAAAACCCATAAAGAAACAAAAAACTGTAAGTGAAAGTTAGCAGAAGTAACAAACTCTAAAAGTAGACCCACAAAGACTGTAGATATTGGAATTACTGGATATAAAATTTTAAGTTAGTATCTTTAAGATATTCAGATAAATAAGAGGGCATTGTAAAAAAAAAAAAAAGAGTAAGTCACAAGACGACAGGGACTATGTAGATTTGAAAAAGAACTAAACTCCTAGAAATGAAATACATATTAATTAAAATTAAAACTCAAATAAAGGAGATTAGAGCTAGCTGAAAAGAAAATTAGTGAGCTGGAAGATAAACCTGAAGAAATTTACCTGAATAGGGAATAGAAAACACAGAGAGAGGAAATACAAAATATAGATTAAACAATATGGGGCATAGAATGAAAAAAAACCTAACACTTAATTGGAATTCTCAAGAGAGAGTTTAAAAAGAAGAGGAAATATTTGATGTGTTAATATAGCTGAGAGTTTTCCATATTTAATGGGAAATCCAATCCACGGATTTAGGAAACACCACAAATCCTAATTTGGATAAATAAAAAGAAATCCACACCTGGTCACATGTTAATTAAACCAAAGAACACTAGAGACAAAAAAATCTTTAGAACAGTCAGAGAGACCTGACAGATTAGGAAGGATAATTAAACTGGTAATTGACTTCTTAAAAGCAAAAATAAAAGTCAGAAGGGAGTGTAATAATAACTTCAATGTCCTGAAAGAAAATAACTATCAATCTAGAATCATAATCAGTGAAATTATCTTTCAAGAACAAGAATGAAATAAAGACTTTTACATCAACAAAGACTGATGAGTATCCTACCAACAAATCATTACTGAAGTAAACTTCCTTCAGAAAGAAAATATTTCAAAAGGAAGATCTGAAATATAGGAAAAAAAGATGTGTAGAAAAAACATGTGGGTGATTCTAAACAAATACTTTATAAATAAAAACAAAAATATTTTATAAAGCTGAAAAACCTAAATGGAATTAAAACACAAAATAATACAAAATCCAGAGGTAATCAAACTGTTTTAGAGTCTATCTTTAAGTTAAATCTACATGTTAACATTTTTAAGTTAACTACTTAAAAAAAATTGAGCCCAGATGCTTCAAGCAAAAACAGATTTTCTGCTTGACAAGGCCACTAAAATCTGGAATTCCCTTGAGAGGGCTTAGCCATCCAAAACAGGATTAATAGTTCTCAGAGGTATTTATCACTTCTCTTGCTAACAAAGGTTTTTAATTGCCTCCTCTTAATTATGGTGCTGTGGAATTTCTCAAATCTTAACAGAACTTGAAATGTCCTCCCACGAATAGCTTCCTTCCTCCCTTCCCCAAGTGTAATTTCTAGCAGGCATATGCTTGTGCCCATCTTCGAAATGAGCTAGGTACCATCACCTTATCCAACCACCTTTCCTACCCTTCATCTCCTTCTGAATGTTACAGTCTGTGGAGAGCAGTAAGAGTGACAACAGAATTTATCTAGCTTATTACAATCTGTAAAAGCATACCTTTTGCTCTGTCAGTACCAGCCCCCTCTGTAACCCCACAATATGTATTCCTCTATTACTGTACTTACAACAATCAGAGAAGGACATGTATCATATGATTCTTTCTCTTGCTGAGGTCATTTAATGTCAGATCATGATTAACCATAGTTGTGTTAATTATGAGTTCTTGGTAACAAATGTAGGTAAGAATTCTTTATTACGTTTAAAACATTACAACCAAATTCAATTTGTATGTCTGACACAGAAAAAAAAAAGTCATGGACAACAGTAATACAAACATTTCAGTTTTGATGTCACAAACAAGGCACAAAAACAACTGACAGGTGGCCCTCACGAAGCCAACTTCTCACCCTTCTCTGTCCCACCCTCCTACTCCCTTGTTCTTTATTCTCACAAAGCAAATTTCTTATGCAGTCGTGTCTACTACTTTTGTTAATAAAACGGCTTTTCCTTAAAGCCAAGGTAAAAGAGAAGCTATCTGTGTCTCTTTTAGCCTTCCCAGAAGAAATGAGTCAGACTAGTTACTTCATGGCCAGCCCCACCAAGAAACTCTAAGAAAAATTTAGCGAAACTACTATATCTTTTTCCTTCTCACATTCTTTATTCCTCTATATCTGATCCCTCTTAGTTCTACCTAAAATCTTAAAATGTAGTGAAGATGCCAGATTTTTGCTGTTAAGCAGCTTCTGCTTGGAGTTCTGAATCCAGATGAATCTGTCGTTTCGTTCAGAAACTTCTCTGCAAGAAGGATTCTCCAGAAAACCTGAAGCACATATTACCCCTCACAGCACAGCTGATGAAAGTGAGGCTCTCAGCTGGGTTCAGTGGCTCATGTCTGTAATACCAGCACTTTAGGCAGCCAAGGTGGGAGGATCACTTGAGGCCAGGAGTTTGAGACAAGCCTGGGAAATATAACAAGACCCCATCTCTACAAACAAACAAAATTTGCTGGACGTGGTGGCATATATCTGTAGTCCTACCTACTTGGGAGGCTGAGGGAGGAGGATTGCTTGAGCTAGGAGTTTGAGACTGCAGTGAGCTGATAGCACCACTGCACTGCACTGCACCATGGGCCACAGAGAAAGATCCTGTCTCAAAAAAAAAAAAAGAAAGAAAAAGAAAACGAAACTCTCCTTGAGTGAAGCCACAACTCCCTCTTAGATTAGCATTTGAGGAATGAATGGTCCTTAGTTGGATGAAGCAGCAACGGTATCTGTCTTCATAGCTTCGCCACATCCATGACATATGAACAAGCATCAAGTCTACGGCTCTTCTCACCAGATGTCTGGCTGTGAAGAGAAACTGGAATCTGGAATACCCAGATTCCAGTCCCATGAGTATTTAAGGAATTGGAAAGGACACTAGACAAGACAGTCAGAAGGCCTGGCTTTATAATTTTAAAAACCATTTGACTACAGACAAGTCACTTAGTATTTTTCAACCTCAGTTTTACATTCTGTGTAATGAGACCACAACATCTGCCCTGCCTCTATCACAGCAGTTGATGTTGGGATCAAATGAAAGTGTTCTGTAAACAGTAATATATCATAAAAACAACACAAATATTATTAGTATTAACCTTCTCTCCTTCAAATAGTGCTAAAGCTCAGGCTGCTGCTTAAAGCATCTCAACACTGCCCTTGCACCACTCTGATGTTAAATGCCCCTTCTTCAAGCTTCATAGATCAATTCCCCAGATGACTAGGGGGTAGGATAATGGCAGAAAAACGAGGCACTTTTTCCTTCTAGGACTTTATGTAGCTGGCCCCCTATTTTAGTGAATTTGGATTTCTACATCCTATCAATCAATTTCAGACTTCCATTAAGATGCTGGCAGCATTTAAATCTGATTTTGGAAGGATATAAAATGAGGACTTTTATTATTCTTGTCCACCCAACTTTAGGTAAGACCAAAGTGGAAGTGCTATTGGCCAGTCATCCTTATGATTTGTATGCTTTATAAAATGATTGAGTTTTTCTATTTCCCCAATGGCATCTTTTCCTTCTATTCATGATTTAAGTTTTGCTAAAAATATATCAAGAGAATGAGAAAATTACCTGTAATTCTTGTTGTCTGTTCTGAGACTGTCACAATAGATCACTGTTCTGGGAATGGAAATATCTACAACAGCCTCCCTGGGAGTGCTCCTGACACTCCTTTCTCTCTGCCTGTTTTCCCACTACCACTAGCGTACTCTGGTGAGCCCATCCAGGTCACAGCAAGACTTCTGAGTGACTCACCACAGCCAGCCCCAAAGGATTGAGAGGGACCTCACCAGGACATTTGAAGAAAAAATTCTAAGGCCCAAGGAAGCCTCAGGACTAGCTGTTTGGAGTACCCAGAGGTATGACTTAGTGCAACGATTTCCAAATGCATCTGATCACAGGAGTCTCCTGGAATGCATATTAAAAATATGAATTCTGGCTCTAGACCCACCCAGTCTCCAAAACAGGGTCCAACAATACCTTTTTAACAGCAGCTATCAAGTTAATTCTTATGGTTAGGCAATTTTGGGAAACACTAATCAGCAGAAAAGATCCAGAGGTTGGGAGTCTAAAGACCTAATAGGTTTGTGACTTCATTAATGGGAGTGATGGTTTCTTCACCTATTAAAAAAAATTGGGTGAGGGGCGGTGGTAAATTACAACAGTATCTGTGACTTCAGCTTCTCTCAAAGGCAAGATCTAATCAGACTACCTATGTGAAATTTTGTGGACTATTCAGAAATATTTACAGATGTGGTCAGGTGCCTTGGGTTTGGGTGGCAGCCTTTTCCCATCTCCAGTATGCCTAATCCTATGTCAAGTGCACAGTGAGGATCATGAGAAGGGGGATGTGAGGCCTAGCATCTCCGTGAGACCTGCCCTGTGTTGGTGAATATGGGCAGCAGCACTCACAGCTGCAGAACTGAGCCCCAGGAGCAGCTACGCTGAGCTCCCCTGTGAACGTGCTTGGATGGAATAGCTGCCATGCACCAGGTCCATGGCCATTGTCTCCAACTTCCTAATGAATCCATGCATGGCCTAGAGAGGCAGCTCATCTACCAGGGGACACCTCCCTGCCACCTGCATCCACACTCCCTCCTCCAGCGTGTTCCTGACTCAGTAGTGACTCACAGGCAAGCACAGCAGCTTATGCATCATCCCTCTGGGACCCCTGCTGCTCACCCTTTCCTGATCCTAATTCACCTCTTTTCAGTTCAGACTTTTGAGTATTGGCTTTTCAGATCACCGAGTCTATGTTTAAATAAGATGATGGACAAACACATACAACACTTTAATATCAAAGTATTCTCATTTAAGTTTTTAAAAAAACTAAATCTCTGGTTTTATTATAATTTATCCATAGCACTATTTCATACTCTATGTATAAAATCTCCTTTCTTGAGCATGTCTTATTTCCCCTATTAAATTACGGGGTCCTAGTGGACAGAGATTATGTCTTACACAAGATTTACTTTGTACCCCAATAAGACCTAGGAAAGAAGCTAACAAATATAACCATTTCCTATTCAGGACACACTATTCAAGGGAGAATAAACAAAAGGACACATAGAGGAAAGTCAGGGGTGCTGAGGACAAGAAGTTTTGACTTGTCAACTCAGCCTTAACTCCTGTCCATATACCCAGAAACAACTGCTTTTTCTCTCTACTGAAAGCCTGGAAGTCTGAATGATTTATCCAGTTCTACAAAGGACAACCTGGTCCCAACTCCCAAGGTTAATTCAGTAGCCTGCTATCTTCTTTGTACTTTTCAGTCTATCTGTAGTTTTGTTGTCTTTGGAATTGCAGGTTTCCAATTTTAATAATTCTTTAATTCTTTCCCATTGCTACCCTCAACCTTCACCAAAATCATACGTCTGTAGCTTTAAAAAAAACATTATTTTTGGTCTCTGCAGCTGGTGCTATGAGGCTCTTTGGTGGTGAAAAGCCTGACACAGTGCTCAGTATAAAGCGATAATAGCTACCACAGCTACCCAATATTCTCCAAAATTGCCTGAGCAAGTTGAAATCCAAAGCTGGTGACTAAGAAATGTTTTTTATCATCTTTTCCATCTGAACTGGGGTCCAAACAGACAGGCTAGACCTAGGCTTTCAGAGGCCAGGGACACCAGCAAGTCTAAAACTCAGCACCAGGGTTATGGCTTGTGTCTTCCAGCCCTTGGAAGTGCCAGCACTGGGTTCAACTGTTCTCCCGATTTCTCTGGGACTGGCCAAAGCAACACGGAAGTCCTTTGGTAGGTCAATTCTCCAAGCAATGACACATACCAGCTCATCCCTCTGACCCTCACCCAGCCACTTTCTTATTTCATTGCAAACATAGGACTTTTTTTGGAAATGTCATGAAGTACAAATGGATACTAGAGGAATGGTACTTTGAGAATAGGGTCTAGCTCCAGTCGGGTGGCTCTGGAGAAGACCAAAAAGATGGTAAAGAAGAGATCTTCAGAGGTTGTCCACGGATCCATAGACAGGGAAGAAACCACTGCTGGATTAAGGGATAGCAAAGTCAAGCATTATCCTCCACTCCACAAGAGTGCAGGGTGAAAAGCTTTGATAAAAATCTGTCAACAATAGTGGAGGCTATGAGAAACACAAGTTTGGATGGAGTAAGAGGTTCAGGGATGAACATTCAGACAAGAACGAGTCAGGTTTGTTCTTAAAGAGAAATGAATGTAAAGAATGCATCAACTTCTCATGCCTCGAGTAGGAATCAGAAATTTGGGCTGGGTTCAGCTAGGCAGTTCTTCTATTGGTATCACCTGGACTCACCCATGTCTGCATCAGCTGGAAGTTGACGGGCTGTCAGATAGGGTGACAGGGGTAACTGGGCCCTTTTGTTTTGTCATGCAGCAGGATAGTCCAGGCTTGTTCACCTGATGGTAGTTGCAAGGTTCCCAAGAGCAGCAAAAGAGGACAAGCCCCATGCACAAGAACTTTTCAAGTCTCTGCTTGTGTCACATTTGTTGGGCTACTGGCTAAATCAAATCACATAGCCAACTCCAGATTCAAGGGGTTGGAAAAAAGATGGCACCTCTTGATGAGAAGGAAAGAGTTTGTGGCCATTTTTGCTATCTACACAAACGATAAAATCCAGAGATCTAGCTTTGGGATTTAGGCAAAATCTATCATTTAGGCAAGGGTGGGAATAGGAAGTACTCCTTCCTGAGAAAGCAGTATCTCTAATCTCTTGAAAGCAGCCATAGTGGCAGTCTAGTCAGGCCAAATGCTGTATGTTCCACATCCCCCATGTCCTAGAATGGCAGAACTGGGATGGCAGAAACAATTAACGGCAAGTGAAGCACAAAACCAGAAAAGACTGAGTGAAGTTTGTGGGTGAAATGGTCCACATTCAAAATATAATGAGATGATGTTATTTCCCTTTTAAATTCCTTCTCATTCTTTTCTACATGCATTACTGCTTTCTCCTCTTTCCTCCCTCTTCTCTTTCATGTGTATATTTTAAGCATTTATCATAAGGCATTCAATGACAATCTAATCAGAGTGCAGAGGGAGGCAGGGCTCTGTGTGTGGCACCAACCTGTGGGAAGTCCAGGAGAGGGGAGGAAGAGAAGAGCCCTTAATGTCTAAGACTCAGATATTGACATGTGCAGCAGAAAAGGAAAAAGCAGTTTACGTTCTCAGAATGGAAAAGGAAATACCACTTAGACAGCTTTTCAAAAAGGTATACTCGCTTTTGCTTTGTCCTAGCCACTTAAGAATTGTCATTCAGAACAGCAGTGAAGTCATTTCTGTGATTGTCCCAGAGGTCACTGTCACTGAGTTCACCAAAGGCCTTTTGATTTTAGTGTAACAACAGTCATTGACTAATGACTGGAAAGTGATGGGGATAAAAGGTATATTTTGACTTGAAGCTATCTTCCCTTGTCAGAAGAAGGCCTTCTAATAGTAGTAATAAATTCTTCTGTCTCTAAGTATAGCACAGGAGGTATAGAAAAGCATATTGTAGGCATAGGCAATTTCTGGAGTTTAGCAGTCCAGAGCTAACTCTCTTTCAGAACTGCAAATGGAGTCCTGGTTCTGTTAAGGGAGGAGGCTGGGCAGGATAAACGCTATAGTTGAGAAACTCTGTATGTAGGAATGTTCTCACACATTCTTGCTTTCTTGGTAAGCTTCTCAAACTAGTTAGATGGGCACAGAGGTTTGAAATCAGCCTCCCTTAAAGGCTGCCTGCCATCCCTTGCCAAAGCAGAGATCAGCAAATCTTCCAAGGTGATGGCCAGAGAAGGTCCTGGGCCTGCTGGTTCTTGGATTTATGTCTTGTCCCCGTAGTCCATGTCTGATTTCTCATTATCCAGAGAAATGTTGACAACATCAGACCACAAGGGACATCCTGGTTGGAAAGTCATTCTAGGAAAGAGCAGAAAGAGCCCAACATTAAGCCACATGCTAGTTAAAGAAAACAACGAATAACAGATGGTTCTCTGGGCAGAGTCCACAACCCGTTCAGTGCCAGGCACCCCTGATTCTCAGAACCTTTCATTAGACCTGTGATGGTTGATCCTAAGCCTCAGTAGAGGCTAAAGCCAGCGTACATCTGATAGGCTTAGTTCCGTGGTCACAGAATAACTTCTCACCCCCTTTAGGATAACTACTATGTTTAGAGCTCCACAACAGCAAGTGTGGTTGGTATTCCATAAACCTGAAATCGCCTGAAAGTTTCTTCCCTACTCATAGTACTTTGGTTATTGCATTTTTTTATTTAAGGAAAAATAAAATACACTGAATTCCTTTGGAAGGGTTAATAATTGTGTCAAAACCTTTTTCTGTTTATATTCCTTCTCCCCATACTAAACACGAAAGAAAACGTCCAGCTTGGATTCATAAAAAACGGAATGGTGGGGAGGCAGGGTAATTGCGAAGGGGGAGAAGCAGTTGTGCTTGGAGAGTGATCTCCAAAGCATGGGGGTCAGAGGCCCTTGGTACCCCACAGCGGACATTTGTGACTGTCCCCCAACATTTCTCTGAGGTCCAGGGCTCCCATTTTGGGGCTGTGGGATGGAGTAGGCAGCTCTTGGCATTTTGAAAATAATGAAGTCTATATAAGACCACTTACAAAAGAGACAATGAACTGGGTAGGGACCAAAGGATTTCCTTCACATATACGGGCACAATGCAGTTTACACTCAATAAAACGTCAAAAGAGGACAGACATGAGTTGTCGTTTGCAAACAGCAGTGGCTCTTAGCCTTCTCTGGGATGTGGATTCTTGGAAATCGGATGCAAGTTACAAACCCTCGCCCCAAGCAGGGCTGGGGAGGAATGCACATAGAAGGATGCATTGAAGATTCTGCACACAGACCTCAGAAGCCCACTAAAGGCCGGTGGTGGTGATGGCTCCTGGGATCCCTGATGCTAAAGGCTTCTGAGTTGGTTAAATACCTAATGATCCCTGTAAAACCATGTACACGCCTTCAACTTTCTGCCTGTTTTTCACCTCTCCCAGCCCTTGCTTCCTTCCTTCATCTGGCCTTGGACAGAGTGAGGCTGAAAAAGCCCCCGGCCTAGCATCCGCGGACGAACTCGCCCAGGCAGGCCCCTGCGGCCTCTCCGGGAAGGACCCTCCCGCCTCGCCACCTCCCCGGCCCCCAGACAGCGACACTGCCCGCCCTGCCTGGAGGCTCCCGCTCAGTCCCCTCGGAGGAGGGGAGGCAGACGCAGTCTCACGGTTTTCTTGGCGGGCTCCTTTTTCCTCTTCTTCTCCGAGTTGCTGTGGTAGGGCAGGTCGCGGCCGCGGTAGGACGGGCCGCGGGTCAGCTCCAGCTCGCTGTAGGGCGGCAGCGCGTCGTCGGACGCGTCCTCCTGGTCGTCCTGCGACGAGCCGGCCTTGTAGGTGCCGGGCGGCGACCAAGCGTAGTAGGAGGCGCTGCGCGGGCCGAGCTGCGCGCTCCGCTTGGATGGCGTCTCCAGGCTGCCACCGCGGCTGGCGCCCTCGGGCCGCGCCTGGCGCTCCCGCGCGCTGCCCAGGTACGAGTGGTCGTATTTGGGTGCGGTGCCTGGCGTGCGGCTCACCAGCCGCGGCAGGTGCGCGTCCTCGGCGGGTCTGCGGCGCGCGGGGCTGAAGGCCCAGCCGCGGTCAGCATCGGTCAGGGGCTCACGGCTGCGGCTGCGCTGACCGTAGTACTCCTCCAAGGAGTCGTCCTGGTAGAAGCCGCTGTGCGCCCGCGACTCCGAGCGCTCGAAGCGGCTCCCGCCCCGCGCCTCGTGACTGTTGCCGTCGGCCCGGCGGGGCCGCTGGCCGTAGGAGTCAGCGAAGGCCGCCAGCTCGTCCATGGAAACGGCCGGCACCCCCGTGGCGAAGTTCTTCCGCGACAGCATCTCGGACTTGGAGCGCGGCTGGCTGCGGGCAGAGAAGGAGGGGGTCAGACGGCCGGTCCCTCCCTGGAGCTCGAGGTAGGGCTCCCAAGAGCACCCATCGTGTCCTGGGGCCACGCTCAGGAGACGTCGGCCTGAGCCTCAGCTCCGCTCCAGGCTGGATGAAGCATTCCAGGCTCCTCTCACACCCCAGAACGTCAAGTAGGGGCAACCGAGTCTATTCCACTCGTGTGCCACGCATCAAAATGGGGTTGTGTGGATAGAACATATTCTGTATCCTATGGAATACTGACCCACTGTGGGGCTGCCTTCTGGTCATTATGTTGTGACCTCTGGTTGACAGCCACACGTCTCCACCCTCAAGGCCAGCGCAGGTGTCAGTATACACAGTTATGGTCCCAGGAGTCCCTGTAATGTGTGGTGACACACAGAGAGGCCTTTTCTTCCCTCAGAGCCAAGGGCCAAGTTACCTACTGGGGCAGGAGGGGAGAAGGACACTTGCAATTTGTAAGGGAAAGGCAATGTTCACTGTCTTTTAAGGTAAAGGACAGATGAGTGGTGAAGGTGCTATTTAGGGGGAATAGCAAATCTTAGCCTCCCACAATTGTTGTGGGAGGCCACATCACCTGGGTAAGTGCCTTAGCACCTAGAAGTTTCCATTTTCCCAGCTTAAAATAGGGGCATTAATAGTAGCTGCCCTTTAGCGTTATGAGAATTAAATGTAAGAGAAGTGTTTGGCATTTTACCTTTCATATACTAAATGATCAAAAATGAGGGAGATGGCCAGGCATGATGGCTCATGCCTGTAATCCCAGCACTTTGGGAGGCCAAGGTGGGTGGATCGCTTGAGCTCAGGAGTTCAAGACCAGTCTGTCAACGTGGCAAAACCCTGTCTCTACCGAAAAAAACAAAAAAAAGATGGAGATGATGGGTGGGATTTTTTAGAGGTTATAGGATAAAATATATGAGAAGGGCAGAGATATATTAATGTTCATTAAAGGGTCTAGGGGACCCATTTCAAAGGTCTTGAATAATTACTTCTACACATGTTGTCACAAGTGTTCCCTGTCTTGACAAATGTGAGATGTTCAATATCCTGTAGAAAGAGAGATGTGTCAGGATAACCTGGAATGGGAGACAGAGATGCTACTGGATGGCATCTTCCTTGCCTCCGATCTACCCTGCCTTCCAGCTCCTGCCCCCTCACACCGACCAGACCTGCCCCTCACAGCCATCACCTGTGCCTGAAGCTCTCTCGATCCTCTTTGTTATACTCCATGGCTGAGGGCCCGCGGCTTGCCCCACTGCTGCCTCCCATGACACCTGACCAATAGTCAGGATTGCTCTCCAAGTCCCCAGACACAGGGAACTGCTTGCTTCTCATCTGATGGAAAGACTGGCGGAAATTGCTGTCCTCCTCATGTAGGGAGCTGAGTTCTGAGATGGTGTTGTTATCTGCAGGGACAAAATCAGGCATGATAGAGCTTTTTGTGTTACTCTGTTTTAGACAGGAAGAGAATCCTGTTAAGGGCTGAGACCCTAGGCTCCAGGAAACTCCTGCCTCATTCCTGTCCAGGGTGGGTTGTAAACCTGAACTAGTGGTGTTTGTATTCTTAGCTCAGCAGGAATTGGCTCCAGTTTGAAGCCTACTTGCTTACAGAGAGGGAGGTTCCTACATGCTCTGTTCTTGGAATAGGAGAACAAGTTTGTTATTGTTGCACCTAAGGCAGGCTTTCCAGAACTCAGGATCTCTGTTGCTGGCCTCCTGCTAGTACATCATCATCCTTGTTCAAATGTTTTCTTCTTCCTTTATAATTCTGTGATGAGCTGTGTTGATCCTAGACATGTTAAGCCAAAAACAGAAAAAGAGAGACAGAAGCCATAGATCACAGCATCTTCCTTACTGCTGGCCCAGTCCTAAGATGGACCTTCAGAGCCAGTACTGCCATATGCTGTAGAGGCACTGCATTCTGGCCTCCTTTGGCTGTGCCCCTCCCCACAGAGCAGGAAGTCCACAGAATAGTTGAATAGTCAAGGGGAAATCTGTACCTAGTATCCATATACCCCCTGCCTTAGCCCATGCTCATTTAGGAACCTGGAAGATCCTGCTCAAGTAGCACCAAGCCTACTTCCAGCACTTGGGCAGACCTCTTCCCCTCTCCCAAAAAAGTTTTCCAGGGGTATGTGTCCATGAGTGGCTAGGCCAGCATTTTGGAAGTATGGAAAGAAGAGGAGGGTGTGCTGTACTTATACCTGTGGGCCTCTACTTATACTCTGGCCCCAGCCCAAAAATACAAATGGGGGTATCTAGTCACAGCTTTCTAATTTCCTAAAGTGGCCTAAGTAGCTTTTTGCAAAAGCACTTGTGAACAAGGACCAGAATCACAGTCTGGAAAGGAAAAAATAAGCAAAAACTCAACTATTTATTTATAAAACTTTGAAATGTATTGAATTTCATTGTACTTAAAAAATAAATCTACTGAATCTATTTGCAATGTAACTGAATCCATTGGTTTTCTAAAGTCCTTTAATTAGAACTTCAAAATATTATCAAAAACAACATTTACCAAATTTCAGGCCTAGCTGTTGAGTGAGAGGTGGGCCAAGATAAGATGTGGAAATATGTGCCTCAGATTCCCTCTACTTTCCCCCCTCGCTATCCCCAAGAGTCCTTGGAGGAACAGGGGATTTTTGCACAAAGATGAGGGAGGGTCTCCCAACACAGCCTCCTAGTTCTGTTTCACCAGGGGCAGAGCGTTTACCACGAATGCCATTCAATTTTATCATGCAATCAGTTGATTTTTAATTATAATTTAATTTTTAACCTTTTCTTCCATCTAAGAAGAAGGGACTATGCCTATTTTAAGGAAAATAACTCAGATACTATTGATTAATAAAATCTAGAACTTTCCCTTTCTCATGATCCCCATGAATTCCAGTATCCCAGGGATCACACAGAAGAGGCCTTTAAAATGCACCAAATGACCCTACTGAAAAATAGCATTGTTGGCTCAGAACTTTCCTTAAACTTCAGGGAATACTTGACTTTTTTTATTTATCTAGATAATGAGGATGATCTGTGTTTCACTATTCACAGTGATGGATTGTCTAAGTTGTATATTGTGCTAAAATTTCTGCCAAGTTGAACACAAACATCGACCTGCCCCCATCTCACAGACATCCACAATGTAACTCTAGGATAGGGGTAAGCAAACTTCGTTTTGTAAAGGGCCAGAGAGTAAATATTTTAGGTTTTGCAAGCCATACTGGCACAAATATTCAATTCTGCCACTGTAGCATGAAAGCAGTCATAAATGCAACATAAGTGAATTGGCATGGCTATATTCCAATAAACCTTTATTTATAAAAATAGGAAGTGGGGCTGGGCATGGTGGCTCATGCCCATAATCCCAGCACTTTGTGAGACCAATGAGGGAGGATTGCTTGAGCCCAGGAGTTTGAGACCAGCCTGGGAAACATGGCAAGATCTTCATCTTTATAAAAAATTAAAAAATTAGTTGTGCATGGTGGCACATGCCTGTGGTCCCAGCTACTGGGGAGGCTGAGGTGGAAGGATCCCTTGAGCCCAGGAAGTCGAGGCTGCAGTGAGCTGTGTTTGCGCCACTGCACTCCAGCCTGGGTGACAGAGCAAGACCTTGTCTCAAAAAAAAAAGGAAGTGAAATATATTTGGCCCGGGAGATATAGTTTGCTGAGCCCTATACTAGAACTTCCCAGACTAAAAACATCCCCTAAACAACCCCCACCATTTAGAAGGGCAAAGCAAATGAGGACCATACTGGCTAGCAAATTCATGAGCCTGGACCTCAAACTCAATTCTTACAGAATCTGTTACTCTCCTGCCCCAACCTGAAACCATGAGATCCATTTTATAATGAGATTTCAAGATTGCCCAGTTCCATGATCCAGCCCATGGTTTACTATGTTCTTCAGGAACAGGACTTCTCAAAGTAAACAGTATTCCTACTTTATCTCTATGCAGTTGTTATAATATTAACTTGCAGGTTCCAGGAGATCAGGGTTCCAGTTCTGGCACTGGCACTGAGTACTGGTGCTTGTTACTTTCCCTTTCTACCTTAGTGAAGGGGGCGGATTCAACAACCTCAGAGTCCCTTCCAGCTCTGGCATTCTAAAGTCCTACTAGCTAGAAGGCTGTGGTCTCTGAACAGAATGGAGCCATGGAGCCATCCACATTACAGCCATGGAGCCATCCACAGTTTGCCCAAGAGTTTCTTCTGGAAAGACCACAGGACTGGGAATCAGAAGAGCTGGAATCTGGTCCTAATTGTTTCACCGCATCCCTAGGCTTCTGTTTCCTCACCTGCACACTACAAAGGTTAACCTAGGCCATCTCTAAGACCCCCTTTGACTCTTAAGAGTCCATTACCTTATGACCATTAAGCCCCTAGAGACCATTTTAATCAAGTAGAGAGACAGGAGACATCACCTAAACCAGAATTCTTCCTTTAGTTTTAACCTTAGCTGTTAACTTTTTCTCTGAGCTGTGAGATTCGCAAATTTCCTGCACAGACTCCTCTGTGGTCCCTGACTCACTCTGTCTCTGGCCCCTTACAGGGATCCATGACAACATTGTTACAACTAGCTTGTCAAGTGCAGTGACATCTGCATTCCTGACATTCCAATCTGGAAATGGTCTTTTTATAGTCGGTGTGGTGGGAGGATACAGCAATGGATACAACGCAGACAGGATGAATTTAGAATTGCAAACTGGGTGGAATATGTTGTCCTTAATCTGAATAAAGCTCCTCTAGTCTGGGACTGTTTCCCCAACAATTCCGTCAAGTCTCTCGTTAGTTCCAAGAAGAGGAGGGTAAAGAGACAGCATAATGACCTCACTTCCACACCCACCAGCACCCTCTGATAATGAGCCTGTCCATGTGGGACCTGCCCGGTGTTACCTCCCATGATACATAAGTTGGAATCCACCCCAAGAATCAGCTGTGTCAGTTGCAGAGTATCCAAGGGCTGGGGGTGAGTTAAGGGTTGGGGCCCGGCCACCTCAGACTTAGTATTCAAAAAGTTCTTTTGACAAGAGGATCAGCCTCTTTGCTTGCCCCTTAATCTCTGTTGTTTGGCATCTTCAAGGAGCAACAACCTCTTTTTTCCAGATTCACGTGCCAGACTTGTTCTTTCACTTTCAGGAGGCCTCCATGCAGCGAGTTGGTGGTTGTATTATCCAAGGCTAGCACCCTTCACGTTGGAAAAAACTGATACTTAAGCTTCCACATCTTAAGACATTACTTTGAATATATTTTAAAGGGAGTAGAAGGGAAAGACTATTTGGAATGCTTTATTAAAATAGTCTTTCCCTTCTACTCCTTTTAAAATATATTCAAAGAAAGTTGGTTCTTTATTCAAAGAAAGTTTGAATAAACTATATTCAAAGAATGTTGGTTCTATCCATGGGGCATGGATAACACAGCCCCAGAAATACTGACTGCCCCATGGAGAAAACCAACATAAACCAAGATGCTATCGAATTGCTCTACTCGTCACACCAGAAGACCTTTTTTTCCCCTCTGTGTACTGAGAGCTACTTTCTTCAGTAGTGTCACCAGCACCCCTGCTAATTCTAAGCCTGCAAGCTCAGGGCTGCCCAAGTTTGGTGACCCCCAAATCCCCTTTACACACTAACTCCTGCATAATGCACAGATCACAGAAAACTAACAGATGCTCACATCTGCCTCTCATCCTTCTGGCTGGATCAAACTGAGCCAGCTCCTTCTCAACATAGTACAGGACCTTCATGGAGTCTCTCTCTTTGTCAGCCTGGATCCGGTAACCTTTGCGAACTGTTGAGAAAAGCACAAGAAGGTGAGCTGAAAAAGGAAAATATCAGGAGAAGGAGGCCTCCATTTATTTTACCAAGTAGAAAATAGGGTTTCCAATTATAACAACTCTTTTTGAAATCACCCAGAAATAACGATCTATATTTATACATATGGGACCATATCTGTGATCCCCTTTATCAGATGGCGCCACTGGAATGGAGGACCTAAAGGTCAACAACAAAATTCCATTACAGTCTATTTTTAGTCATTTGTTAACTTCTGCTTCCTATCTTTTGACCTCTTACAGCTCCACTTAGCGCTCATCTTCTCAGCGCTTTTGCGTTCCATTGGAGGAGCGTATTCACACTAAAAAAAGACCACTTTCTAGATTGAGGACATGCGTCACTCTAGCATCTGAGGATCCCACCTTCACTTTGTGAGAGCACAGGTAACTTACAGATACTCAAACCTCAAGGACCTTGACAAAGTTGGCCTGAAAGCTTTGAGTTGCCTAGGAGATAGTGCAAAAGTTCCTTAAACTGAGTTTTGTATAAGAGCTAATATTAATTTCTAGACCATATACATAGTAGTACAAAACAAAATTCAAACTATGTGGATTTTTAATTATGGTTCCATTTCATTTCTTTAGCATTTTCCTTTTAGGAGAAGGAATACTGTGTTTTAGACATGATTAATTTGACCTGCTGCGATGTGGTTACAAGCAGCTGTTATTTTCAGGGCTTAATAAAAAACAAAACTAAAGCAGGAGAGAGAACATCTCTTACATCTCTATCACTCATATTGTCAGAGACAAAGGCTATTTAAGCCCCATATCACTTAAGTGTCAGTCTAGCCCAATACCAGCCCCAAGAGTGATAGATACCAGTGGGCCTAATTTACAGATAAGAGAAAGAGGAAAAAACGAAAGAGAGAAGGGAATGATGGGATGGGTACTGAAAAATAATGGTAATTAGTCAGTACTTACTGGGCACTGAAATTGTGCTAGGTACTGTGCTAAATGCTTTACATGGACATTTGTTCCTCAGAACCACCTAAAACAGTACTGTTATCAGCCACATTTTATGTTTGAGAAAATTTTGGGTCAGAGGGGTTTCATAACTTGCCCAGGAAAAATTTAGCAGTGCCAGGGCTGGAACCATGTAGTCTGATGGAAGCTTAACCATATTTGGGCATCTTGCCTCTCTAGAGTCTAAGAAGAGAGGTAGTGAGAAGAGACAGGTGAGAAAAACAAGGAAGGAAAGCCCAGAGTAAGAACTGCTTTAGCTATGCCATGGGTTGTATGGTCTGCACAGCATGGTCCTATATTCCAGCTATTAAGGACTTTTCAATGGGATGTAAGCTAGTGACCTAACTCCAACATTCCCTGTTCCCAAAGTGGGGCAAACACCATAAAGAAACCATATGACTGCATGTAAATTCAGAGAAAACCCTGCTGTATAGTGTCTGGCCATGTTACCCTGGCTGCGGACAAAACCCTCCCACGCAAGCTATTTACATGGAAGATTAAAATATAAAATTCCATAGCACTCTAATTGTAGTCCAAGCACTAAAAACAGAAGTCACCCACACACCCATTTGCAGGTGCACTGAATTTCTATATGAGAATATACTGGGCAGTCCACATTCATCTCAAATTGTGGCATTACTTAGAAAAAAAATTAATGAATCTCAGCACACACTTTTTAGTGGCACTTTCTCCCAGAGGTTAGATCCATAATCCTTGTGTGGAAGCAATGATTAGCAGAAATAATTTTATTTATCAAGCTAAACATTCTTCCATCTCTACAAAGGCATTTACTGAGTCGTACAGAGAGTTCAATTAAAATGCAATTATCCCACAGAACTGCTGTGTCTGTTCTGGAGGCAGTTATGTCTGATGGATGAGACTCCAGCCTGGGAAGTGGGGAACTGGGCATTGTGTAGGCATGCAGTGCTATTTATTGAGGGACCTCAAAGAAATGGTGACCTATGTAGGACTCAGTTATCATGTCTATAAAATGCAATGAATACTTGCCAACCTTTAAATAATCTCTTAAAGATGAGAGGACAACTAAGACCAAATCAGTGGAGCACTTTGAGTTCTCTATCATTATCAGGAGCTGCTCAAATGCTGCCTCAGCCAAAGGGCTTTCTTTGATTCTCATAGCTTGAAAAGTTCTGTCTCTCTCTCTCTAACTTACAAATCATTCAGTTTGAATTTTATTATGGCCCTTAATATATTCTAGTTTGTTTCAAGTTATCTGTATAAATGTCTAATCTTCTCAAAGATTCCTGAAGGAAAAGAATCCTTACAGTTCTGGATCTCCATGTGCCTAAAACCATGCTTTACACATAGTGGGGAACTTAAAAAATATTCGTTGCATTGCTGTCAGCCTAGGAATTGGGGCAGGGTTAATGGTTTCTTTAAGAAGTGCATTTTCAGTAGAGTTTTCCCCTCTAGACTGCAAACTTCCTGAGAGCAAGGACTAGGTTCACTTCTGTATCCCCAGCACCTAGCATAGAGCCTGGCACATTGTAGACATTTGAAATATGTGTGTTTGTAATGAATGAAGGAATGAGTGAATGAATGAGGAGAAACTGGGAATAGAAACCATATTATAAGAGACTACAACATATAGCAGATGAGGCCATATGGGCGGTTTATTGGAGAATTTTGACCAGGAAGGGAAAGGCTTGGATCGTAGAAAAGTTTGGGTAAGTATCATGATTATTATTATTATTAATTTTTTTTAAGGAAAACTAGCATGTCTGTATGCATTATGAAAAGGGCCTACCCTACCTGGAGCTGTGGTTTTATCTAGGTGTTCTAATTTCTGAAGCACTGTTATGGTAAACATTCAGTGATACTGCGCTAGAGGTCATGGGGGAGGGGGCCCATAAAGTTGTTGCTATATGGAACAATGTACCAGCTGTGCCCTGGCAGACAGACATGGTCGGTGAGAGATGGCTGCCACCCTGAGAAGCAGCTGGAGGATCCTCAGTTAATTGCCACTTGGACTAGAGCATAGTTTTCTATGTCATTATAACAAATTACACTCCTCATTATGATACAGATTTGATTGTGTATGCATAGGTTATCATGTCCCTGAAAAGTTACAGTAACCATTTATAGCCTCAAATGAAGATGATAGTTTTGCCTTCAGTGCTGGCATTATAAAGAGACTCCACTGTACCAGATACTTTCAGCCTTGACTTCTTAGTCACAGCAGCCCATGACTTCAGAAATCTAAATTCCTCTAATTTGTCAAAAAAGACAGAGGCAAAGTATTGATCTTTTGACTTTAGGAGTATCATCCATTTGGTTTCAGTAGCTAAAAACCTGGGCAATTCTCCTTCTAAAAGCTATTGGACTTTTTAAAAATGATAAGCTACAAGTTCAAATATACTAAACTATTCTCTGATCCTGGTAGAATCTGGCTCTATGTCACATACATTCTGAGGAGCATATGAAACACCAGAAAACCTTTCCTGGTCCCTCCTCTCCAAGGATGAGATTTTCCTTTCTGGGCTGGCATTATGGATCAATCTTATACTGCCTTGTATTACTTACTCATTTTATTTCCACTTACAAGCCCCAGCAACCACCTGGTAGACTGTACATTCCTTGACGGCAGGTAAAATTTGTTAGCATTCATTAAATTTTTCTTGATTTGAAAGCAAACAGCATGGTGTCAAATTGATTTTTATCTGTAATTTGTCTGAAGATCACAGAACTGTCTGGGACGTATGGTGATGTTTTAATAAGAAATGTCCTAGACTATTGGCCAAAGTTCAGCATATTTGGAAAATGACCTTTTTCCCCAGTGATGTTTCAGTTTAAGATTGATGGATGATTTATCTGTTTTCAAGTTCAGTCTGGCCCAAGTCATTTGGTTGCTGTGGCTCTTCATACTTCACCTCCTCTAATTTATTAGCCTTGCCAACTTCAATTTTACTGGAGAGGGGATATTGGGATATTCACTTTGATGCCAAACTATAATTTTAAAAATTCTTATTGTTAAAGGATTTTTGCTGATACTTTTGACCCAATTAAGGTTTAGGTAGTTTTCAGCTAATTTCCTCATTACAGCCAAAATCCAACTTGTAAAACTTGCAAAAGAAGTCTCCGAGGCAGATACTCATGGATATAGCCTTGTTCTTCCTGTCCTATCTTAATAAGCTAAGTAAAGCTGTTTATGGATGATGGAACAGCTGCCAGATTCCACCCCCAAGGTGACAGCAGCTCAGCTGTGGGAGAAGTGATTCTTAAAATTTGCATATTCTCTGTATACATACAGTAGGCATATATATAGATACACATCCTTATTAATTTTGAAAATGACATTTCAAAACCCTACTTGCCTACTCAATTCTTTTGCATGAAGAATGGGTGGAGGACAGGTAGATGTGGAAACAAAATGGATTAGAGCAAAGCAGAGTAGATGTGGAAGGACCAGGTGGGAGATGATTGTGTTAAGCAAGGTGGGAGGTAATGGCAGCAAGGACTAGGACAGTTTCAGTAGAGATGGAGAAAAGGAAACCAACTCAAGGTTATTTTGAGTTACAATCTAAAGGACTTGGTGACCAATTGGATGAGGGAAGTGGGGGAGAAGGAAGGGATAAGGATGAAGTCTCTGCTTCTGGTTTGGGCTAAAAGGTGGACAACAATGCCATCCGCTGAGATAAGATATGTAGAAGCTGGTTCGAAGTGAAGAAGCAGCAGATTAATTCAATTTCCTAGGGGCTGAGGTTGAAATGCCTGCAAAACACCCAGGTGGAGATGTCCAGAAGACAGTTGGATATACGGTATTGAGGAGCAAAAGAGAGGCTGGAGATAATGATCAGAAGTCATCAGCATATAGATGATGATTGAAGCCACAGGAGTGAATAAGGTTGCCCAGGGAGAGGACCTCAAACAAAACAGGAACATCTGGAGGATGTACAGTGGAAGAACACCCAGCATACACAGAGATAGGTAAGAAAAATTACAAAGTACAGTGCTGAGAAAGGCAAAGAAAGATGAGCGCCTCAGAGTGGCAAATGCTTTTGAGAAGTCAAAGGAGGTAATGATTGAAAAGGATCCATTAAATTTAGCAATCAGACAATCTTAGCAAGAGCTGGTTTCTGGAATGGTGAAAGCAATAGCAAGATGGAAGGGAGCTGGGGAGTTGGTG
Source organism: Pan paniscus (assembly GCF_029289425.2). NCBI lineage: Eukaryota > Metazoa > Chordata > Mammalia > Primates > Hominidae > Pan > Pan paniscus. Next base: position 82,844,268 of record NC_073249.2, on the reverse strand, counting down.
AGAGCAGAGGGAAAGGAAACATTTAATATTCAAAACTCTTTCAAGGAGTTTGGCTGTGAAGAAGAGTAAAGGGACAGGAAAGCAACATCTGAGGACCACAGGATTTTTGTGAATTGTTGTATTTTAATGGGAGAGACTTTAGCATATTTTGAATGCTGACAGGAAGGAGTCACTAAAGATGAAAAGAATGGAGATGTGAGGTGGGAACAGGGCGGAGTGTGGGTGTTCAACACAGAGAGAGCCTTGACAAAGCTTAAAGGGATGGATCCAGAGCAGCACAGGAGCAGGCAGTCTTCCTGCATGGTAACAAGGTCTCAAGTAGCTGCCTTGAAGAATGGGAGAAGGAACTAGAGTGCCTCTTACCTCTTCCATTCAGGAACCAACTGGCTATACTATACATAGTTCATCAAAGATGCCCTTTTCAACCACACAGTGTTCAACAGACTATTGTGTACAAATGTAATCTGAAAAATTACTGTTGTGAAATAATTACCCTAAAATTGAAGTAGTATATAAATATAAAATAGGCTAAATTGACATTTTTGTAAATTAACATTTCTTAACATTTTTAATGTTCTTTAAAGAATAATCTACATGGAACACTGGCATAAGCCACCTTTGCTAAAGGAGGACTAGCCAAACACCATCACTAACACTCCCCATGGGACCATGAGTACAGAAGCATGCCTGGTGAGGATCATGAAGAAGTCTGTCCTGGCTCCACCAGCCAGACCATGACAGCATGGGCCAGACCAGCTGCGGTGACACTGATTGCCACCCTTCCTCTTCTTCCTTGCTAACAGAACCATGATTTTGTTCACTTCCAAAGTAAATAGTTGTTTAGGACTAAGAGGTGCATCCTGAGTAGTTCAAGCCAATTTTGTTTATGAATGGGCATGAGCCCAATTCTTGCTGATAAAACTAAAAGGGAAAGTCTGCTGGAAAAGTTTTTCTCACTCTTGAGAAAAGTGATACAAGGAAGAGAATACCACTTTCAATCTCTGAATTTGCTTAATTACCTGGAACTATGCAGTCATCAAGAGATCATGAGGTAAGCCAGCTGAGGAGGACAGGGGATGTGCTCAGGATAACAGAAGAAAAGACAGAGGAACTAGGTCCTTCAGGGCTGCCACCTGAACTGTTCTATTAACCAACCCTGGAACTACCTTACCTTGACATTTCTATTTTAATGCCACTTCTAATTACAATTGGTTAGTATGGCAGAATGAGACCAAAATGGTTGAACTGCAACAAAGAGAAACTGGAAAAAGACAGAAAATGACAGAGAGTAAGTATTTGCTATTCTATGAATAAGAACAGTTTTATTAGATAATCCATTAAATAAAAAATAAGGGGGAAAGGATTCTGGTGGGAAGAAAGATTAGAAAAAAGACAAAGAGTATGAGATAAGTTCCACTAATGTCTCTTTTGCCCACTTCATCTTTCATGGAAATGGACTATATCGTCTTTATTTCTCTAATTCTCTGTGTGTCACTGATCATTAACTTTTACTTCTCAGTCTGTGACTCATTCTGTATCAGATGTCAGAATTCTAATAGCTCCTGGGAGAGAAAAACACAAATCCTAATTACTCACTGAGGATAGCCACTCATTCTACAATCAGGCACTGGCAGCTCATTAGGTGGGCTAGATACCCTTCCCCACTTCACAATGGAGGCAGTCCAGATACCTCCAGGGAAGAAATGTCTGTTTTACCAACTCCAGCGGCTCATCTACATCTAGGGATTTAAAAATCACCTTCTAAATCTATAGCACATACAATCCTAACCTTCACTGCCCTGTAATCCTGTTCAAATGCCTCAAGAAGAGCTATATTTTAATGCCCCTCCACCTCTCCACCCTACCCTGCCCCTCCACCTACACCTCCTACCTACCCCTGCCTATAACCACAAATTAATAGTGCCTCAAATGGGGCTAACCTTCAGCTAAATCAGCTCTCCTTACCACTTATTTCAATTCTGTCTTATGATCTATGACCTAGACAACTTGGGGTCATCCTGAAGCCTCCTTTTCCTTCATTCCGCAATATCTCATTATTTCTTTCACAGTGTCTCTCAGCTTTACCCACACATTTCACTCCCATTGTCTCCATCATAATCTAGATGCTCACATATCTCAACCACTTCAACCACACCTTAGCTCATGGTCTCTGGCTCTACTGTCTCCCACTTGCCACTCCCTTTGTCATGGTGCCACCTCTGCCCTCAGGAGCCTGCCCACAGTGGCTCTCACACCAAGCCCCAGATCTTCTGGAGGGGTTTCAAGGCCCTCCCCAATCTGGCTCCGTCATATCCTTCTACCTTCTTCCAGTCAATCTGACAAATTGGACACTGTCACATACTCACACTGTGTTCTCCCAGCTCTGGGATTTCATCACGCTGACCTTCCCACTTGGGGTGCTCAGCATCCCCTGAATGTGCTTTCCTAAATCCTATTCATTCCTCTAGGCTCAGCTCAAATTTCACCTCCTCCCTGAAGATTTTGTGACCAGTCCAGTTCTTTCTTCTTCGAACTGATTGTCTTTAGCATACTCTTTAGCATCTGATTATCCTAATAAAGGTCCGTTCTCTCCCTGACCAGGCCATGCTGCTTGTCAGAGAAACCATGTCCTACACTTCTTGCAGGCCCTCACAGTAGTAGTGGACTCCTATAGGTAGGGATGAAACAACTATTTGCTAACTGAATAATCAACATTCAAGGGATATCTTGTCTCTTTTCTTACAGTTCTAGTAATTGAGGAGTCTAGGGAGGAGGCAGGGGTCAGCAATGTCCTGCAGCCTTTGGAAAGCATGAATGTACCCTAAAAGATATCTGACATAGCTGGAAGGATCCCATTTCTGGAACAGAGAAAACTATTTTCCAAAGACACATCACTGAACTGACTGTTCTTAACAACAAGGAACCACTGTGGGGGCCCGAGACAAGCATGGGCAGGGCAGTCTGGAACTACATTTACCACTGTGGCTTCCTCCAGTGGAGTCACTTGGTGCCAAGGGAGGTGGATGCGGCTTGTCCATCAGCATGCCAGATGAGGGGGCTCCTCCCAAAGGGACAGAGGGGATGGAGTAAGGGCCGGGGACACCGGAGACAGAGGGAGGGTACCCGGCCTTTGCTGCTTTCCCTGCTTCATACACTGTGGAGGGAGATCAAGAGCAAGAGAGATTACGTCGTCCCACCCTCCACAACCCTCACACCAAAAATCCCTGAGGATGCACTTCAGGGAGCTCCTGGATGTGTGTATGTGCATGTGTGAGCGTTTGTGCTTCTAAAACTGAACTGATTCATCAGAATCACTCTCCCCCACTCCCTTGGACTCTCCAGCTCCACCAAACGGCAACGACAAAAGGAATTACAATGTTTAGTACCTGGCAACTAAATAATTAAGTGGTTCTGGGAGCTGTCACAGCAGCATCCCCAGTGACAGCAGCAGCCCACTCTTACCCACACTGTCTGGAGGCTGCCTCGGCCCCTCTGGAGGCAGCCTAGCACAGGGACTGCCCAGGGCTGCTTCAAGGAGAATCCTGAACCTTCTCTTGAGAAGGAAAGCAAGTAATGGGCTTGCACATGGTCCTTGCTCTGTGATTTCAAAAGCAGAGCAAATAACCTGAGTCTTCCTAGAAACTGCTTTATTCCTGAAGACACTAAAGATAACTGGTGTGCCTCTCTCTTTCAAGATGTGTTTGGTTTACGGGAGGGGTACCAAACTTAATGTCTATATGGGCTTGGCCAGTAAGGTAAAAATTGTGAATCCTCAAATAAGAACTGGGCCCTATTGTGGCCCATGTCATCATGGGAGTAAATAAAACAAATCTGTGGCTGGGTGGGTGCCCAAAGGCCACAGTTTGCACACTCTTCTTATATAAAAAGGAAGTTCTCTGCATAGGAAGGGAATGACCAGAGAAGGTTTCCTCTAGTTTGAATGCCCCAGGGAGAGGGAACAGTCTTACACCACAAGCTCACCACGCCAAACCTGCCCTTCCATTTTATCAATAGTGTCCATGAGAATTCCAAATGCATGGAGTGATAGATATGGATAAGAAGTGTGGAGAGGTGTATGTAGGTGAAACGGCAAATGAGAATGGTCATCCCTGAGGCCAGGGGCACCCAGCGGAGAAGAGTCTGGAATGACCAATCTTGGGGGTGGCAGGACAGGAGGTGGAGGAGGAACCCAGCGCACACAGCTGTCAGGTAGAGAGGTAGACATTTCTCTCGATCGCTCTGTCTCCCCAGCGGTCACTGTACTCACAGGCTTGAGGGCAGCAGCAGGAATCTGGGCAGCATGGGCAGCGGACATAGCAGCAGCAGCTGTGAGGGCAGCACTGGCACCAGCAGATCCCCACCAGGACGAAGAAGAGGAAGACGCCCAGGAGCACCAGGCCAACAAACACCCACTCTGGAAGGATGCACAAAGAAATCCACACTCGAGGCAGCCCACCTCCAGGGCAGGGTGCACTTTGATTGGCATCTCCCAGTGAAAGGGGGAGAGGAGGAGGGACCTAGGGAAGAAAGCTTCTCTTAACAGGAGACAGAGCCCCCACACTCAAGAGGAACTCTGAGAGTCAGGAGTGCAGACCCTCAGTCCCGGGGAATGGAGAAGAGGGAAGAAGGTTATCTATGTTACATTGGGTACATGTAATAACCGGCACAAAACAATGTGGGGATTTCAGAGTCCTATACTGGGGAAAGGATTTACACTATTGACTGTAGCATCAGAATAAGGATGGGACCAGAGCTGAAAGAATCCTGGCTGGGGGGAAGGAGAACCTTGTCTGCTGGGCTACGAAGTGGTGGGTTCTGTGAATACTTATTTTTATTTTTGTCAAGTTAATCCTCTCTATAAAAGTCTAAGTCCTGAGGAAACAGTCTCTATGTCTAGGGGTCTAGATGTAGTTTATAGTTAGGTGGTTCCAGGCCCCTTATGTAATGTATTCACCTGCTTTCCCTGCTGATTGTCCCTAGAACAGCTTTCCTGTACTCAGCACCAGTTCTGAGATCCAAACTTTTTGCTTATACCAGGACAACAATCCATGGCTAGAGAAAACTAGAGACATGGTCTCCATAGAGAAGACACTGTCCCCGTGAACAGAGAATGAGTTTGGTTTGATCACACTCAAGCTGCCCATGTTAGGCAGCCAACATAGCCAAGGGCTCAAGTGGCTCTGAGCTTGGATAAATGGCAAGGCTGACATGTATGTCTGGGTATGTTTGTTAACTCCGCCTCTTTCACAGCTCTGCCAGAAGCTGAATGTGAATTCCATTTCATTTGCCCATCCAAAAGATTAAGAGAAAGGAAACAAATTGCGAGTGGCTTAGATAAAAATTACTGTGGCCCACAGGTGACTTGTCTCAGCATCATACTTTAGAGACTTGGCTACAGGACCCAACTTCCCCCTGGAGGCCTGGACAGACTGGGGAGAGCCATGCTTTCCTTTAAAAGCCAAAAAGACTAAAGCAATTCATTTTGGTTAAAAGCCATCTATCCCAAATCCCTTTACAATGAAACTCAAGCACACATTGTTTTTCTTAGATTTTGATTATCAAATATTCCTTCAATTAAATGGACATTCCTGGGAGCTTGAGAATATGATATTTTTATTAAATAATGGGTTGTATAATAATGGTTAACAAAATGACTTTGTTTAGATCATAATTTCCTCAGAGAGGAAACAAACAACATGTTTCCTGAATGTCCCTCCTCACTAATCTTTCTGAAATACATTCAAATTAAACAGGTCAACATCTCTTCAGTGAGGGAATGGGAAGGCCTTCTGCCTGGCTGGAGTGACCTAGAGAGCATTCATGCCGAGGACAATCGATAGCAGAAGGCTTTGGCCTAAGCCTTAGTAACAACACAATAATGCAACATAGCCTGAGATAGATATGAGCTCTTAGGTTTAGATGAGCTGTATGAAGTGGTGGCTACAACTTGGGTCAAGCAGTCAAGGATAAGACTGGAAAGTTATATGTGAGAAACAAAAGAATATTATCTGTGAAAGGATTCTTGGAATCAAAGGGAGGGAAATTTAGCCATATGGGGCCAGATATGAAAAACACAGTAACTCTTTCTTGAGACTGGGACATGTAACATCTAGTTTCAAGCACTGCAATGTAACATTGTTTTTGTGATGAACAAATGCTTACAAATTGAGGGAATTCTGGATAAGGGGATTACAAAGAGGCATACATTTGTGTCCTTGGGAGCAACATCAGTAAAAAGAATGTCTGTGTTTGGGTTGGCCACCTAATGGAAAGGGACTAGAATTCATAGACGAATAATTAGTGAAGCTCAATGGTGAAGAATCTGGATGTTTTTAAAAATTTGAATTAAGCTAAAAACCAATACCCGGGAATATTTTATATCTCTGTTGCTATTAGGCAGCTCTTAAAACTTTGGCAGAAACCCTCCAAGACAAGACTAAATCATCCTTTTTCCTACTGTTTGAGTTTAGATATGTTCTTCCCCACAGTTCATTCTTGCTTCTCTCTGTGCCTCCCTCAACTGCAGACCATAAAGCTGTACCAAACTGATGTTGTCTTGTCTAGGTTGGTGGATTCAACTGAAGGTACATAAAAAGACAGAGATGTATATTTGTCCCAGATGTCCTTCACATATGGTCCGTGGACCCATAGGGATTCGAAGGGACTAATAAGTCCCTGAAATTGTGTACAAAGTAATGTAGGTCTGCAAATTTGCATTTTTCAAGGGAGGAGGGGTACATAGCTTTCCTAAGGTTTGAAAAAAAAGTTTGATGATGTTATAAAAGGCAATTCAGAGTAACATGGTTGTACAATAATGAATCAGTAAACATATAACTTAGGAAATAAGGAAGGCAGATAAATACTGATTCTATTAAAAATACTTTTAGGTATATGGGTACAGCTGAAATACTGAAATGGGCATGGAGATTGCCAAAGAGCCTGCATGCCTGACACTGAAGGACTGGGTTGCCATCTCAGCCTATTTTTAATTATCATTATTCTTTTAAGGCCTAGTAACAGAAGGAATGCAATTTAAAAGCCCTTCCAATGGGTTTAGTTAATCCTGGAAAAGATCAGAGACATATAGACAAATGTGGCAATAAAGTAAAGAAGCAATTAGTGACTAATGCAAAAGCAAGACAGATGGAATAACAGCAAATCAAGCAAATAAAGAGTTAAATGACCGAATACCTGGCATAATCTCCACAGCAAAACTGGGCAAGAGATCAGCAAGCAGCCCTGTCCTGCCTAGAAGAAGTGGAAGGAAAAGAAGAAGGAAAGTGGTTATTCCAAAGGAAAACGTAGCCTAAAGCCTGGCTCCAGTTGGTACCATCCACACGTGGGGCCATTAGTGCATGCTCTTTGTGATATGAGAAGCACATCACCAAAGCTAGGCTGAGACAAGAGAATGACTTTCCCTGTCAATCTTTGGCAGCCATCTAAGTGAACTCTGCACCTAAACTAAGCGGAAGCAGAAACAGAACTTTCTCTCCAACTATTTATAGGAGGAGGAAATCTCTGCTTGAGCAGACTGACATACACTATCTCCATTCATTTATACATCCGTCTCCATACACTTCATTGGAAAGTCAAGCCCGTCTGTATCCAAATGTTCAATCTACATTTTCATACATCCATACACAGTCCTATGTCCATATAAAAACAAAAGTACATATTTGGTTTTAACTCAGAATTATCTCACTACATGATTCTATTTGTGGCCTAAAGATATTTCAATGATTAAAATTTTCAAAGGCAAGGGAAAGATAAAACTAGATCAGTTACACATTCCTCTACACTCCTTCTGGCTTCTGAAATACACTGTACATATGTAGATGGTATGGCTTTTCCATATGGCACCCACAGCTGGCATTATATGGACCCAAGTGCCTTCTGCGTAATATGGCAAAGAAACTTAAAAGCTGGATTCAGAACAGGTGCCCCTCAAGGACTCTGGGAAGCAAAGAGCTGTGCAGGAAACAAGAGGCTGGAAGACATAAGGGAGCAGATTAGTCCGTTTTAAAACTAGCCTGATTTACAGAAAGACATGATGAATGCTTTCATCATGTTCTCATATCAAGGTGAAGTCCTGTTATGAACTTCTGCCCCTGACATTATATCTCTACCACACTGAAGCCTTGCTAATAAACTAGTAGTACTGTAAACAACTAGCAAATTTCCCTCCTTTCAGACTTGTGATGGTGGTAAAAAGTCACAGTAGCACCTAAACACGCAACTAAATTCTACTTCATTTAGGTACCTGACATATACCTCTAGAACAGCACCAGCCAACAGAAATATAATGCAAGCAATGTGGATAATTTTAGCTTTTCCAGGAAGTACAATAAAAAGTAAAAATAAACAAAGGAAATTAATGTGATACTATTTTTAGCTTATGTGACTATCACTAAAATATTGTCATTTCAAGGACTTAGTAGACACATGTTGCTATTGGACAGCACAGCTCTGGTGATCTGTTTCATGCATATAGATATGGCTCATTTAGAAAACAATTCCTTCATGTTAAAGTTTGTTGAGGTGCATTAGAGAAAAGTTTACTCATATGTGTGGTTCATATTTTAAATCTAAGGTCATGGTTGGTCACTTGTCCCTTCCTCTATCAAGTCACCCACAGAAAAGAAGCTCTGACAAAGGTCAAAGAAAAAGGGGCTCCTCCAGGACACTAGGGGAGTATGCTGGAGCTGGGGTAAGATTTAGTGAGCAGGGTAGAGGGGTCTTTGCTCACTTTTTCTTGGCTCTCCTCAACTCTACAAGGCCAGTGTGGTAACATGTGTCCTAGTCTATGTGGGTGATGGTCCCATATTTAAAAAGCTAATGGGGACCAGAGTATATTCCAAGGTAAGGAAGTATGGGATGGGTGACTTAGGCCAACTCTGCTTTTGGCCTTGGCAAATACAGCTTCCTTCTTTCTGTCCCCCATCTCATGCAGCTGACACGGTAAGATTGCTCTGCTGCTTGCAAGGTCTCTTGGAAGGACAAGTAGGAGTCAAGTGGGACATTGGAAAAAGGTGTCTTCTCAGGCTAGTCTTTGACCTAAGCCTTCATAAAAGACTAAGAGATGCCCCTAAGGCTTACGCAGTTCCCTAGGGTAGGAAACTAGTAAAGATTTGGGGCCAAAGCTTGAGAAAGTGATTAAGAGACAGCATGCATTGGTCTCCTCTGAGTGTTCTCTATAAAAATATCTCTTGGAAACTCAACGAGGTAATAAACACCTAATCAAAGATTTGGGAATTTGGGCTCCTGGAGATTTCTTGAAGACCAGGCAATAATCAATGATCAAGAAGTCAATACATACTGTTTTTTTTAGCAATCCAGTTATCAGATATGTACTTGATGGTGGATTTTTGTTTTTTTCAATCTGCATAATTAGCACTTGTAAATATATATCTTGGTGTATCTTGTAAAATCAGAAACTTTGCTAGTGTTTACTCTCCACTTCTCAAGATTACCAATGTTTTAAACATCTCTGGATATGCTATGATCCAAATCATTACTTAAATTCATGATAGAAATGTCACTGATGATATAAGCTACCAATTCGTGGGCTCCTATAGCAAACTGTGATAATTAATTAACTATAAAAATCCATACATTCAAGGAGGATGTGGTGCTTATACATATTATATAGAGCATGTTATATTGGAAAAAGCAGTGAACTGGGAGTCAGAATACTCAGGGCAACTTTATCATTACTTCACTTGGTGATTACTACAGGCAAATTACTTTCCCTTTCAGGGTCTCAGTTTTTTCATTAGTAAAATGAAGGGGTTGAATGGAGTAGTCTACAAACAGAAAGACCATCTATCTTGGTTTGTCTAGGACAGTTGTGGATTATGCCTATGGTCCAGGTGTAATTTTTAATAGCACCCCTTTTTACTCTCAAAGTATTCTAGTTTGGACAATTAATTATGTGGTCACTCTATTTTATATCACTTTTAGTTCCCAAATCTGATACTCAGTGATTGGAGTTAAAAACTCAAATGTCTATGGGCACCAGCAGGTAATGCAAATGAGTGCAGCTGGCCAGATATAATATAACAGGGAGTAGCTAGAGATGTCATCAGGAGGCTGCTACTAGTCACCTCTAGCCACTTGTGGCCCCATAGAAATGTGTCTTCAGGGTTTCAGATCATCCTATTTTTCAATATTTTCCAGGCCCCAGATTTTATGTGAAATAACTTGATTTTCAAATGTTGGCAACCAGTTCATTATTTTTAAAACACTGGGTGAGCCATACACAGTATGTCTGCAGGCTGCATAGAGCCCAGAAATCATGAGTTTGCAACCTCTGAAGGGTATACACACACAGATAAATTTATGGGGTGGTAAAACACAAAGCTGCATTTCCCCACAGGCTGTTTAGGTTACCTTGATGGTGTTCTAACATTACTTCCACACACAGAATAACAGTAAATACAAGATCTAGTCACCTATGTTCAAATTAAAATTGGAAACAATAGTATTATGCACGAAATTGATAGCCCTTCTTATTTCTAGGGAGCTAGAATGAGCAGCATGGAAGAACAATGAAGGAACTTGCATTTTTTTACTTTAGACTTTTTTACTTTTGTAATGGAAAAAATTAAAATAAGGAAAGGGTGTATCAGACATATGGACAGGTGATTCACAAAGCTTTTCACTCCAACAGGAAGACATACATCAAGCTTCTCATTCTCCCTGAAGCAACAGTCAATATCTGATGCTTCAGAAGGTGAAGCCTTCCCATAATGCACCTGTGTAGTGTTAGCCACAGGGTAGTGTAGGTGATATGTGCAGTAAAGTGGGTGAAATTAAATATCTTCAGAATTCAAAACATAGTAGGAGTTTTGGGAGAGCAGACAATACCAATATATCATGTCAACAGCAGGGACGGTGCAAAGCTCTATAGCTTTGGCCGGGCGCGGTGGCTCACGCCTGTAATCCCAGCACTTTGGGAGGCAGAGGCGGGTGGATCATGAGGTCAGGAGATCGAGACCATCCTGGCTAACACAGTGAAACCTCGTCTCTACTAAAAATACAAAAAATTAGCTGGGCGTGGTGGCGGGCGCCTGTAGTCCCAGCTACTCGGGAGGCTGAGGCAGGAGAATGGCGTGAACCCGGGAGGCGGAGCTTGCAGTGAGCCGAGACTGCGCCACTGCACTCCAGCCTGGGCGACAGAGCGAGACTCCGTCTCAAAAAAAAAAAAAAAAGGCTCTATAGCTTTTACACCATTACTTATATTTTATTGGAGCTAAAGGCATTTTAAAAAGTGGATTTATGCTGAATATTTATGCTGAATATTTCTGAAAATATTCCACTTCCAACTTCTTCCCTAACAATTCCTAAGAAATGTTATTGCTAGTTAGAAATGCTTTATCTTTTCTTCTATCATATCCAATGAAGGCCTGATCTTACAGAGTCTAAACAATTGCAGTAAATACATTCCAGATTTCAGCAGCACTTTACCAACACTTGTGAATCGCTGTCATTCTTCCAGGATTCAGTTTAAGAGTGGCAATTACAAGTCACTTTAATGTCTGAGGAAAGGATGGAAAGCAAGCCCTGCAAATAGAAGGCCACATTTACTCTTTTCAAACCACAGCTCAAACTATCAGTGGAAAATACAGTTTTTATGTAAGCGCTCAAACAGTTTTCCCCAAATCTTGCAGAATCCATTACTTTTAAGAAATTTCCACATGAATAGACCAAACGAATCAGGCATACTAATACTTTGTACATGCACACACACAAGTGCCAGTTCCATATCATACTGTCACAAACTCTAAACACATTCACACGCTTCGGATGAAATGATCAGGGTAGAAATATGCATTGTGAATAAAATAACTTACCTATCTTACCCATAAAATTCCCCATTTCAGTTGTTTTCTGCCACTGCCACTTTTGAAGTTATCCTCAACTGAACTCTTTGTACACATTCCTGCAAACCAGCTCACTGTTGGAATGTCTCTCATTTATTCATTCATCATTCATTCATTCAACAAAGAAATTTATATTTAGCTAGGTGGAGACACAGGCGACAAGATGTGTTCCCTTGAGACACTTGAGAGGCTCACAGTCTAGCCCGCACAGAACTCAGCTTTAGTTATCTGCTTCTGTGCCACAAGAACTATTAAATCTTCCCGCCAAATTAGTTTTCATCAGCCCTCTTTGCATTTTTGACATCAGGTTCTGCCTGGTCATGGGGCCTTTCCCTAGAGACCTAGTCCTTGCCTGGTTTCCCACTTCTACTCAGAACATTATCTTTGCACATTTCACAACAAATTATGTCCTAGTGGCATTTCCCCAAGTTTTTTTACACCTTTTTCTTGGTAGGTTAGCCCCCTCAAAGCAAACTTGATTTACTTTCTTTGCTCAGATAAGCATTTCAGTTGCTTTGTTCAATTCCTTACCACAAAGACCACAAGACTGAGATATGTTCTGACACAGCCCTGTAAGAATGCTGCACTAAGAAGGTGCTTCCTCCTCCATGCTCCCTAGGACCACTGCACATGCCTTCACTAAAGCAGTTATCTCGTGGCTGCAATGTGCCTTTACTTTTACGAGTGCCTCCACTACCAAGATGGAAACCCCTCCAGAGCAGGGACTATGCTCTACGCTTGGCATCTCCAGAAGCCCAGCGTGAGGAGGCACCTCACCCACCCATCAGGAACTTGAAGTGTTTCCAAAAGCAAATCCCCTTGTTCAGTATGCAGGGTTTCTAGCTGGACTTATGATTTGCTGCGCATTATAGTGACTTTATCAACCTCAGGTGGAAGTAGGCTTTTAATGAAAATATGAAAGAACTATTCATTTATTCATGCAGCATTATTCTATATACTGCACAATGTTTAACACTTCTGAACTCAGGGAAGAATGCCAGGAGCATTCTCCAGTCATTGGAATATCCCCAAATGCCATCTTGCTATCTAAGGAGACAAAAGCACCACCCTATCCCACACCAAAAAGTTGAATAGACCAAACGAATCAGGCATACTAATACTTTGTACATGCACACACACAAGTGCCAGTTTCATATCATACTGTCACAAACTCTAGAGCTAAACACATTCACACGCTTTGGATGAAATGATCAGGGTAGAAATATGCATTGTGAATAAAATAACTTACCTATCTTACCTATAAAATTCCCCATTTCAGTTGTTTTCTGCCACTGCCACTTTTGAAGTTATCCTAGGGTATTTTTGAGGAAGTCATTACAGAGATAAAATACACATAAAACTTTCAGCCAAAAAGACTGTTTTGGTCTCTACTCTTAAAACTTAAATCCAAGCTCTAATCATTTCCAAGCCTTCAAAGTTACAATGGAAGGTAAAGAAGTTCAGGATTTAGGACAAACCTGTTTTCAGAACCTGCTTACTCAATCACTTGATAACACATTGTTTAATGCATTGGAACTTAGGAAAAGGAAGTATAACATTTCCTTTATCTTTATGACACCACTGCTGACAGCAGAGTTACCTCCATTTCTTTAAACTTATTAAGTTGGAGTCCTTCTAGGGTTTGCCAACACACTATACAGATGAACTTTCTGTTTAGGACAGTGAGGAATGCCTTTCTTCCCCAGCTCCGTGTGGTTCCCCTCTTCTCCCTTATGTTTAATGCACATCTCAGCTTCATCCCACTTTCAAGCTTTCCTCAGATGCCCTAGATCCATTTTCAGGGATGTACTGTATCCACCCCCTGTTCTGTCAGCTCCTAACCCTCCAAAATGTTTCACTCCTATGTCTTTGAGGAGAACAGATGCCTTTCTCTGGCCCTTTTAAGTGTAAAGATGTTTCTATGGCTATGCTTTTAAGTGTTAAGTTGTTTCTATGGCTATTTGGAATCCCAAATAGATTGGAAATTTCCCAAGGGCACACACATCCCAGTTTTTATTCTATATTCCCATGGTAACCATGCATTTAATAAATATAGTTTATGACTATCACAAATGTGGATATAGCCCCCTTTTCTTTTATATATATTTATAAACTATGTTCTTAAGCATTTCATATGTTTACTTTTTCTTTCTGTGTCCTTTACAGTTTAGTTCACTTTAAATTATAGTCTTAAAGGAGAATAATTCTGAAACCGAATTCTATCCATAAAATAACTAGTATTGGACCATCTACAATTAACTGTTAATAAATGCTTTGAGGTTGGTTTTTTGTTTTTTGTTTTTGTTTTTGGCAGTAGTTATAAGCTTGGCCTAAGGAGCTGACTTCTATTCCCACAGAATCCTAGAATCAGATTTTATAACTAGAAAGGATCTTAGAGGTCATCTAGTCCATATTCTACCCTATGTTTCAGGGATCTGAGGCTCTGAGAGGTTAAGAATCTTACCCCAAGTCACACAATTCACTAATGATCAAGCCAAGAATACAACCAGGTGTACTCACCCCAATTCCAGTTTTTTTCCCAATATCTCACCACCCCAAAACTTTGCTTATCTTTCATCTAGAAATGTGCACCAACTGCTTTCTAGTCTCCTAATATTTGTAGTGAATGACCCTGAAATGTGTTCATGTTTTTGGCACTACTGCTCTACTTATGTAATTAAAATACAATTTTTGGATGTAGGAAATGTTGGAGATAACTGAAATTTTCAGCACCTTTTAAAGTTGCAACCGGAAAAAATGATCACTGAATACATCATAACACAGTATGGGCTAATTGAAAGGCATTCACCATGCTGCTACAAACTAATAAACAACAAAAATGATTGCAAAGTAATCTGACTTCACAAAGTGCTATAGTGATTCAACCTCCACCCCCAGAGAGCGAATAAATACAAAATATTATTAGAAATATAACATGGTCGACTTGGCCTGAAGTGAAATGCAGAAGACTGCTAGATTGACTTTAAAATGCCGTGGAGGAGCGTGGGATGTCATGGAACGGGGAAAGTGAGTTTCTTGGAGCCCAGTGTGGTGTCTTGAAGTCACCGTGCTCCATCCATCAGACTGCCACAGATACAAAGATAGCAAGAATGGCCACTTTCTTTAACCAAAAAAGGCCCTGGCGGTCTCAGGCAGACACAGAGGGGCACACACTTGGTAGGTCTCAAACTGTCAGAGTTCCTGCCCTTTCCTCCGTGGCCAGCCCCCTTAGTGTGAAGGGGTTGGCCATGGGGCCTTTCCCAGACCCTCTCATGGGAAGCCAATTCAGCAAAGTCGGAGGCACAGCCCCCGTGTGAACGCAAACCTGCACGCCTGAATAGCGGCAGCTGGCTTTGGAGAAAAATGGGACAACTGTCTCCTGCCCGGCTTTCAAGAGCTGCCATTCTTTCTTTCCAGGGGCTGAGCCGATTTCTCGGTGCCACCCACTCTCGCGCCTGCCCCCCGCCCCCGTTTCCTCCCCCGCTCGGGCCGGCGCGGGTCCACCCGACTACAATGCAGCGCGCGGCTGACCCAGCTGCTCCGGCTCCTGCCCGGGGTAACCACGGTAACCGCGGGCCGCCAGGAATGCGCGCTAATTGAAGGCCGAGTTTCCTCCCACAGTGATGAGCAACAAGTGAAGCAAAAATAGTGAGGCGGAATAAAGGCTGCGAGGAGGGGGCGGCGGGCGCGACCGGGGTGGCTGGGGGCTTAGGGAAGGGGAAATAGCGCCTGCAAGACCGCATTTGTTCTCTTAACACAGGGCAGTGAACGGCCGCGAACGACGTCATTTATGGTTCAAAAATCTTAGGGCAAATTTTTCAGAAAACAACTATTACGTCAAACCCCCACCTCTTTGCTGGACCCCTTTGCTCGATTCAGGTACCTAGATGAATGGAGATGTACGTGCACATACATAGGTCCCCAGGAACGAAATGCCAGCTAGCAGCAGGGTTCAGCAGGTGGAGGTGAGCCGACACTAATTTCCCCCCCAACCCTCTGGATCTTCTGTTCTCTTCAATCTATGGGAGACCCTTCAAGGTGGTCAGCAGCTAAAGATGGGTGACCATCATACCAGTTGGCCTAGACAGTTCCGGTTTATGCCTGTTGTCTTGCCAGAAATTATTAAAAGTCCCCCCTTTTCACTCTCAAGAGTATCCTAGTTTGGATGATAAGTTGTAAAGTCACCCTATCTAAAGTCTTCCCAAGCTCACCCAGATCCTAATCCAAGTCCAGTGTTCTTCAGATCCCTCCAGACTTCATCAAATGGCCTGGCCTGTGTGACCTAATCCTTGTATTTAGGTTAGGCAGTAAACACCCTGCAATTAACTAAGGGTCATCCACTGAGAAATGGGGGCTTCCAACAGCAACCAAAAGATAGCATGCTGGGACAGAATGCTTTCAAACCCACTAGCAGGAAGATTTCCACTGGGCTGATTAGGGTCACCACTGGCAAAACACAGTACAGATGTCATTGAGAAAATGTGAATCTATTAGCAATAGGATTGCCAATTCACAGATGGCCATTAAAGCCTCTGCCCGTGGAATGGGCTAAAGGAAAATCAGCTCTTTAGCAGGAGTCTCCAAATGTAGAATTCCCTAAAGAGGGTTCCCTCAGATTAGGGATGAAACGCTGGCGATGTGGTGTGGGGAGTGGTAAGGGGTGGGAGAAGGGAGCTAACATTTACTAAGTTCTTTGTGCATTTAATCTTCACAATAGGTCTTCCGTGTAAATTTTATTACCCCTCCCCATTTATTCAGCTAAGGAAACCCATGCTCATAGACGTTGACTTGTCCAAGTTCATATTGCTGCACTGAGTCCAGGGCTGTCTGACCCTGAAGCCTCTGCTGTTCACAGTGGACTTTATCCAATATCCAGAGAGACCTTTGGTCAAGATCAGTTTCACAGCCTCAGCACTATTTCTATCTGGAGCCAGATAATTCCTTTGGGGAATGGGAGAGCTGCCTTGCATATTGTAGAATGCTTAGCAGCCTCCCTAGTCTCTACCCACTAGATGCCACAGCATCCCACAAGTTGTGACAACCAAAAACTATCTCCAAACATTGCCAAATATCTCCTGGAAAGGCAACAATTGCCCCTTCTTGAGAATCAATGGCCTACATATTTAATATCCAAATACAGCTTTAATATTTTCTTGTATTGTTCTCTAACTGCTTCAGAAATATATCTTTTATCTTCACCAAAAGACAGTAATTTTTATAGAGACAAGACACTGTCATTTATTTTGTATCCTCACTGTGCTAGGGATATAATATGCAAAAAATAATCATTTTTTAAAATCATAATTTAAATACAAATCATACTTGAAGCAAAACTGACTCCACTCCATGGTGCCTATCAAAGAGCAAGGTTGAGATTATGGAGTAGAAAGGTCTGAAGGCCAAAGGAAGATTCTTGCAAAGAATGAAAGGCATGATCCCACATCTTTGAAGGAACCACAAGCCCTACTCCACTCTTCATTCAGTAGAATGAATGTTATTGGCAGTCACTAACCAGAATCAGATTCTAGCTGACACTTGGCTAACTTTTCTGGCTCTTCCCTCTCCTCCATCCCTTCAATGCATTTTTTTCTGGTTCTTTTTAAAAACAAGACCAGCAGAGGCATCTAGGTAAGCTCAGGGCAGAGCAGGCCAAAGCTAGGAGAGAGTGCTGGGAGAAAAGGCAGTGGGGCTGAGGCCTGAAAAGCCACTCCTCATTTGTTTTCTGTCTCTCATGGAAAACTATGGAGTTATTTCAGCTGTTCTGGAAACCTGAAGGCACAGGTGTCTGCTGATGATAGAAAGGATGATTCTGCTTTCTTTGGGGAATCAACTCTACTGACGCATAATCTGAAGCATATCTGATGCATAATTGAGTTTACAAATGAAAATGTAGGTACAGCTCAAGTCAAAAGATGTTCCAAAGAAGTAGCCTCCAAATTTATGGCGAAAGTGTGGCTCTGTAATTAATTCCTTTTCTCCCTTCTGCCAGGAGTAAACTTTTTCTTCCTTCTCCCTCATTCTTTTTCCCTCTTCCTCTGTTTGTAAATCTTAGAAAGAAACAGCAGCAGCCACTCTCAGAGATCAAAGTTTTAGCAGGCAACAAAGACCTCCAAGGAGGCTGTTGCCATGGGAACTCTGGGAGCTGAGGCCCTTTTAATCGTCAAATCTCCTTGGTTAGCAGCACCAGGCTGGGGCTGGCAAAGAGAAGGAGAAGGAGAGAGGGGAAACATTGGCAACAAGTAGCCTTTCTGAAGAGACTGAACTAAAGTCACAGGGGTAGGGGGTGGACAGGATTCAAACTGAGGCAGCAGTAACACAGGGGTAGGTGCGGGGGCATTTCTGCATAGCCTTAAGACACATGCTCCCATTAAACATCCCTAAAGTCAATTGCAAATTCTGAGACGTCCCCTCCCAAGAATTCACTGATTTTATACTATATGGCTTTTTAATACTAGTGGATGGAGAAGTTTATTTTAAAGCAGAATAACAATTTCAGGCACAGTATTGTGAATAATTTGATCTAAAATACACACACACACACACACACACACGCCTGCCCATTCCTTTACCACTTATCTATGTAATATAACTGTACTTCTGGTTAAATCACAGGAGGAGATAGAAGAAAAAAATAGGAGCGTGACAGGAAAACAAAGGCAATTCTGTGGGCTTACATTCATGGGGAAGAATCAATCCCAAATGAGTGCCTTACTCACAAGGACCTGCTGGGAGCATACCTATTTCTGGCCTCCTATCTGGATTAGCATTGCATTTGGACCATAAAGAAGCACAAATGGATGAATTCCCCAAAATGTTCATGTTTGTTATTTGCCTGCCTGACATTGTTTTCTTCATTTGGAAACAAATTGCCAGAGTTTCCTTTAGGAAGTTACTCTTTTTCACTTTTCCCTTCAGTTCATAGGTTCAGTTGGGGTTGGGTGGTATACTACAGTCCTCTCACACACAGGCCACCCCCAACAACAGGACTTTTACTGAAACTATGGGGAAAGAGGCACTTTATCCTCTTGAGATGGAAGGTGCTAAAGACCATGGAAGGGTGGATCTGCTGGGGGCCATCATCTCTGCCCCATGCAGAGAGATCCTGACTGGAAATGATGCTAACACAGAGAGTGCAGAGCCAGGAGATGGAGATGAGGAGACAGAGATTCTTTAACACATAATCTGAAAACCAGGACTTAGCCATGCTTGAAGCTAGGAATACCCCCGGATTTATCTGTTACGTAAATCAAATTATCTGTTACCAGAGTTCCCCTAAGCCAGTTTGAGCCTCTATCCCTTACAATAAAAGAGTTCTGAAAAATACAACAGTTACCTTTGGATAGTGAGATCTTTAGGAGATACTTTCTTTTGTACTTTTCTGTTTTGTTTGAAATTTTTACAATAAGCATGTATCTTTTTTTCTAAAACAGAAACAATATTAAAACAACACAAAACAGCAGTATTTGAGGTATCACCCTCAACAGGGAATTAATTCTGCCATCTATGGATCTTTTAAATAAATCCAGAATCATAGAAAGTATTCCAAAAAACCATCTTGTTTATCGTAATATCCCCGACAAGAGAAACTGTTCCATATTAAAAGTTCATCAGAGGAGTTTCTTATAATTTCCCTCAACCATCCATAGTTTCCAAAAATTGTTATTTACCATTAGGAATGTCTTCCTTAGGATGAATCTAAACACCCCTTCCCTCATATCCTCTTATTCTATTCTTGGCCCACAGGCAGGGGTGTTCATCCAGTCACATTTCCTCCCAGGCCTTTTTCCCCTTTTTCTAATTAAAGGCCTTTAAAAAATAAGCTACCACATAGGACATCAGAAAGAAGGGGTCAAGCCCTCAGATTGTACATCGAAAGACATAAGAACAAGGAGAGCTGCTTTTAGATTTTAAAATAACTTCCCTGTTTGAGCCTTCCTGAAATGGTGAAGTCCTTTGCCTGCCAGCTGGAGATGCCCCAGGGAACTTTATTCCTGTCCAAACAGTGGCGTGGTTCCAGATTATAAACAGCCTGTCCTTACCATGGATCCTAGACAAATTCCTAATCTTGGATGGCAGATTTCTAGACACTCCCATCTTCTGTGACTGCTGGTATGGCCCTGTGATCCCAAATGACTGTCTAAATATTTCTAAGGTACCTGTCACTGTCATCTTAAAGCACCAAAACACTATGCATTTCCATCTTCACAATGACTTTACCTTCTGAATCATCAAAAAGACATTAAAGGGTGTTCAGTATAGTTTTTGTGTTTAATGTTGAATCAGTGGTTGTCCTCCCATTTCTGTGAATCACATATCTTTGGATATTTCTGAAACCACTGAAAGAGCCATCCATAGCGATTTGTGGATGGTCAGATGTATAGGATGGAAGGAGGGGTGAGTCATGCTCAGTGGGAAGGAATGCAATCTAGACAATAACAACTATGCCTTTGAAGTTAGAGCTTCGGTCAATGGTTGTGGGCAGTTTGACTAAGAAATAAAGTGAAATACTGAAGCAAACCTGGAACAAGTAACAAACATTACCCACGGCCTCAAGCAGTAACCACATTTTTTTTTTAACATAGCTTATTCTATAGCTTCTTCATACAGACAGGTCATGTGGTATTGTGGAAAGAGATAAGGCTAGGAATCAAAACACTTGAGTTTGATCGATGACACTTTTTTAACTAGGATATTAGGCATAAAACACAGACATCACTTTTTTCATTTGGAAAATAATAACTGCCCTCCTACCTTACAAGATTATTACAGAACAATTTTATAAACTACAACTTATTTTCAGTGTACATTAGTATTAGTGCTAGATGTAGTAATGGCATCCTCTGGTAGACACATATTGTTTTTTTGGCATCCCAAATCTATTCTTCTTTTATGTAACAGTGTCTTAATTTACTTTGGAGAATTAATGCTTCTCTGTGTCTTGATAAAGTAACTATGAAGAGCCCCTGGTCTCAAAAGGCTAAGCAGGGGACAACTGA
Source organism: Pan paniscus (assembly GCF_029289425.2). Lineage (NCBI taxonomy): Eukaryota > Metazoa > Chordata > Mammalia > Primates > Hominidae > Pan > Pan paniscus. The sequence continues at coordinate 82,823,390 of NC_073249.2, read as the reverse complement.
CCAAAGTGAGTCAACAGGAACTTCACCTACCCTGCTTGCTAATAATTGTTCTGACCCTAAGATCTAATCCGATTCCTCTGTTAAGATTTCTTCACTGGTTCCCCTAACTCTTCAGAATCTAGTCCAAACTTCTTAGTCTTGCATATAAGATACTTCACAATCTTGCTCCATCAACTTTTCCATCCTTACCTTTCTGAGTATAATGAAGAAACCAAATTCTTCTTAACTTTGCCTCTAATTTACATCTTTAACCCATCTTTTCTTACTAATTAATCTTCTGTAATTTCAACCTGTTTTCTGCTCCCCATTTTGTGATCATCTCCAAGAAAAGCTACAGCAGTTGACTCTTTCAAGCCACCATCAATAGTTTTTTTCTTCACTCTTGAGGGATTAGTCCTCTTAGCCCTGACCTACTGCAAAAGACCACAGTTTATTCTTCTGGGTTCCTTGTGAATGAACATCAATCACCCTGCATGTTCTTGTAACCAATCTGTTACTCTGTTTTTCTCTGTCATGAGGATTGATTTCCTGGGAGATCATTTTCTTATTCATCAAGGGAGTCACATCAACCATGTTCATCTACTTTTTAAACCAAGAACTTTACAATAGAAATAAAGCTCAAAAGTAACTTAACTGAATACCTTTTCCTGTGCATAAGTACCTCCAGGGACATAGAACTCATTTCTGAGAATACTTATTCCATCTTTAGATGTCTCCAGTTGTTAATGTTAGATGTCGCCAGCTCTTCTTTTACAGTGAGATAGACTCCCTCCCTTTGTTACTTCCACTCCTGATTCCATTTTATCTATCCAGACAGAGTATGTTTCCATTCTCTCTTCTATATAATTTCACTTCAAATATTTGGAGACACTTCTCATGCTCACTGTTCCAAGTCCACTTTTGCTAGACCAAATCCTCCAATCACTCCTCATATAAAATTCAATGACTGAGCCAGTGGTTCATGAACATTATAATTAGCAAACTGTGGGTCCCAGTTATCTTCTCACAGAGGTCTTCATCTCCTTAGAAATAAACTCAGAAATCAGCTTGCTCTCCTGGTCTCACATAAAAAGAATACTTAACAAATAGGCCAGCAGGATGAAATAATCCCAAAATAAGAAATTTTACAACTGTGATGGCATTTTGAAATATTGTATAAAGGGATGTGAAGACAAAAAAGACTCAGAATTTTGTATTTGGAAAGTAAATACAGTGCTTTATGGACTCAGAAAATTTTTTGTAGATTTCTAACTAACCCCTTTAAATAAGTAACACAGCTAGTGTTGCCCTAAAAAGTCCATGACAAATTTATCATGCTTTGAACATCTCTAATGTTGAACAAAACAGAACGATGTGTTTCTTCCCTACCAAGAGCCCTAGCATGTCTCTGTTTCATAGACAGGCTGCTTCTACTGCAACGAGTTTGGATTTGCAGCCTTGGTAAGTTTTCCTTTATGATTCCTTTAGAGTAATACTGATTTTTTTTCTTCATCTTTCCTCCCATAATTGGCGACTACTGTCATCTGAACTTCTGTTTTACTCACCTCTCTGCTGCTGGCCCTTTTTTTCCTTGAGAATAGCATTTTTGCCCAAGTTGCTTTGCATGTTTTGATCCAGAGGAATGCCCTTCATACACTTCAACACATCCTCAGATGACAAAGCTTTCACTCTATTTATTTCCCCATGTTTGCAGAACAACTGGGACCAAATTATTTAAAGTGGTTTTTACCTGGCCTCCTTTTCCTGCACAGGCAACTACTTCTCTGCAAATGGCTGCCCTGGCCAAATAACTATGTTCACAATTAGCTAATTGTGGGCTCAATGAGCCACTTGTTCCTTCAAACTTGGCTATTAGGGTTGTGATTAAGCAAAAATGTGTCTTTTTATTCCTTTTTGATTTATAGAGTCACAGCAGATCCCAGATCTGATCTCCCTGTGTTCTTTACAATGTCAATATAAGCCTTTTACTTTTTCATTTCCTGCTGAATATCAGTCATATTTCCATTCTTTTACAAGTCACAAGTTACACTTTATATATTGGACCCAAAGACTTTGTTTGAATTAAGTCAACCTTCTAATAAGGCAGACCATTATCACCTTAATCCAATTTACAAAATATTATGAGGCTGGGTGGGCGAGGTGGCTCACACCTGTAATCCCAGCACTTTTGGGAGGCCAGGGTGGGCAGATCACTTGAGGACAGGAGTTGGATACCAGCCTGGCCAACATAGCAAAACCCTGTCTGTACTAAAAAATACAAAAACTTATCAGGGCATGGTGGTACACGCCTGTAGTCCCAGCTACTTGGAGGCACGAGAGTCACTTGAACCTGAGAGGCAGAGGTTGCAATGAGCTGAGATTGAGCGACTGCAATCCATCCTGGGCGACAGAGTGAGACCCTGTCTCAAAAATAAAATCAAATAAAATAATTTTAAAAAATAAAACAATAAAAAACATAATGCTAAGGCATCAGAATAGTTGTTTTGCCAAAGTCACACAATCATGATAAAGACTAAAACTAAAAATCCTAAATAACAACTGCCACTTTCTCCCTAGGGATTGAGTTTCTACAATTTTTATATAGGGTACAAATCTACCTTCAACCTCATTTACTTTTAATAGGAGGCACCCTTACAAATTACTCCAAATTGCTATCACCTGGTTTCTTGGAAGCTATAAAAATGTAATTTCTTTTGAAAATGGCTTTAAGTGTATATCCTGAACTACCTTTTTCCCTACAATTATGCAGTTTCTTTTCTTATTTCTGTATGTTCTAATTTTCTTGTTCAAACAACATTAATAGAGCACAAAATATGTGCTCAATTTTCAGTTTCATACAGAGGTCAGCTCCCACTGACATTCCTCCAATCCACAAAAAAGGAAAGTAGCCAAAAATAATGAGTTTTCACTTATGAGGAGATTAATATTAATAAGGATTAGATGTATTTGCTTTGAGCATAACTTGGACACTTTCAGGTTTCAAGATATCTGGCTTCCAATTAAACACTAGTACATCTCCCAAGCAGCTCTTTTTATTGGGCATCTTTTATTACCAAACTCTCTAGTTTACAGCTGTCTTTTCTTATGATTGTTTTAAGTGGAGATAATCCAGTGGGAAAAGATTCCTGATGTCTCCGGAGGTTCTGACACATCAGTGAATTCTTATCTGTGTAATCTCTACCTTGCTTCAAAGGCCTCTAGCATTTTCTTCAAAATTAGCATATAACAAGACAAAGAGAGAAATCAAGGTTAAAGGTGAAAGTAGAAAGGAGAGAAAAAAATGAAGAAAGCAGAAGAAATATTCAGGACAATGATAAAAGGTGGGGGCGGGGGGTCATAGCTTTCAAGAAGTAAGACATAATAAGTACAGCTACTGCTCATAAAGAGCATATTCTAAAAGGGAGTGTGCATGAAAGATAAGACTGTGTATGCAACCTGCTAATGCACACAGGGGAGAAGTGAGAAGAGGGATAGGATACAGTGCAAGTGCAAGCGGTCTAAGATGAAAATGTCACCTGTTGTTTTCACTTACCCAACACCAGCAGTTCCACTGAGTCCTCATTTTTCCCCTCCAGGTCATCTGGGGTGGTGATAATACAGTAATAGAGTCCGCTGTCTCCCCACATAAGCTTTCCAATTTGAAGATCTGCATCTGTTATCACAAAAAGAAGGACTCAGTCCTAAAACTCTGTCCTCTGAAAGAAAAACACTAAACAATGGGGGTTAGGAAGGGAGAAACCTTCTGGGGTATCTGCAGTATTTTCTTTCTTTATCTGGATGGTGGTTGAAAGATGTGTGCTTTGCTTAAAACAAACAAACAAGACCAACAGAACCATAACAGAAACTAGCATCTCTAAGGAAGGACAACTAGAGCCTGTCAGAAACCAGTCTAGTTCTAGTGCAGTTTCAGGAGTAGGAGATGGCTTTGAACCAGGCCTGCAGAGGCCCCTAAGAGCCAGGAAAATGCCAGAATTATTCTGAACTCATGGAAATAAGCTAAAATCACAGGAGTTCTTCAAAATTCAAATAATCGAATAGATCATATCGGACTTTTGGGACCTTTTGAGGTCCAGAGCTTTAGAGAGCAAGAGAAAGGGTGGAATTGATGCAAAGCCACCTGGGGCTTGGGCCAAGCATCTACCTGGCTCTGTTATTTGTATGCATACGTCCCTTCTCCCAGCAAAAAAGTCTGCTTTCCACATTTGGGAAAGGACCCTAAAGGCTGATGTCAAGGTATAGGATGTTTGGCTGAAGAAGTTTTTCCCCTAAAACCCGTGTCAATTCAGCTCTAAAAACAAGCTCCTGAGGCTTGATGCTGGGCTCTGTAAAGACTCTTTCCAAAGTTCATCTGTATGTCTTCAGGAGATTTTACACGATCCACCCTTTTCCCCCTCACCATCCCGTTAGGGCAATGATAGGTCTCTTGATGCTCCCATTTCCAATAAAATAAAAGTCTTGAGGGTCTGAAAGGGTGAGAGGCTAGAATATCACCATATTGACATAAGGGAAGGGAAGAATGAAACTAACCTCCCTCCCATTTCCTAGACTCAAAATAGGGGCATTATTACCATGAACAATCGTGATCTCTCTGCCCCTGTAGAAATCTCCCAGGGTGACAGTCGAGCCCTGTTTTGAAGCTACTACTCGAACAGTCCTCCTGCTGTCCAAACAATCCAAGTAGGGGTCCCATTCCAGGTTTCTCTTGCTGAGAGATTGGGCCCGGGTAGAGGACATGCCCAAGGATTCTCCCATGCGATCCTGGCAGTAGGACTTGAACTTCCACTGCACAACTGCAGGCTGATGGGAGGATGTTGAGAAGTGGCAGCGAAGCACAGTGGGCTGGAAGAGCATGGCCACCTTCTTCTTGTCAGGCACTGTGACCTGAAGGCCTTCGACCATGGCTGCAAAACAGAATAAACATGTCCGAACAGTGTCCATATCCTGGACCTCACCTTCCATCACATGATCACACCTTTCCATTTCAATTCCCTAACTTGTGTCCCCTCAACCTCATTTTCACAATTATAATTAATGGCATTAATATCCATCTGGTTGCTTTGTGCAGAAATATGCCCTCTAATATAGTTTGGATTTGTGTCCCTGCCCAAATCTCATATCAAATTGGAAGAGTGGCCTGATGGGAGGTCACTGGATTATGGGGGTGGGTTTCCCCTGTGCTGTTCTCGTGGTAGGGAGTGAGTTCTCACGAGATCTGATGGTTTAAAAGTGTGTGGTACTTCCCCCTTCACTCTCTTTCTCTCCTGCTGCCATGTGAAGAAGGTGCTTGTTTCCCCTTTGCCTTCCACCATGATTGTAAGTTTCCTGAGTCTTCTCAGTCATGCCTCCTGTTAAACCTGTGGAACTGTCAGTCAATTAAACCTCCTTTCTTCACAAATTACCCAGTCTCAGACAGTTCTTTATAGCAGTGTGAGAGCGGACCAATACAACCTCACTCCCTATATCCAGTCACGCATTAAGTCACATCAACTTAATCTCTTAACATCTTTAATATTTCTTCCCTCCTCTTTAACCCCATTACTATTGCCTTTCCTTAGACTCTCTTCATTTCCTCCTCGTAATATTACAATAATCTTTTGTTTGGTCTCCCTGCCTTTAATCTGTCAACATCCAGTACACTCTTCTTGCTACAGTTCAGATGATCTTTCTAAACTGATTGTTATGGCTCTCTTTCTTAAGACACTTCACTCATCCTCCATAGCCCTCAGGATAAAACCCAAAGTCCTTGGCAAGGTACTCCGTCATCTAGTTCCTCTTACCTCCTCAGCCTCACCTCTCACCTCTTGAAACACCTCTCTTTGAGCACCAAGCTCCAAGAATATCAAACAACTAATAGCTTCCCCAGTGGGATATCCTGTTTCATGCCTCCAGGTCTTTGCACATGATGTCTCCTGTTTCTGGGATGCTTTTTCCTCACTTCTTTGCTTGGGCAACTTTTTGCATCTTTTAAAACCCAGTTCAAGGGCTTCTTGTAAAGCCTTCTCTGACCAATAAGTTTATCACTTCCTCCTTTGTGCTATCAGTACACCCAGCATTTTCTTCTAAACATTTACTCTCATAGTCTTCCGAGTACTTCTTTTCATGCCTGTCAGGCCTGTCAGACTCGTCAGGTGTGGAAGGTATCTTCCCTTGCTGCCCTGGCTTGTGAAGCCCATAGGTACTCAACAAATATTTGATAAATAATGACAATGAAGCCAGGAAGTATCACTTCAGGAGGAAGTGACTTCCCTTCCAGTGGTGACCCAGCAAAGGGGACAGAGATGAAGAGGAAAATAAGTCTTTGAGAGAAATGGAGGATTTCAGATCAAATGCAGTAGACTAAGTTCAAAGCTTTGAAGGATAATCAAAAGAAGGAAAAAAAGTGGGGGCTAAAAAGCAGATGAGAAGTTTAAGTGGTAAAAAGATCCAACCTGATGCTTGGTGACCAAGAAAGAATGAGAAATTTCAGTGAATGAGAGACGAGGGGAGTGTTTGAGAAGCAAAGGTCCCACATGAACTCAATGATAAGATCTAGAAATTCCAAGCAAAGAGAACATAACTTTCTCAGTTGAATGGGAGAGTCAAGAGTTTCTAGCTTGATGTGAGGTTAGAAGCAGAAATAGAAATATGATGAGAGGCAGAAAAAACGAATATGAAGATATGATAAAGAAGTTCCAAATTGAATCCAGGAGACTGCTAAGTCAGCTTCAAGTAGCTTGGGGCAGAGACATGCAAAAAAGGACTACTTTCCATGGAGTCCTGTCCTTTATTAGTGCCAGTGTTCACAATGACATCCTGCAAAGCCAATTCACTCCCACAGCTAAAGCATAAACTTATTTATGAATATGCCTCTTTACTGAAGGACCCTCGACAAGGGCAAGATACATATTTGTACTCATATCTTCTGACATCCAGACCAATGTCTCTATTCAATGAAAGGAACAATGAAAAAGTAGGTCCTAATTCCTGTTGGGGAAAAGGGTTTCTGCATTCTGTAACATCTGGAAGTGAATACAACAGAGTATTTGAGATTTATCAAATCTTAAAGCATTTTGGACCTACCCTGTGCTCAATAGCTACCTACAGAATAAATGAAGAAATGTATGAGCAAGTGAATGGCTATTAATATAGGAATTTCTAGGACTTTGCAGATGAAACTAGTTAAATGAGTCAGAAGTGTAGTAAAATAGTGTTGGCATCAAATAGGAATGGCTTTGAATCTCATCTGACCATACGCTAATGATGGTTTCTTAAGCAATCTGAGACTCATTTTCCTCACCTATAGAATGAGCACCATAATGCTTACTCTCAGAGTTGTTAACAAACATTCTTTCATTGGGCACCTTCAGAGAGGAGACTCAGTAGAAGAGCACTGTGACCGGTAAAGAGTAGGTCTCAAATGCTAATTCTCCCTCACCTTGCCAAACTTTCCCCTCACCTCCCATCCTGAATCTTGATAACCATACATCACCACCAGGCTTGATTACATCCAGATTATGTAGATCAGCCCCATCAAAAGGCAAACAATTCCATCTGGAAGCTCATTGAAGAACCCTAGTTCCCATGCTTCCCTTCACCACCACTAAATGTTGATGTGGCTAATTCCATTCTCCCTCACTTATGAAGCTAGATTAGGAAAATAAATTTCTTTATAGTTTCTCCTTAAATTCTAGCGCATTATTAATTTTTTAACCTTGTAATTATTCTTCAAATAGTTACACCTCAATTTTTCAGGTAATAAGAATGGGACAAGAGAGGTGAAATGACTTCAATTAGCAGTGGTTGAGGCTGGATAACCACTCACAGGCACCATTCCCATACAAGGCTGTGTGCTTGACCACACCCCTTTTCTGCTCCACTGCTATTCTGGCACTGCTTGGGAAATCACATTTCTTAGCCTATCTTTTTTTCTTCTTTCCAACTTTTGTTTTAGGTTCAAGGAGTACATGTGCAGGTCTGTTACATGGGTAAATTGTGTGTTGCAGGGGTTTGGTGTACAGACCATTTCATCACCCAGGTGGGTGCTCTACAAAAGTGTAGTGAGATTTATTTATTTTTTTAGAGAGGAAGTTTGGGGTTTTGTTCATTAGATAATTACTAAGAATAACCTCCTTCCAAGCTCTGTTCTCTGTTAATGAGATTAGCCACTTGAGCAAGCCACTGGACTCTCTTAATCAATTATTAATAGAGGTTGGTCAATTCTCAGCTTCTATGACATAAACATAAACTCATGCTCCAAAAAAATAAAAATAAAAAATACATTCTCAGAAACATCTGCCTTTTTATAGCATGATACTTAAAGGCATGGATTTTGCAGTCAGTCCTAAGTAAGAATCCAGGCTCTACATGACCTCAAGCAAACTACTCAACTCTGATGAGTTTCAGTTTCCTCACTGGCAAAACCAGAATAATAGTAACTACCTTATGGAGTTGTTTGAGGGTTAAGTAAGATTGTATCCTAAGTATTTAGAATAATACCTGGTATACAGTGAGCATTCAATAAATGTAGTTGCTAATGTTGCTGAGGCTATCAAGAGCAGTCTGCTGACTTCTGTGAAGCTACAAACCTAGAGCTACGCAAGTACAGAGATCAAGGTGTCAGATGCCGAGTGTGTACAGGGCAAAAACTGCACAAGAATGCTAGAATACATCATTAGGAGTTCAATAGTGACAGTGCCTGGGTATGCTCCTCACTGCACATCACTTATGCACCTCCTGGAACTCAGAAGTAGAGAGTAACCCTGCACGTGTGTGCACACATGCATACACATGTATACATGTACAGGCACAATGGGACTCTAAGCTAAAGGTAGATCTGGAGAAGACAGGACTAGAATTCCAAGTAAATGTGAGTTTATTGGATCTTTGAGAACCACAGAGTGAAGTGTTGGAGATAAAAGTAAAAATGCCAATCCCTGCTTCCGCACTACAGGTTTCAAACTGTTAGATGAATGCCATCCAGTCCCCAAACTGCCCTGACCAAGTTTATCGGGACCCCCATTCCCACTGGAGGGTAGGGTCTAGAATAGCTCTTCTGGCCCTAACCCTGGATCCCTGGTGTCTAGGTTTCCTATACCACTGGGCAGCATCTCTTTCTCTCAACCTGTGTTTACCTTATTTAGAGACTGTTTTTCCACCTTGGTATCCTGATTTGCAATCCAGTTGCTCCACTGGGTCTGAGAACCCTTGCCCTGAACTCTGGCCTGCTTGTCTGGGGCCCTAATACCAGCCCCTTCTCCTGAGGGTTGGGTATTGTTTCCTATACCTTCATGCATGGCTGATCCAAATCTGAAACTGTGATGCTGCCATCCATCCAACTTCAAAAAATACCTCTCATGGGACCCACATAGATCAGGCCCCTCAGAACTGGTAGCTAATTTGGGTGGGGACTAGGATTGCCAGTCTCCTGTGGACACTGAAGTTTGACCTGGAGATACCCTCTCTCTGGCTCCCATTCCCAAGAGGTCTGCCCTGGGAGTAGGGGAGTATCCTGAGCTGGGGTCCTACCTCTTAGAGTTTTGTTTTTGTTTTTCAATTTTCCTACTTGTCAGATGCCAAAAACCAGGTACCAAGAACAAGTACTTCTTATGCTGGAGTCTATACAGGCTAATAAGAATATGTAACTATACATTTGAATTCCAGATAAATTAAACATTTTCAGCCTCTTTGTAGTGATAAGCTGTGCATTTGATTTAAGAAATCTGATTTACTCCCAAGGTTCCAACTACCAGTTATGTCTCACACCCCCAACTCCCTTAAGCCTCATCTGCATATTTAACAAACACTTTAAATTAAACATGTCTAAACCTCATTCATCATCTCCTCTTTTCCCACCCTCTTTTTTTATAAACTCATCCTTTCTCTATCGCTTGCTCTTTTGCCAAAATACCACTTAATCTATTGCCCTAGATAGAAATCTTAGTTTTGATAATTTCCTCTCTGTCCCTGACCACATTCAGTTGGTCGCTAAGTCTAAATATCTCTCAAATTTTATCTTTCTCTATTCCCACTGTCACTCCCTTAAATCAAGTTTCTATTTCTGCTACTAGAAAATAGCTGTAAAATGCTTACTGTGTGTCAGGGATTGTGCTAAGCACTTTTCATGTAGTATCCTAATGAATTCTCTCAAAATCCTATAAAGTAGGCATTGTTATTACACCTGTTTTATAGACGAAGAGACTGATGCTCAGATAATGTATGTATGTATGTATCTTGCCTAACATCTCAAGGTTAGCAGGTGACAGTTTAGGTTTGAACCTAGACTGACTGGCTCCAAAGATCTTCACCATCATTTTACACAGGTCCTCACCACCACCTGGGTTTGAGAATAGCCAACTAAATGGTCTTCCTACTTCCAACCCAATCCACTCTCCATATTTTTCTAGAATACCGTTTTTAAAACACACATCAATCATGTCAGTTCCTGCTTTAAGGCCTCCATCGATTCCCCATTCCCTCCAGGACAAAATTGAAATACTCCAACAAGGCATATAAGACTTTCTCCTTGACATGGCCCCCAGTATGCTCCAGCCATACTGAAATATTTCCAACCCTTTGACTATAAGTATGTTATCCCCTCCTCCTGGGCAAATATCAGGCCACGTAACTGAAGGAGTTCCTGGGAGGCAGACATAGAGAAGCACTGAAAAAGGGTCTTGCCCACACGTAAACAAGCACACGCTGGTACAACAGGAAGGCTGGGCCTCCAAGTCCAGGCACTGGTAACACCATATGGGACTTGAGTTTCAAACTCCTATAAAGAAATTTACAGAGGTGCAGAAAGAACCTGTGCTTCACCCTATAAACTAAAGCAGGTATTCTGGAAAACTAGAGAGAGGCACCTTAGGAGAGAGAGCAAAAGAGAGGAAAAGAAGTGAAGCAAGGTAAAGAATTATACTGGAGAGAGTATACCTGTAAAAATTAGACCTTCTAAATCTTAAAAAAAAAAAAAAATTAAGAATTCCTCACTAAAAGCAGCACTAGAATTGAAGACCACAGGTGGTTTTCTGCTTTGCAGAGGAGGGAGTCATCATTCTTAGACCACCAGACTATTCTTTTAACTGTTTTGGTGCCCTGACCTCCAGGAAAACCACCCTTGACTATCTAATTTTAATTCGACCAAAAATGTATTTTGAAACACTATGCTAAGTTCTGGCAAAACAGATTTAAAAGACCAGTCCCTCATCTTGAGAAATTCAATATAAAGTTCATTTCTAACTATAAGGTCCCTGAGGGCAGGGGCCAGGATTTGGTTGACTTTGTATCCCTAGTATACAGCAAAGGCAAAGAATATAGGTGAAGCTAAAAAATGTGGAATGAATTAATGAATGAATGAAAACCGAACCTGTGAGTCTGAGGGGCCTTTCTTAGCAGGTGGTCCCCAGCTCAGAGAATGGATTCTGGCCAATAACTAGGAAACCTGCCTAAAGGTAGAGTGAAGAGTGACAGCTCTTCTCCCCCATCTCAGCCCCCATCTCAGCTAATCTCCAGGTGTAGGTACCTCGTCACCAGTCACCAGGCTAGGGAAGATCAGCTTCAAGTGCAGACAATGTCTCGCTGCATGTGCAAAAAAAGGTCCTGCCCCAATTCTCATGTAAAGAGAAAGATTCTATATATGATGAACTGTGTTCTTGCAAGAATAACAAACACAGACTCTAAGGCAATGCTATTCTTATTTTTAGCACTTTCATTTTTTTCAAAGCAAGTTCCTTTCCCCCACTAGTTGTAAGCTATTCCTGCCAGCATCTTTGGGAGGCAGATCTATAAGCACAGCCCCATTTTAGAGAAACAAAGATTGCTGCTAAAGGTCATGGAAAATTATCATCATTAGAGACAGGCATCTTTAGAAATATTGTATAATGCTCACCCACCCCTTAACTCTTTGAGTACCAAAAGCAGGATTTGACCTCAGAATTGCCCATTCCTCAGCATACCTTGGCCTTCAGATTCTTTCTTCATTCAGTATGATAATATAGTTTGAGTATCCCTTATCTGAAATGCTTGGGACCAGTAGTGTTTCAGATTTCAGATTTTTTTGGATTTTGCAATATTTGCATACATATGAAGAGGTATCTTGGGGATGGGACCCAAATCTAAACAGAAAATTCATTTATGTTTCATATATACTTTATACACATAGCCTGAGGGTAATTTTATATAATATTTTTAATAATTTTGTATATGAAACAAAGTTTGTGTACATTGAACAATCAGAAAGCAAATATATCAGGTACAGAATTTTCCACTTTTGGCATTATGTAGGCACCCATAAAGTTTCATATTTTGGAGCATTTTGGATTTCAAATTTTCAGATTAGCAATGCCCAACCTGTACAAATCTTTCTTTGCCTGCCTTCAAGTTAGGTTTTTTTTTTTTTTTTTTGACAGGGTCTCTCTCTGTCACCCAGGCTGGAGTGCAGTGGCACCATCTTGGCTCACTGCAACCTCTGTCTCCTGGGTTCAAGTGTTTCTCCTGCCTCAGCCTCCCACGTAACTGGGACTACAGGTGCGTGCCACCATGCCCAGCTAATTTTTTTTTTTTTAGTAGAGGCGGGGTTTCACCATGTTGGCCAAGCTGGTAACTTAGGTATTCTTTAAGACATTCATCTTTTGTTTTTACAGTTTTAACATGTTGTCCCAATTTCCTAAGATACTTTTTAGGAACAACCAATGGGCAGGTTTTTTAAGTGTAGGAGATGAATAGGGAGATGAGTAAACATCTCCTCTGAGTTTGGTCATAATTCAGACAAGGAAAGAAAGCTTGTTCAGCCCTTAGTAGCACTGTCAGGATGAGAATAAAACATTTTGGGAAATATTTAAAGACAAGGCTAAAAGTATAAAGACAAAGAAGATGCAGCTTGAATCTTTTTTTCTTCTCGAAATAGGAACTATTCATCGCCTTGATAAACTTGTGTTAAAAAAAAACCTAAAAAACTAAAATAAAAAGGCTTTACCAAGAATAGTAGACATTGCCTTGGAATCTGCCTATTTTCTGAGCCTCATTCTCCAGCTTTGCCATTGATTCTGTGAGTTAATCAACTTCTTTCCAATAAAGTCCTTTCCTGCTTAATTTGGCCAGAATCAGTTTCTTGTTGTTACCATGATATACCTGATTGCTCAATCCACTTTAGGATTAGGGTAACCAGATGTACCATCTTGAAATTTTTAAAAACATGATAGTGTTTTCGTATGTTTCCCCCCCAAGAGTCTCAAAAGCAGCAATATGTCACTCTTTTCCAAAGAGCCATGGTAAATACCAGTGCTGCCACTGCCCAGGTGGATTTTTGCTCATGGCATAGTTATTATTTGCTGCCAACAACTCTGGTGTTTGTTTACACAAATCTTGCTATTCATCAAGCATATTTTCTCTGTGTCCAAGTGTGCCATCCTTTCTTGTACTCTGCCATCACTGCGTAGGTAAAAGCTAGAAACATTTTCTTTCTGTCTCATTTGCCTCATCTTCCACAGATCTGAAATGAGTTCATAGGTGTTGTCTAGCTGGCTTACACGCAGTTCCAATGGGACAAAGCAGTGCTAAAAGAGGTCAGTCTTTACCCTGCAATGTGGAGGTACTTTGAAAACTGTCTTGGTTTCCAAGTGGGTCAGACTTCTGGGATGGAACAGCCACTTAGACAGGAAAAAACTCCTCTAACAAAGCTCTTATCAGCCTTTACCAACTTGTTATCTGTATCTCCTGTCTAGATCTCTTTCCTAAGCTCCAGAATCAAATATACAACTTCACTGTCTATCAGGATGTTATGCAAGCACCTCAAACTCATCCATCTGTAGATGGAGACACTAACCATCTCCTTCTTCCTTTCAGTAATAGAAATTCCCAGGTTTAATTTGGCCAGCCAAGTAGTATATATTTCCTAGCCTCTCTTTTAGCTAAGTGTGGCCATGTGACTAGGCTCAGGACAAAGGTATGTTAGGAGAAGCGATGTGTGTAACGTCTGGGCCACTTCTCTCAAAACAAGTGGCTTGCCCTGGAACTCTGCTTTTCTTGCCCCTTCCTGCTGAGAAATGGCTATGAGCAGTCTCGGAAGCTGCATGTTGGAAATGGTAGGCTTATCCCCACAGATTTGGACTCTTACAGGAGAGAGAAATACACTCTTTTGTGTGGGTTACAATATTTTAGGATTTCTTAGTTATAGCAGCTTAGGCTATACTTTAAATGGGAAGGAAGGACGGTAGGAAGGTAGAAACGGAGGGGGAAGGGAGGGAGGGGAAACTTCATCTTCTTTCCTTAACATATTTCTCCTGGCTGGATGCGGTGGCTCACACCTATAATCCCAGCACTTTGGGAGGCCGAGGCAGGCAGATTGTTTCAGGCTAGGAGTTCGATACCAGCCTGGCCAACATGGCGAAACCCTGTCTCTACTAAAAATACAAAAATTAGCCGAGCATGGTGATGTGTGCCTGTAGTCCCAGCTTCTTGGGAGGCTGAGGTACAAGAACTGCTTGACCTGGGAGGCAGAGGCTGCAGTGAGCTGAGATCATGCCACTGCACTCCAGCCTGGGTGACAGAGTGGGACTCTGTCTCAAAACAAAACAAAACAAAACACATTTCTCCTCTTGTGTTAGTTCATGTTGATGAATGGCATCTCCAGCAGTCCCCAGCCAGAAACTTGGAGGCACTTTGACACTCTCTCCCTTTCAACCACCACATCCATCCAAGTCAGTCCTATGTGCTCCACCTCTGGTCACTCTGTCCAATTCTCTCATCCTCACTGTACCATGTAAGTTGAGGATCTCATTGTGTCTCGCCATGCTTTCTGCAAGTGTCCCCTAGTTGATTTCTGCTACAAGCCTTGTCCATGTCTAATCTACTCTCCACACTGAGGTTCACATGATATTTCTAAAATGCACATCTGATTGTGCCACTGTCTTGCTCTCATTCTTAAAATATTCCCTCTAGCCTTCAGGAGCACAAAAGCTCCTTTCAGATGGGGCCACTACCTTCCATTCTTCCTACAGTACTAAATACTCTAACCATACTAAAGTATTTCAGTTTTCAGAAAACATCATGCCCTCCCCTGATTCTTGGCCTTTGCACAGGCTGTTCTCTCTGCAGATTCTCCTTCCCCCATCCCACTCTTCTCTGGCCAACTCCTACTTATCCTTCAGGACTTGCTCAGCTATCACTGCCTCTAGAAGCTTCTTCCTGTTCTTACAGCAGTCACAGTACCCCAAAGAATCACATCACTTTCCCTGAGAATTTCTTATTTAGCCATCTATCTCCCCCACTAATAAAAAGCTCCCTCTGCAGACTTCTAAAGACTGATACATGGTAAGTACTCCATACATGTGTTGAATAATTTAACCCAGTTGACAGATTATAGTATTTATTCCCAATGATTTGTTTCCTTCCCATCCTTGCATTGGTCCCTGTAGGCAGAGTATACTTACCCCGTAGACTTAAGCTTGGCCACATGACTTGCTTTGGTCAATGGGTTGTGAGCAGATGTGCCATAGATATGGCCAAGCAGAAGCTTTAAAGGCATTTGTGTGGTTTGGCTCTGCCCTTGCCCTGACCCCCTTGAGCATTTGCCCTCCACTGTGAGAACAAAATGCTCAGATAGTGGCTGCTCCTTCATCCTGGGTCTTAGAGTAAGAAGAGAATTGGAATTGAGCCAACCCCATCAAACCTAGCCAATCCATAGCTACCCACAGCTGACTGCAGGTCTCATATAATATGAGCAAGAACTAAGTGTATGTTGTAAGCTATTGAGATTTGGGCGCTGCTTGTTTCTGCATCAAAATACTGACAAATACATCTAGTTTGGGTTCATAATCAGTATTGAGGGCCTACTGTGTGCCAAATATTGTGCTAGAAGTTTTATATAATTTAATTTTAATTATCACAACAACCCTATAAGGTAGGTTAGCTTTCCATTATTAAAGCAACAACAACAACAAAAAAAGACAAAATCCTAAGCTGGCATCAAATCCAGTTCAGTTTGAGCCTCAGCATCCCCCCTACACGCTGCCTCTTGGTGAGCCAAGGGCATGGAAGGAGTGATGATACAGGGTCTCAGCTGAATGCAAGGGCCCTACTCCTTATTCAGCACCACTTTCTGTAGGGTTCCACATGCTGAAGGAGAATAGAGGAAGCGGCATGTTCTTCTGAGTTCTTCCTTGTTCCTTGGCCTGTAAAGAACTCTAGTCATCCAAAACACTTTCTTTCATTTTCAGAAAGCCAAAAACTATCTTGAAGACTGAGACTTTAAGCATGCATATGCTGTAGCTACATCCTGTGTGGCTCCTGAGAGCACAGCAGCAGCCCCTAGTCCCAGATGGGCTCTGATGTGCCATCAGTTTCTGCTCTGTCACTGGGGCACATCCTCTGTTCTCACATGCTTTGCTGGAGTCCTCTTCATTCGCTCCTTTCCCACTAGATCTTAGGATTTCATTACGAAAAACTAACTGCCATTCTTTCTCACTTTTCTTGCACTATTTCCCTGAGTTCTATGAACTCTGTGCCTCAATATCCAATGCCCCTTAATAGACACCATGTATGTTCACCTAAATCAGGAGTTACAGTTTGATCTACCTTAACCAGAAAAGAATGTTTCCCTGAATTCAGGCACTTCAAATAACCAAGTCATATTAAGGCAGTGACATTATTTCTTATTCTTTTAACCAGTAAGATATCATGGGCTTGGACAAGTCATTTATTTCCTCTGAGCCTTGGTCTTCTTAAGTGTAGGTAGGCAATACCAGCCTTACTTACTTGGCAAGATCAAATGGGATAATGTCTATGAAAGCCATTTAACACATAGAAAAGCATCATAGCATGTAAATAAGTGAGAAAAACATTGGGAAAAAGAAGGCATAAGAGTAAAAATAGTTGGAAGGGGTGAACAGGTAAGTCCCAGAACAAAAATTTGGGACTAGAAGGGACATTCTAGGACCAGATTGGCTGGAGTAAGATTCATCCCATCTCGTCCAAAGTACTTGCCTCACTTTACCAGTTCCCAATATGACCACATTTAATTGTTCAGAGTAGAACCTGTCCTGTCCAGCAACAGCTCCATTTGTTCTTCTGAAAATTTGAGGAAGAGCTCTTCCTTTCTACCTGTTTTTCATTCCAATCATTAATGGTCTGAGAAAGTCTGAAAAAAAATAAATAACTGGGTCTCCCTTGATGGCTCTTCCTGGGTAAATTATAAAAGGAATCATGTACCTGTCACTCTTTAGCTTTCATTTACAACTCATCAAATTTTAATGGGGAAAATTTCAGAACCCTAGAATCTTAGAGCTGAAGTTAACTTTAAAAATCACCTTGCTCGATATTTAAGACCAAGATCCAAACCCATGGTTATACAGTGATTTATGGAGGAGGTGGGACTAGAACCTAATCCTCAGCTCCCAGGTCAGGGCTCTTTCTACTTACCGTGTCCTGGTACTAATACTAACACTGAACTAAGCACTAGGTACTTGCACCATAGTGCGAGTAGTGCAAGACTACTCATACTGATACTCAATTCTATATAAACTAGCCACCCAGAATACTCCTATGTCTAAAGTGTAAACAGTGATGAGGATATTCAAATAACTTCCCTCTCCTAGTCCAGAGAGAAGCATCCAGGCTGGGGGACAATGCCGAGCTGGGAGAGCTGTGCTAAAGTGACGAAAGAAGATGAACGAGGTACGTTCCACAGAGAAAAGTAGAACAGAGGAGGAAGAGAAATTGGAAGATATACAGGACAGGAAAAGAGATAACGGAAGTTGAGGTGTCAGCAGTCTCTAAAAGTGATTCTTCTTTCTCCAGGGCTAATAACATTTTAACTCTTTACACCCAAGCCTATCCTTCAGTCACCAGGTGTCTACCTGAACATGAAACCAGACCAACTAATGATCATTCCCTATACCTCCCTTCCCACTGCAGGCTGGGTTGGGGGCCCCTTCAAGGCACTCCAGAGTACAGATCTGTATCACTGCTTTTGCACAATGCTACTCCATAACTGGTGTCTCCACCACCAGACTGAGTACCTTAAAAGCAAGGACTATGACTTACTCATCTTTTCAACCCCAGCATAACTTCTGGGACATAGGAGTAAGTCACTCACTGACTATTCATGAACAAATATCTTAACTCAGCCATCACGTTTTCTGGGAATTTGTTTCAGAGCTGCTGCACCAGTCCTGGTTTGGGTTGAGTGTGCTTCCTCTATGCTCTCACAGCAGGGGTGTGGCTCTCATCAAAGGACCTTTAACTACCACGACAAAGTGACTGGAAAACTTGGTTTTTGGTTTTTGTTTTGAGACAAGGTCTCACTCTGTCACCCAGGCTGGAGTACAGTGGCACAATCTCAGCTCACTGCAGCCTCTACTTCCCTGACTCAAGCAATCCTCCCACTCAGGCCCTTGGGTAGCTGGGACTACAGGTGCAAGCCACCATGCCCGGCTAATTTTTTTGTATTTTTTGTAGAGATGAGGTTTCACCATGTTGTCCAGGTTGGTCTCAAACTCCTGGGCTCAAAGAGATCCACCTGCCTCAGCTTCCCAAAGTGCTGGGATTACAGGCATGAACAACTGTGCATAGCTGAAAACTTATTTGAATCACTGACTAGACTGACAACGCTTTGAGGGCAAGGACTATGTTTTTTAGTGCCTCATTCTCAGCACTTAGTATAATACTTAGAAATCACAGGAATTTAATATGTGCTTGTAGAATAGACAAACAAGTGAAATCAAAAGAAATGCTAATAAAGGGCCGGGCATGGTGGCTCACATCTGTAATCCCAGCACTTTGGAAGGCCAAGGAGGGCATATCACCTGGGGTTGGGAGTTTGAGACCCACGTAGCCAACATGGTGAAACCCCAACTCTACTAAAAATACAAAAATTAGCCAGGTGTGGTGGCGCGTGCCTATAATCCCAGCTACTTGGGAGGCTGAGGCACAAGAATTGCTTGAACCCAGGAGGCAGAGGTTGCAGTGAGCCGAGATGGTGCCAATGCACTCTGGCCTGGGTGACAGAGTGAGACTCTGTCTCTCAAAAAAAAAAAAAAAGAAAAGAAATGCTAATTCATCAAGCAATCTTTGTCATAGAGATACCCAAAGAAGCCTCCAGGAAAACACATCGCTTGCTCCAGGAGTGTGTTCCCAGAGTGTCGACACAGCTCCAGCGTTTCTCACAGCCTCTGCTGCCAGGAAAGGATAAAACACCACCCATATTCAGGAACAAAGACAGAGTGAACCCTCCTTCAAGTCTTATTGCTAGATGGCACCTGTTGCTAAAATAGCAGCTGGTAAGCATTTTGTTTTGTTCAAAATAACAACAACAACAGCAACAATAACAAAACCAATATATTACAGGAAGCAACATCACAATGGCAATAAGGAATCACAAGGCTAAATATATAACAGGAAGAAATACAGAATTTTAGTAATGAAAGACAAGGAAGAAGCTGCTAGAGCCTGGAGGAAAAAACTGAAGTGCTGATTAGAAATCGCTCAGCTTGCATTAAAAAAGAGAAACAGGAGGAGAGGGGAGAGGAGGAGAAATAGAGAGGGAGTGGGAGAGAGATGGTGGGGAGAGAAAGGGAGGGAGAGGAAGAATGAATGTGGTTTTTTTCCTGGCTCTCTGTCTCATTTTTAATCTGTTCTTCCCTGTCTCCCTTCCTTTCTACCACCCCCTCAAAAGAGAATTCATTGATTGGGCTGGACTAAAATTTCTCACCTTTCCTCTCATGGTTCTCTGCGAAGAATGAGTCTGAATTCATCTCCTCCTTGTCTGCTTCTGTCTCCTCCCTCCCCTCCCCAGCCGCCATTGTTGGCTCCTCTACTTTGCTGAGGCTGAGAGGCAGCTTGTCTGTCCACACCTCTGACAGCAGTGATGGGATGAGGAGAAAGCAGGAGCAGGGAGCAGAGGATGATCAATGGGATCCCAGGAGTCAGTCTCACTTTCGGAGCAAAGAATCCCCAGCCATCTGACAGCTGAGCTGGTCCTGATAACTAACCTGTTGCCTGATTCCAAGCAGAACAGCCTCTCCAGGTGCAGGTGGCAGAAGGCACAGACAAAGCCATCACCTCCCTCAAAACAAAAATAAAACAAAAAGCCCTCCAGCAAAAAGCCCAGAGAGGCAGCTTAGGAGAGGGCAAATGAGACTGGTCTGGAGTTTGAGAGAACTGGAATCTAGTCCCTAATCAATCATGAACGTGCTATGTGCATATTGCCTCTCTAGGACTCCATCTCTATAAACTGAGAGGGCTGAACTACAGTTCCTGTAGTACCCTCCAGTGATATGATTCCATTTCATAAAAAGCTGTGAGCCATCTAAAGAGAGCTCTATGTTTCCCTTCTTCTCTCACTCCCTGCAAACCCCCAGAGTACTTCTTTTAGGCAGACCCCAGCGTGTCTGTAAAGAGCACCTCTGACTCAGGGACCCCTCCCCCCCCGATGCCTGGCTGACTTCAGTGCTGTTGTGATACAGGCTCAAGGACTAAGTGCCCTGAGAATATTGATAACCGAGAGTAGAGGCAGATTAAGGATGTGAAGAATCAGTGAGGGTGGGAGTGGAAGGCACTGGGAGGCCAGGGGAGCGGGGTGGCATGGATCAGCCAAACCCTGAAATTAGAGATGAT
Source organism: Pan paniscus (assembly GCF_029289425.2). Lineage (NCBI taxonomy): Eukaryota > Metazoa > Chordata > Mammalia > Primates > Hominidae > Pan > Pan paniscus. The sequence goes on along the minus strand of NC_073249.2, from coordinate 82,802,804 downwards.
TCATATCTGAATAATGTGGGAGGGATGAACTCAAAGCAGCCAAAAGAAGAGGCTAACTCTGCTGAGGATGCCTCCCCCAGCCTAAACCCAGCAGTGGGGCAACGGCAATGTTAGGGGCATTTCATTTGAAATGGGAAAAATATTTAGGCAATGAAGAATCTTATTCTGAAGCTAAGGGAAATGGGGTATTTGCCTTTTCTTGCTAAATGTATTTTACCCCCTTTACATGACTTGTTTTCGCTATTTTAAGCTTGTTCCCCTTTGCCTAGTGCCTTGATTTTGTCCAGATCTTCTGGCTGGTGACGCTAGAGGTGACAAAACTTCTCATGTGGTACTATTGTTCCTCTTCTCTCCTGCCTTCCACCCCCATCCTGTCCTCACCTTTCTGATCCCTTTTTCCATCTCTTCCATCATTCTGCCTCCACCTTGATTTGAATGGTTGCCTCTGACCCAGTCCAAGCTATCCAGACATTCCTCACCCCCATCCCACTCCCTTCAGCAGGGCTGCTTTGTGAATCTCTCAGGGCTGGCCACCCCAAGGCCCTGTATCCCTATGGGAATCGGAATCCTCATGTGGGGAAATGGGTTAAGAACAAGAGCATCTACTGACCCCAGCAGAATGGGGAGAAAGTTCACCAAAAAGGAGGGGAGGGCACAGAGGACCCAGCTAGACCAGTGACTTTGATGCTGGGGAGAAGCCCAATGCCTCTAAATCTCTCTGCAAATTATCTTTTAGGGAGCGGAGAGTGAACCTATTAGAAAGGCTCTTCTGCTTTCTAATTATCATTTGGGACCACTCCCCAAATGATACCAAGTAAGAGAGAGCCAGGCTCTAAACTCCACAACCAGTGAAGGTTCCATCCCCATCTTCTTCCCAACCTCCAGTTCCTTGCACCCTCCAGAGAGCCACAGAGAGAATGCCCTGGGTCCCCCTCCTTCTCTAGGGAAGAAATTAAGGAGACAGTCCTCTAGCCTCCACCTCCAGAAAACCAGTTCATTTAATTAATCAGCTCCCTCTGAGCTTCCTTTATTCCAGCCAGGCTTTTCACAAGACTCACAGCATTACAAACTCAGGATAAGACCGAAGGAGAACCGTTTTATGGAGGGGAAATGCATTCGAAAGGACAACCTCAGCGCCAATGAGTCAAACACCTGCATCTAGATGCGTCTCACTTGTCATTGGGCTTCTCCCCCGCCGCCCCCATCATTCTCTCTCTCTCTCACACACACTCACACACAAACACATACACAAACACACACGTTGCCCCCTCCCCCACTTTCCACCAGACCGCTAAGCAGCTTTAAACATGGTCAGTAAGGAGGAAAATGGGGGGGCGGGGGGCGCGGTGAGAACAGAACCACTACAGGAATATACAAAGTTATTCGTTTCTGTTGAAAAGGACTCTTACCTGTTAGCCAGAAGAGAGAAATCCACCTCAGCAAGACCCTATCCATCTTCCCCAACTTCCCAGCCGAATTACGGAGTGAGGAAAGTGGGAAACGGCTGGAACAGAAGGATCGCTGTCACCCCGCGGCAGCGGGCGGCGGCGGAGCGGCGGGCACCGGGCGTCCCTGGGCGCAGCGCCCGCCGGGCCGGCCGCGCAGGCGGGGCCGGGGGCTGGATCGCGCCGCCGGCGGAGCGCGCGCTGCCGCGGGCTTCCGGGGTCCGCGCAGCGCTCGGCGGCGCATCCGCACGCCCAGGCAGCGCGGCGCGGGGCGAGCGTCTCCCCGCCGCAGAGCCCGCCGCGCGGGGGAGCTCGGCCGCCGCACCGCCTCCCGCGCCTCCGCCCCGCTGCCCGCGCCGCGACTGCCAAAGTTTCTCGGTCACGTGCTGGCCCCCGGCGGCCCAAAGGTCAGCGTGGAGTGATTGAGGCCACGCGGGGAGAGGGGGTCGCTGGGTGGCAGGCAGCGAGAGGCGCGGGGGAGGCCGCCCCGCGGGCCGCGCCGAGCGGGGAGCGACCATCGCGGCTTCTCCCAGGGACGCCCGCGCTCGGGAACCCCGGCGAGAACGCTGGCTGGGGACTCGAGCAGGGGAGCCTGTGTCTGCGGGCAGCCACAGCCAACCTGAACGGGGAGAGAGTGACAGCGGCGAGGGTGGGGGACGACGGGGACTTGGCGTAACTTCTTACAGGACTTAACTAGCAAGTCCTCTAGGCTAGAATGTTCGCTTCTGCAGTACCCCCGCCCCTCTGTCTGGTTTCCTTTTTGACAGTTTAAGGAACCAGGCAAGAGGCTCCGCAGAATTGAAAAAGGTAGGCGGGAATCTCGCGTCATTACTTTTTCCTGTTAAAATATGAGGTAGAATAAGGGCATCCGGCCCTTTAACAGAAAATATGTAAAACCAGAATGAGATAAATGATTATAACGGCTTAAATCCATCCAACACTTTATAGATTCCAGCACGCATTCACATGGATTATTCCTATTTGTCAGACGGATTTGTCTTGTGTCTCAAAATGTATGTGTTGAGAGAGAACTGAGAAATGTATGATTTGCTTAAGAAATATATTTATGAAGCCTCTACTAGGTGCTAAGAACTAAGGTTACAAAGTGGAATGAGATAGACTTCCTGCCCTTAGGAGCCTCATCTTGGGTCGAGGAAAGGGAGGAAGGTCAGACCATTAAAGACATGATACTTATTCCTAGTGAAACGGGGCAAGTGCAATAATGGAGACATAGAGAAAGTGCCTTGGGAACATAGAGGAAGGACTAAGTTAGTCGTGGGTGGGGAGGGGGCACCACGATAAAGGAGGGGTAACATCTGAGCTGGCATTTGCAGAAAGCACAAGATTTGAGCCATTCAAGGATCCCTGGTGGAAAGGGGGCAGGCGAAGGCATTCTGGGCAGAGGAAAGAGACATAGCAGAAAGGTCTCAAGTAGCATCTGAAAACAGAGTGGTGCCAGGCTGGAGGGGAGTTCCTGGAGCAGACAGACTCCACACCTAAGAGTGAATGTGTACACAGACAGGGAGAATATGTATGTGAACATGTGAGAAATGGTAAGAATAGACCCTGGGCAGCCGTCTTTTATGGCTGCCTGACATCTCAATTCCCTTCTTATTCTGAGAAATTCCAACTGCAGAAGCCAGAAAGTCTAGAGCCACCTCCCTGACCATCCCAGCTGGAATGCAGGCCCGGGCCCCTGGCATAGCCAGGCTGACCTCTCCCTCAGAGCTTTTTGATTCTGGAGCAAGTGGTGGATATAAGAAACAAGGACAGCGGAGAATTGATTTTGTCACTGAGGCAGCAGCAGCATCCAGTGTACACGATCAGCTGTGGCAGAGGTCAAGCCACCAGGATGCTCCAAGGTGTGATTTTTGGCTGTGGTCTTGCAGGCTCTCTGGGTTCTAGCCTCTCTTCTACACTTGGCTCTTCACTTCCCCAGCAATTCTTTGAGCCACCCAATATCCTTTCATAAACTCTTTCTTTGCTTATTTTGGCCAGGATGATTTTTTCATGCTATGTACTGCATGAGAGAAATTTGAGGACTATTTCCTTTCATATACAGAAAAATAAAAATATAGGAGGTACCTAACATTTGTGGGTTTCCTTTAGGTTCTAGGCAGAGTTCTACATGTTTAACAAACCTTCTCATTTAACCCTAAAGAGGGAACTTAGGCCCAGAGCATTTAACTAACTTCTCTAAGATCAGGCAACTAGTAAGTGGCAGAGCTAGGATTTGAATCTAACTCTAAAGCATATACTGTTTGCACCACAAAAAGAACATCTACACCAGAAGATTGAGATGATATATTTGTATTATGCTGTGCCATTTACTGCATCTATGTGTGTGTGTCACACAGTGCACAAAAAAGCTTGAATAGTGTTTATTATCTAAGCACACATAACAGTGGCATTTTGGCCAGGTGCAGTGGCTCACACCTGTAATCTCAGCACTTCGGGAAGCTGAGGTGGGCGGATCGCTTGAGCTCAGGAATTTGACCAGCCTGAGTAACATGGTGAAACCCCATCTCTACAAAAAATACAAAAATTAGCCAGGCGTGGTTGTACATACCTGTAGTCCCAGCTACTCTGGAGGCTGAGATGGGAGGACCACTTGAACCTGGGAGGTTGAGGCTGCAGTGAGCTGTGACCACGCTACTGGACTCCAGCCTGGGTGACAGAGTGAGACCCTGTCTCAAAAAATAATGGCATTTTATGCAAAACTTGGACATATGAGCAAGTTTATACATGTGAAAAATGGGAGATGGACTGAGTGAAGGAAGCCTGGATGTGTATATGAAGTGGAACGTGAATGCCCACAGAAATGAACTCATGTCTGCTCAGAGGAGGTGTCTATGTGTAGTTGAATCAGGAGACTTGGAGAAGAGCTTGTGCCACAATGAATCATAGAATGCAGTTGCCTTGTCCATCATCCCAGAAATGTGTTTTCCATGTAGTGCCCTGCATGTCTACTTTATAGCCAGAGAGGTACACATGGTGTATCCTGAATCTTCCTGAGTGAGTGGCGCCCAGGCCATCCTGAAGGGGATGCTAAACTGGAGTGAATCACAATGTGTGCCCCTCCATCACCTTGCACATGTTGTTACCAAGGTGATGAAGGGTTAATATAAATTTTGAAATATATGTAATGATTCAAAACATGTAGCCTAAGGGATGGAGGTGGAAAGAGGATGGGAAAATGGTGTTATTTTGCCATATTGGTGGTGGGTGATGGGATATGGCACCCAGAGTCCCAATGTGGTTTCTGAACTTCCAGTATCAGGATCATATTACTGTGTTTGCTTAAACACAGATTCCCAGGCTCTACTAAGAATAATGAGCTCAGAAACTCCAGGTGGAGCCCATAAATCTGCAGTTTAACCACTTTCCCCAGGTGCTTCCAATGCACAGTAATGTTTAAGAAGCAATACCTATCTTTTTGGTCTCCTGAGAAGCTGTTGAGCTGATGTTTTCTAATGAGCCTTGTATCTGGTTAAGCTCCAGTTGTTCATTCATTCTGACCTAATAGGACAGGACCCCAAATAGATTGATTCATCACAGCCAAGGAAGGGGTCTGGCTCTGCAATACTTCAAACTTTCTACTGCAATGAGACAAACATGTCACAACAATGACCTGTATGGGACCAGAACAAGATTCCCAGGAAGCCACAGCTGGGATTGTATGTGGTGGGGGGACTAACAGGCTGCTTCAGCAAAGCTCTACACTAGAGAACAGAATTAGGACACAGAGAAAAGAGAAGTGAACCACCACAAGGAGACATACTGGTAGCTGGTAGCAACCACATAGTTATAAATATAATGTAGCTGAATCCTCTTTAAAACATGATTTCATTGCAGACACACAGGCATGCATGCACATGAATACTGCTTAACGTGAGTCTGTTTAAAGCACACAGATAAAATCATATTTCTACTTCTCCTCTCTGATCCTGCATTCCAAGAGGAATATATGAAGTATGACTCTGAAACAGATACCATTTTTCTCACGTAAGTTTGGTCCATCTTTTTTTTTCTCTTGCTACCTTTTGGGTTTGTTATCTTTCCCATCCTCCATACCTTCAAAACCACCCTCAATGAATTATAAGTTAAAAAAAAAAACTAAATTAAACCAAGGAACTAAAAAAACTGGAACCCAGAAAACCAAGGAACTAAAAAAACTGGAGACTCTAGGCACCCTATACTGAAAACCAAAAACATTTTCAATCTTGAAGTCTTTTCATGTTGAATAAATTGTTTCATTAAGAAAATGCTTTAAAGAAAGGAAATGCAAGTATACAAATGCATTATGCCAAAACAAAACAAAACAAAATCTGAACTGGCAAGAACAGTGGACACTAGACACCACACTATCTAGAAATTTAAAAAGGTAAAAGCCTGGGATAATGTGTTGAAAATTCCATGTACTTCCAGCAGATTTAATCCAAGAACCTGCAGTCTCAGGCTTCAAATCCAACTGCAGTGGTGCTGGGTGCTGAATTAGGTGATGCTTTGTGTGCCCCAGCCTAAAGCTAGATCCTGCTCAACAGTGGGGGCAGCCCTTGCCTGAATTAGCTCTCTACCAAAGCATTCCCTAAAAAGGTCCATCCAAGGATAATGTGCAGAAGAAAAGAACATAAAAGTATATTTAGAGCTTGGTATCAAATATGAAAAAATACATTTAAAAGGGACAAAGGAAATAAATGAGTAACAATGGTTATCTCTGGGAAGATCATCATTCATTTATATTTTTTCTTTATAATTGTCTTTCTTTCTTTTAGAGACAGGGTCTGACTCTGTCACCCAGACTGGACTGCAATGGTGCCATCGTAGCTCACTGCAACCTTGAACTCCTAGGCTCAATGCTATCCTCCTGCCTCAGCTTCCCAAGTAGCTGGGACTGCAAGTGCATGCCACCATGCCCAGCTAATTTTTAATTTGTATTTTTTTTTTTTTTTTTAGAGACTGCATCTTGCTATGTTGCCCAGTCTGGTCTCAAACTCCTGGGCTCAAGCAATCCTCCAACCTCAGCCTCCCAAAGTGCTGGGATTACAAGTTTGAGCCACTGTGCCCAGCCTATAATTTTCTATACCCTCTAATATTTCTATAATATAGGAAAAGGTGCTGGACAAAAGCTGTGCCCATGCCAAAATTTACTCATTGTGAATTTGTCCTCCAGTCTCTAGGACATCCCTGCAGAAAGGAGAGAAGCAAGGAGAAGGAGTGACAGGTGTTTTGTCAGGCCTGTATCTTCAGCCAGATACAAAGCCCCCACATGTACACCTGCTCTCATTATGTCTCATTCGTGAGCAGTTAATCAAGTTAATTATGAGCAGTTGAGCCCTGGGAGCTTTTACTGACAGTGCAACCTATAATTTCTTTGAAAGTTACAGAGCCAGAGATGAAGGTTACTGCTCTTTTAGGAGCCCTGTCTCCAGTTTTTGCTTTTGTTTCTGTTTTTATTTCATTGTTAGCATCCTTTGGAGACCAGAACAGCATTGACAGCCCCCCAGATGAGCAGCAGAGCAATTCTTATACTAGTGGTCAAGCAGCTTCCTACAGCCAAAAGGCTATAGGAAGAAAGGGTAACTGGCTGCTCTACAGTTTACACGATGAAGCTGCCTTGGGCTCTGGGTCTTGGTGATTTAGCCAGAAGATTGTTTCTCAGAGCTCAGCCCTACACATTCTCCTAAAGGCCTTCTTCCTGGCATAGGTCAAAGACAGAACCTGAGAGAGGGAAATGAGCCAGAAAAAATATGTCATCCGATGACCTCACCCCCAGCAAATGGGCAGGGAAGAGAGCTAGAATGAGAAGGCCAGAACATGGAGCACCATGAAAAGAAACTGCTCAAGCAAGAGAAGTGGCATGTGGGCTTTAAAGACCAGGGTTAGAAAACAGCAGCCCTGACCTTTGTGTTGAAGTAGCAGGGCGAGGATCTCTCATAGAAGTGTTAATTCTGTACTCCTTCCCCAATTCTGAGTAGGTGCCTTTTACATAGAGATGATCAATGTGTACTTGTCTAATTAATTACAAACTGCCCCCAGTGTATTCATCTTCCCTTTTCGTCATCTCTCCTTTTCTTTTCCCTGAATTCATTCATTTATTCCACACATTTATTGAATACTTACTATATTCTAGACACTATGCTATCTAGAAATTAAAAACGAATATGAATTCAAAGATGAATGAATCACAGCCCCTTATGTCAAATAGCTTACATTTGAGTTGTCTCCATGTGTGTAGAGAGGGAGGGAGGGAAGCAAATATGTGGTCTTTATGATGGTGTGACAGGGCCTGTATTAGGACATGTGCCAAATATGGTAGGAAAATTAAGTGGGGGAGGGTCAATTAGTTATCAGTAGTCCTGGTCAGAGATATCTTCATGAAAAGGTGACCCCTGAGCTAAGCTTTAACATCATCTGGACAGAATTTCTAGGGGCAGAAAGGGAGCAGGAGGTAGTACAGATGCACAGGCAATAGGCAGAGGTGAGAATAGGAACTGCTGCCCAGAGCATAGGTTTACAAAAGGCAGAGTCAGCAATAAGGCTGGAAAGGTAGGCTGAGGTTGAACCAAGGGAAACCAGGCTAGCAGATCTGGATGTAATTCCACCGGCAATGTACCATCCATGAGAATTTCTAAGTAGAACAAGATCAGACCTGTGTCCCAACCAAGTTATTCTGGCCACAGGGTGTAGGATGAATTGATGGAGACAGAGACAACAGATTGAGGTCTCTTCCATGGGAGAGCTCATTACAAGAGCTCAAGAAGTAACAAGCACCTAACAAGGGGCAGCACGAAGAGAATGCTAACATCAATTGAGAAAGACATTGCAAGGAGTCACAAGAGGTAGAATTCACATGTATATTGCAAGCAGGAGGAATCAACCAGACATCAGGTTGAGTTACTAAAGATCTGAGAGCACATTCAAACAATGTCTAGATGGTACTCAGAAATGTATCACTTAACTTTGGCAAAGCATCAGGTAATAAACAACCTTGAACATCTAAGATAGATTGGAATGAGTGTTAAGTTGGGATCTCATAGATGTCAAAGTCACTCAAAGGCTGTGTGGCATGTGGAAGTCACTTCACCACTCTAAGCCTCAATTTCCTTTTCTGCAATATGTGGATAATCATGGAATCTATTTCATAGGGTTGTTGTGAAGGGGAGATAAGATAACCCTTGTGGAGTGTTTAGCAGAAAGCTGGATGTAGCTTGCAATGAATGTCACCTATTATTACTACTATTATTATTATTAGCACAGGAGGGAAGATGCACACTGAATAATGTTGGCCTTCACTTAAACTACCATCAGGAAAAAACTCAGCCACATTTTCCAAGAACACTTGTGGTGCTCTTCAGTGGTTTGCATAACACGTACTTGGTTGAAAATCACACCTTATACTTAATTTAAAAAAAAAAAAGTAATAGTCATCCAAATCTCCAGTGGTTTCCCCCAATTTAGACAAAAATCTAAAGTCCTTATGGAGGCCCTGTAAATCCTGTATGATCTGGCCCTACCTCCCTCTCTAATATTCTCTCTACTTTCCCCCTCACTCACTTTACTCCAGCCATGTGACTTACTTTGCTTTTCCTCAAACATACCTGATATGCTCCCACCTCAGAGCTTTTGCACTTGCTATTCTTTCTGCCTGGAATGCTCTTCTCCAGATATCTTCATGGTTTGCTTGCTCTCTTCCTTCTAGTCGTTGCTCAAATTTCATTTCTTCATATAGGGCCTTTAATAACCACCCTAAAATTGTACCCTCTAACTGTTGCTATTCCCTTATCTTACATTATTTTTCTTCATTGGACTTATTGTCCAAAAAGATGTTCTGACATCTTGTTATATACATAATAGTTTATTTATTTATTACCTGGGTTTTTTTCCACTATAAGCTTTTTTCTATTCAACCTATTGTGCTTAAAATAGAGGCTGGTATTCAGTGAGCTCTTAATAAATATCTATTGAATAAATGAACCACTTGCTACTGGAATCACTCCCCTCTCTTGGTTTTCCTGCCTTTCTTCCTACTTTTTCACATGTTCTTCTCAGTCATCTTTACTGGGTCTTCCTTCTCTGGCTTCTAAACGCTAGTGTTCTTCAGGACTCCATCCTGGATCCTTTTTTTCTCTCTCTTCACTCTCTCCTTAGATGATCTCATCTAGTTCATGAATTTAAATACCATCTTTATGTGGCTTACTTCTGGATTCTTTCTCAAGCCCAGAACTCCAGACTTACATGGTCAATTGCCTACTTGACATCTCCACTTGAATATATAGTAGGCATCTCAAAATGAACATGTCCATAATAGAACTCTTGATCCACCCCCTCCACATATTTCAACCCAAACCTGCCACCCTTTAGAATTTCTGAATAGAAAAAAATCAATCTGGTTGGAAAATGGGGAAAGCTGTTCTGTTTATGTAGGACTTAAGTAAAATAGAAAAAAAATCAATTTTATCAAAGAAGGAGAGGAGCAGTGGCTCACACCTGTAATCCCAGCACTTTGAGAGGCTGAGACAGGCAGATCACTTGAGCCCAGAAGTATGAGACCAGTCTGGGCAACATGGCAAAACCCCGTCTCTACAAAAAATACAAAAATTAGCTGGGCATGGTGGCGCACACCTGTAGTCCCAGCTACTCGGGAGGCTGAGGTGGGAGGATCACTTGAGCCCGTGGGACTGAGGCTGCAGTTACCTGTGATTGCGCCACTGCACTCGAACCTGGTTGACAGAATGAGATCCTGTCTCAAAAAAAAAAAAAATGGACCTATGAGGAGAGGAGCAGATAATAGAAATTATTGGGAGCTTTGGACCTTGGACCCTCCTTGGCATTAGCACTGTCTCCCTCTGCCCCAAAGTCCTCCCTATCTTAGTAAAAGCACTAAGTGCCCATGGGTTACTCAAGCCAAAATCCTAGGACTCCTCCTTTTTTCTTACTCCTACAACCAATCCATTAGCTAGTTCTATTTTTCCCAAAATACAATTTGAGCCCAGCCTTTCCTTTCTGTTCGAGGTTGCCATCATCACCCACATGGACTCCTGAAGGAGCCTTCTAACTGGTCTCACCATGCCCATTCTTAATGCTTTGAACCCTTTCTCCAAATAGAAAACATGACATGTTTTTTAAAAACCCTTAAATAGAGTAGATCTCAAGTGTTCTCACCACAAAAAAAGTATAAGTATGTGAAGTACTGCATATGTTAAGTCATTCGATTTAGCCATTCCACAACATATACATATTTCGAAATATGTTGTACACAATAAATATATACTATTTGTATCTGTCAATTAAAAATAAATAAATAAATATAAAATAACCCCCCTAAATGAACAACAATTGTACTTAGAGCAATACTCGAACCCCTTACAATGGTCATGGTCAAGCCGAAATCCCTGTTGATCACTCCAACCTCAGCAGGCACCATTCTTCACCTGACTAGATACAGTACAGCAACACTAACTAGTCTTCCATCTGTTCTGAAGAGACACCCAATTCTTTATCACCTGAGGCTTTTACACATACTGTTCCCTCTGTCTAGAACTCTCTTCTTTCAATTCTTCACATGACTAGCTCTATTCCTTCCATCCTTTCCCATTATAAAAGCCACCTGCTCCTCATAGAGGTTTGCCCTGATCACCCATCTAAAAATTTGGTAGTTAAATCTAGATATGGTTTTTAAAATGTTAAAATATGAAAAAGCCATCTTGCCCAAGGTGGAATAACAGGAAATGAATGTATGCAGTAGCTTGAAACAAAACTGCAATTACTTTTGCACCAACCTAATAAAAAAACTGGTCAAAATATATGAAACAATGTTTCCAAACACTAGACACTGGGGAGTAGAGATGAGTAACCCCTGAAAGAACCACAGCAAACAAGGTGAGCTCTGTGATTGCCACAGGTAGCTGCCTGGAGAGAGTACCGGAATGCAGTATCACAATGGGTTACCTAGGCAGAGCCCAGTGGAGTCTCCTTGAGTTGAGGAGATGGAGGTGGGTGTCAAGGTGCACCACAGTGGATAGAGTTTGCAGGGCAGAGTACCAGAAACAAGGGAACAGCACAATCACCAAAAAAAAAGGCTCTGGAGATATGGTAAGGATCTCCCTTGAAGCCTGAGCTGAATACTGATCAGTGCATGTGTGGGAAAAAACTACACAGAGCCAAAGAAAGAACAACCTGAAAGGATTACAAGTAACCATCCTTGGAATTCACATAGGACTAGAAATAGTTTATATTCCCATCAGCCAAAGTGGAATTTGGCTCCAAATTTTATGGAATATCAAGTACAGTACTCAGAAAGATGTTATATCAGTAGAGGAGAAAATTAGCCTTAAAGATTGCTCTGATCTCAAATAACAAAGCAGAAAAGTAAGCCTAAAAAGAGTGAAAACCAGACTCAAACTGTTTCCAAGTAACAGAACTGTGTCCCAAAACAAAGCCCAAAAATGTTTATAAGAATATAGAAATATGCAGCATTAAACAGGGTAAAATTTACAATGACCAGCATCCAATCAAATATTACCAAGCATACAAAAGAAGCAGGACAACATAATCCATAAGAAGAAAAATCAATCAGTAGAAACAGACCCAGAAATGAAACAGATAATACAATGAGTAGACAAGAATTAATGGTTATTATAATTATATTACATGTTGCAACTGTATTCCATGTTAAACAACGTAAAGGAAGGATAGACTATGTTAAGTAGAGATATGCTTAAAGATTTTTAGATTTTTTAAAAAGACCCAATCAACTTCTAGAGATGAAAATAAACAATCTGATATGAAAAATACACTGGATGGAATTAATGCAGATTAGACATTACAGAATAAAGTATTACTAAACACAAAGACACCAATGGACACTATGCAAAATGAAACAGAGAAAAAAGACTGAAGGAAAAAATGAACAGAGCATCAGTAAACCATGGGCAACTTCAAGCAGTGTAAAGGAGTAGTGAGGAAACTTTAGGGGATGGATATGTTCATTATCTTGATGGCAGTGACGGTTTCACAGGTGTACACGTAAATTTAAATTCAATAAATTATACACTTTAGATATATTGTGTTTATTATAGTTCAGTCATATCTAAATGTTGTTATAAAAAAAAGCAATGTGAAATTAAAATCCCAGATGATACCAACGTGGGAGACAGAAGTGGGACGGTGGTGCGTGGAGTGAGAGAGTCTGAGTGGGAAGAAGTAATAATTTTCTAAGCTGCTTGTCTGTTTGGGAAGAGGGGATGTGAATACCTATTAGCTGTAAAAGTTGTGATAAAAATGTAAGTTTTAAAACAAGTACACTAAAATTTATGGGTAACAGCAGAATGAAGAAAAATAGAATGTATAACTTTAAAACCAGTGGAAGAGAAAGTACAGCAAAAAATACTTATCAATCCAGCTCACGCAGAGAAGGGAAAAATTAGAAACATAATAAACAGGCAAGAAAATAAATTGAACAAAGCTTTTTATTCAAGAAACTAAAAAAAGAAACATAAAACAGCCTGAAGTAGAAACAAGGAATTAATAAACTTAAGGCAGAAAAGTGTGAAAAGGCAAAGAAAAACTGTAAAGTGGATCAATAAAATCAAAAGTGTTTTTTAAAAGATCAATAAAATAAAATTTGGCAAGTATTAAGGAAAAAATCTGGAAGGCATAAATAATTAGGAATGAAAAGGAAGGGGATGTGTGTGTGTGTGTGTGTTTAAAATTACAATCAACTGTTACATTTGTTTTTATGCCAATGTTTTTTAAAGTCAACTTTATTGACTTTAAAATGAAACACACCTATTTTAAGTCCATAGTTTGATGAATTTTGACAAATATATACTACTAATAGCCACCAACACCACAATTAAGATAGAGAACATTTCTGACAACCCAGAAGGTTCCCTGTGTCAGTTCTCAATCTCCCCTCCCCACCTCCTGGCTCCAGGTAATGCTGATCTGATTTTTATAACTACAGTTTTACCTTTTCTCAAGTTCTGTATACATTGAATCACATCCTATGTATACTTTTATGTATGCCTTCTTTCACTCAACAAAATTTCAAAATTCATCCATGTCGAATATCAATAGTTCATTCCTTTTCATTCTTGAGTAGTAGTCTACTAAATGAATGTGCCATAATTTATCAGTTCACCTGTTGATGAACATTTGGGTTGTCCAGCTTGGAGCTCTTATGAATAGTGCTACTCTCAAAATTCATCTACAAGGCTTTGTGGATACATATTTTCATTTTCCTAGAAGAATGGAATTGCTGGGTCCTATGATAAGTATAAGAAACTGTCAAGCAGTTGTCCCACCAATAATGTATGAAAGTTCCAGCTGCTTCAGATCCTTGCCATATTTTATACCAATACACTAGAAAAATCTAAATGAGATAGACACTTTTTCTAGGAAAATATAATTTAAAAATTAGGTGAAGAAAACTAAGAAAACTGAGAAGACTAATAACCATACAAAAGATATTGAAATGGTAGTTAAAGGTGGACGCACCCTCCAAAGATATAAAAGATCAGAGAGTTTTACTAATAAGCTCTACCAACCTGTCAAGGAATAGATAATTCCCGTCTATTATTCTATCTGAACACAACCCTGATACCAATATTTGGTAAAGAAAATACCACAAAATCTATACAGTTCAATATTACTATAATCAAGGAAGCCGAAATTCTATATTATGTTTTTTAAAAAATAAGCAAAGCCTCATGATCAACAATAGTTTATACTAGGAATGGTAGGCTGCATCAACGTTAGAAAACTCTAGCAATATTCTTTATGTTAACAAATTAGGCCAGGCTCAGTGGTTTACGCCTGTAATCCCAGCACTCTGGGAGGCCTAGGCAGGCAGATCCTTGAGCCCAGAAGTGTGAGACCAGCCTGGGCAACATAGGGAGACCTCGTCTCTACAAAAAACAGAAAAATCACCAGGGCCTGGTGGTGTGCACCTGTAGCCCCAACTACTCGGGGGGCTGAGATGGGAGGTCCTACTTGAGCCCAGGAGGTCTAGGCTGCAGTGAGCCGGGATCGTGCCACTGCACTCCAGCCTGGGTGACAGACTGAGACCCTGTCTAAAAAAAAAAAAAAAATTTAAAAGATAAAACCGTGTGATTACCTGAAAAGATTCAGAAATTTAGCAAATTTTCAACTGCCATTCTTGATTTTAAAACATATACATACCCCATATATACATACACTTAGAAAGCTGACCCGAGAAAGGAATTTTCTCTGGGAAACGTAATTAGAAAACCGAGAGAACCAACTAGCACGATGTAAACTAGTATAAGAGATCAGCAGTGTGACTATATACACAGGACCAACACTAAAATCAATAACTTCTCTAGACATCAGTAGTAACCAATTAGAAAATATAATTTTTTAAAAGAAATTTTTCATAAAAACTCATATTGTTAATTAGGAATAAAACTGACAAAAAGGAAACAGTTTTATGAGGAAATCTATAAAACTTTAAGGATATTTTAAATCTCAACCTCTTCCTCTGTTTCCTTCTAACACTTATTTTTGAATGTACTTTTTAAAAATTCGAGTTTTGTTGCTTCACTGGTTTTTGTCATCCTCTCCTCTCATTCGATTGTAAACTTGAGGGCAAGGAAGACCTTAATTGTCATTTTCCTCATACATGTTCCTCAACACTTTTCACAGTGCTTGGCATAAACCTGGCTGGCCCTTTGTACCTGTAAAACGCGGAAACACCCGCAGCTCCTCTTTTTCTCTACCTACTTTGTCGCACATTACGCAATAATGTACAGAAATTGCTCCAGGCCTCCCATGTGACAATGCCTCCGCCTGCCACGCACCCAGTCAATCAGAGCACTTGGCACCTGCGACGGCGCTCTCCCCCCACCTCACCCGCAAGGCGGCACGAGCCGGAATCTTCCAGTCTCAGGCTGTTTGTTCCCCCGCGGGGCAATGCGACTGCGCGTCGCTTCCTGATTGGCTGAGAGTTGCGGGCTGCGTGCGCAGGCGCCTACCTCTGTTACTTAGGGCGGGAGCCCGGCGAGGGCGCCGGTGCTTTGTTCTGTCTGAGGCCAGGAAGTTTGACCGCGCTGCCATGCCGAACCGCAAGCCCAGCCGGAATGCTTACTATTTCTTCGTGCAGGAGAAGATCCCCGAACTACGGCGACGAGGCCTGCCTGTGGCTCGCGTTGCTGATGCCATCCCTTACTGCTCCGCAGACTGGGCGGTAAGGCTGGAGCGGAGTGAGAGGGCTGGGCCGGGCAGTTGGGCAAGCCGGAGGGTGAGGCGGGAGGGCAGAAGGCCTCGAGGAGGTCAGGCGGCTTGGCCCTGCCAGAGGAAGAGGAAGGCCCCCGTTTGTGGCCCTGGGCAAACCGACACCAGAACCACCTCCCTGTAATGCCCCAGCATCTGCCTGCGGGCCCTAGAGCACGGGATCCTCACGGCTGTTTCTCTTCTTTGCCCCTTCAATCCCCAAAAGCTTCTGAGGGAGGAAGAAAAGGAGAAATACGCAGAAATGGCTCGAGAATGGAAGGCCGCTCAGGGAAAGGACTCTGGGCCCTCAGAGAAGCAGGTAAACTTAACGAGAGAAGAGCCGCCATCTGCCTGGCACATAGGCATATTCAGTAAAGGCTGGATGAGTGAATGAGTGAATGTCAAGGGTAGACTGCTTTGGGGGTTCGGTTAGTGCGAAGACGACGTTCTTCTTTTCCCCTGGTGTCAGAATGCCTGTTAAAAAAAACCAACAGCCTCCACAACTAGGACATGCACACATTGGTGTAATTTGATGGTGAAAGGCCTGGGGAATTCCTGTTAGGAAACCTGTAGACAATACGCTTTGATCGGTAATGGGAGTGTAACATCTAGGGGTTGTACTAGATGACATCAAGGTGTCCCTTTCAACTCTTCTGTGATTAATGAGCCTTGGTGGGGGGTGGGGGGTGGGCAGTGGGGGCTTAAAAGTAGTTTAGACCATTCTGCCTTTTTTTCTTTAGCAAAATATACCATTCTTTTAAAAATGACACCTGAAACAAAGCCAGCTGCTGTGTTTAAAATATTGAAATAACAAGACTTGGATTAGTTGGTGTATGTGTGTATGTTTTACAAGAGTTGAATAGGCTGGGCACGGTGGCTCACGTCTGTAATCCCAGCACTTTGGGAGGCGGAGGTGAGCGGATCACTTGAGGTCAGGAGTTTGAGACCAGCCTGGCCAACATGGGGAAACCCCAACTCTACTAAAAGTAAAAAATAAAAAAAGCTGGGTGTGATGGCAGACGCCCGTGGTCCCAGCTACTCAGGAGGCTGAGGTGGGAGAATCGCTTGAACCCGGGAGGCAGAGGTTGTAGTGAATCGAGATTGCGCCACTGCACTCCAGCCTGTGCGAAAGAGCAAAACTCTGTATCAAAAAAAAGAAAAAAAAAAGTTGAATGAAGTTTATTTGGGTAAATTTCTGTGTAGTAGAATGTTAAAGTACTAAATAAAATTTGTTTTCTTGTTGATTTGTATCAGGAAAGTGCAAGGTAATTGTTGGTGCTACCCTACCCTTTGTTTTTTCCATTCTTACATGGTAAAATTCCATTCTTAAACTGTCAACATTGGATTGAAATTCAAGAGATAGTTTTATTTTGTGGATTTATGAGTAGAAGCTCAGTTGAGCTTGTACTTATACTTGCAAGCCTTATTCTTACAAGATATCTCTCCTCAAAACTTAAGCTATGGTGTATGTGTACCTCATGTGAGACTTGGAGACAACATAATCTGGTTTTGACTTTAAGTGAAAAACAAGCAACATTAGAGTACTTTGGGGCATAGTGTGCTTTTGGCCACTGGCCTGGCATGTAGTAGGTGGCTCAGTATGATTACCTTGGATAATCAGTAGTGGGCAAAATGGCTTTCAGTAGTAGTGGCATTGGTTATTTACCACTCCCCTTCTGATTCAGAATATTTATAATTTGTTATTCTGCCTTTGGGTGTTGGTATTATTGACAGATATATTTATTCACTGGATTCATTGACCTTGGTAATCTATAGGCTGTTTTGCAGTTATTTAGCTAAATTTTAATGTATGGTCTAAAGTGCCCAGCAAGAGTTTATGTGGCCAATCATTCTCTTCCTCTTTAGAAACCTGTTTTCACACCACTGAGGAGGCCAGGCATGCTTGTACCAAAGCAGAATGTTTCACCTCCAGATATGTCAACTTTGTCTTTAAAAGGTGATCAAGGTAGAGTAATCCTGAAATATTTTGCTTAGATAAATTTGAGTGCCCAAAACACTATATTTGTCAGTAAAAATATTTTCTGTTCATTTTGATCCTCCGTTTCAAAGTAAATAACTGCAAGTGTTAAATATTGTGGTACTGACATTATAAAAGATTAGGTAATTTGTTGAAATAAAATAGGAGAGTGGTTTTTTTTTTTTAACAAAAATCTGTTCTCTGTTTCTACCACTTTATATGTTGTTAAACATAGGTATTTTTTAGACTTGTTTATAATTGGACACTTAAATATACTTAAGTTAAAAACAAAAGTAAACAGGTGGAAGAACGTTTTCAGATCTGTTCTACAGTGTGATGACTATGTTAATGTATGTTTCAAAATTGGTAAGAGTAGGTTTTACATATTCACACCACAAAAAGGTGATGGATATGTTAATGAGCTTGATTTAATCATTCCACAATGTATACATGTATCAAAACTACATTGTACCTCATAAATATGTATATAATTATTATTTGTCAATTAAGAATAAAATATTTAAAAATCCTGGGTGGTGGAGGGGGCTTATAAAGATACAAATGAATTATGGAACTTGCCAAGAAGAGAACATAGTTAATAAGGGTTGTTGCTATTCCTTCTGGCTGTTTTTATTGTGTTCTGCCTTTGTTGAACACTGATAAACTTTTAACAGTCTTAAATGTGTCCAGTCTTGGTAAATAACACTTCACACATTCTCACATTCCTTTATTCCTTTAGAGGATTTATAGGTGGTCTTATATATATTGGTAAAAAGTGAAAAAAGAATGAACTAAATTGTTCATAGTTTATATTACAATCTTTCTACATTGATTCTGCTCAGCTTCGTTTCCCAGACCTATATATTTGTTGAATATGGGTCACTGCTCTGTGTCATTCCTGAGATTCAGGGCTTATCTATGGCCGAATTATGTAGAGCTGGCTGCAAGTTGGAATAATTTTGTTGCTTCATGCAAAGAGTGGTTACTTTAATCCTTGATAATTGTAATTATAAGAATTTTGATTTCTTTATTTGGTACGGCTGATTGGTTTTCTCTTTTCCAGCTCATTTAGGAATATAGGAACAGAAAGAAAATTGTTCTAAAACATTTTTTCCCTTCAACTAAAGAGGCTTTTGTGGAAGAGGTAAATTTGAGACATTCATTTATTCATTTTATCTTACAATTTTTTTTTAGCTCTCCTTGGAGGCATTTTTTATTTTTTGAACATTTTTAGCCATGGCGAGCTACCTCCTCATTGTGAACAGCGCTTCCTCCCTTGTGAAATTGGCTGTGTTAAGTATTCTCTCCAAGAAGGTATTATGGCAGATTTCCACAGTTTTATAAATCCTGGTAAGTAGTCAGAGTAGATGCTAGATCTTAAACGTGTATGGTTTTTTTTTTTTAAATCTTGACTTTATTTGATAATAGTACTTTTTCTTACAAGCTCATGTACAGCTGTGTTGTTAATGTAACAAGACTTCATAATGCTTATTGAAAAACTGTTAGGAATTAGGTGTTGACAAAGGGTTTTTTGGTTTAGGCTTTTAACCTCAAGTTACCATTAAAATCAGATGGATAGACTATCTGAACAATTCATAGCCTGCTATTCACCTACCTATGGCCTTACATCTTGGGATTTTCTAAAAGCCGTGTATGCCATGGTCTTTTCTTTCTCTACCTCATCCTTCACCTCAGTGGTGACTAGCTTTTTAAGCTGCTATTGCTTTGTAGCCTTGAAGAAATTACTTCACCCCTCTGAACCTATTAGCTCATCTGTAAAGTGGGGATAATATCTATTGGAGGATTGTTCTAAGGAATAGATGACAAATATGGAAATAGCCTAATACTTAATCAGCTCTCAGATATTATCAGCATCTCTTCTTCCTACTGTTCCATCCCATTAAAAAGCAAGGTAGGTATGAAGACATAGGATTTGATACCCTTGAAGGTAAGTAGGAAAAATATATAGGGAGAAGAGATTGGGGACATGACTTCATTTTTAGTTTTGTCAATTATCAATTACTTTAAAATTAATTAGGACATCCCAGCACTTTTTCCTCATTTTTAGATGACAGAAAAGCTAATCATCCTACTCACACTTGTGAGTGTTGCTACTTAGGACAAGTCAAAGAGCTGCTTTTCCCCACATAGGTTGTAAAATATTAAAAAGATAGAATTTGGGGACTGTTTTTCCTCTGAGAAACGCATATACACCTTGCTGTATCAACGCCCTTATGACCCCCTGAGGCCCATTCATGGACGTGGAGCTAAGACTCTTTTGACACATGCTTTCTTTATCTAGCATTTCTTTCTCTGTAAGGAGTAACTTACTTTTAAAAGTAGCTTAGACAGTATACCAAATTCTTTAACAGTTTTCATACCTTTGGTTAAAAATAAACCCTATAAAAGTTTAATCTTTTGTATTTTCATGTAATAAAAATTACCTTTCTGTGTGATAACTTGGTCATCTTGTAGAGTATTACTGTAGCACTAGAGAACTTTAAAATTTCTGCTTCTCAACAAGATATTGTGTATTACAGGTGAAATTCCACGAGGATTTCGATTTCATTGTCAGGCTGCAAGTAAGTATAAAGGAATGGGGTAGGATTTGTGACTTGAATCTATTCATACCTGGTTAGACTTATTCCTTTTACACACAAACTATAAAATAAGAGGAAAATAACTTTAGGTTATTGTTAGAGAATCTGCATAGATGTGATAGATGGTGTCTGTGATCTTTAAATTTTTTATAGACTGATAGTATACTGTCCCTTTTCTTTTCAGGGAATTGTTTTATTTTCTGTATATATCCTTTGACCTCAAGGTCGGCTGTTCTTAGTGGCTGGGTACTTAGGAAAACCTTTTAAGAGGTCTCAGATTATCTAGATTTAGGACTGTTTTCAGGGACATCCATTTCAATTGTGTTTTATAAGTTAATACTTCAAAAATAAAGAGTTCTGAATTTTTTAGATGAGGAAAACAGTTTTCTAAGTATTTTGCAACCAAAGGGCATGACTGTGTATATCTAAGCCCTTGAACTAAACCCTTTTTCTGGGAATTAGGTTTTAAGTGATTTTCTGCTTAAATAGAATGAAAATCGGAATAGGTTTATTTTTAAATGTATATTAAAAGTGTCAGTGCATAGGGACTATTTAATGATTCCTGTCTGTAAGGTAATTTTTTTTTTTTTTTTTTTTTGAGATGGAGCCTTGCTCTGTCACCAGGCTGGAGTGGAGGGGCGTGATCTCGGCTCACTGCAATCTCTGCCTCCTTGGTTCAAGCAATTCTTCTGTCTCAGCCTCCGGAGTGGCTGGGACTACAGGCACATGCCACGGTGCCCAGCTAATTTTTATATTTTTGGCAGAGACAGGGTTTCACGATGTTGGCCAGGATGGTCTCGATTTATTGACCTTGTGATCCGCCCACATCGGTCTCCCAAAAGTGCTGGGATTACAGGCAATGAGCCACCGTGCCCACCCAGTAATTTTTTTTTTTTTTTTTTTTTTTTTTTTTTTGCTTAAAAACGTGGACAGCTAGCCTCTAGAAGTGTTTGAAATTAAAAATAAGTTTTTCAAATCTGCCACAACCAGCAGCTATAATACTTACAACACTGTTCTTTATAAATGAACATATTTTGGACTTATATTTGGTTGTATATTTTGAATTCTTAATATGTACTAATTCATTATTTGTTTGACTGGAATCAGGGCTGTAGGCTATGGAATAAGAAATGTAAGGGAGAATTGTCCTAGTAGTTCCTTTTTTGTTTTTTTTTGGAGACAGAGTTATGCTCTTGTTGCCCAGGCTGGAGTGTAATGGCACGATCTAGGCTCACTGCAACCTCCGCCTCCTGGGTTCAAGCAATTCTCCTGCCTCGCCTTCCAAGCAGCTGGGATTACAGGCATGCACCACCACACCTGGCTACTTTTGTATTTTTTGTAGAGAGGGGGTTTCTCCATGTTGATCAGGCTGGTCTCAAAACTCCTGACCTCAGGTGATCTGCCCGCCTTAGGCTCTCAAAGTGCTGGGATTACAGGCGTGAGCCACCGTGCCTGGCAATAGTTCCTTCTTATATAGCTTTGAATGGAAAGTAATTACAATATGGAAGAAAAATTCTGTACTTGCTTTAAAGTGTGTACATAGCTAATATCCCCAACTGTTACATCATCTGAGGTTATTGAACTAGATGGCAGTTAAAAAAAAATTAAAAAAATTAAAAAAAATGGAAACTTAGCCGGTGAATTAATTTTCAAGTTTTACTTAGACTCTGTTTCAGGTTTATTCATCTGTTAAATGCATTGGAATCCCTACTATGTGCCAGACATTCATTTCTGAGACTGTCACTGGCTTACTGTTCCTTTGCTATTTTGATTCTGTTAAATCCTTCTTAAAAATCTATTTTTGACGACCTATTTTTACAGCCTTTTCAAATTAATCAGATTAACAGAAAGCATGGTTCTTTAAAAAAATCTATTAAAGATTCTAGAAATGTTTTCTTAATTTATTTTTCAACCTAGTCGAAACTGAGTACAATGTTTCTCATTCAAGGAAACTTAAAATGTTTGGAGCTTACCAATTTGAGTGTGTCTTAAATTGCCAATTTGATAATCCCGGGAAATGTGCCAATTAAATAAGATAAAAATGACTATTAGAGTCACACCTGTCACCATAATAACTAAAAATGCCTATGCTAATGTAATTGAGCTGATTTGGAGGAGACCATGTTTTGTATAGTAACACACTGGAACAAATTTACATGTGGATGTGAAGAATTTGAGTGGTATTTAAGGAACATGCATATGGATCTCTCAAATACTCCTGTGCTGTCTGATCTTTTTTGAACTATGAGTGAGAGTATAGGAGGTCCTGGTGCTTCTCCCTCCCCACTTTAACCAGATGAGCTCTGCTTCTCTCCATTTTACTGGTTAATGATTTTTCTTGAGAGAAATTCTGCTTTAAAACATCAAAATTTTGAAAATTGCTTTCAGCTTCCTATACAAAAGGTCCATCAGCTTTTCAAAGGAAGCTTCTACACACAGAACAGATTATAACATTTATTTAAGGTATAAAGAACATTAATAAAAAAGCACCCACAAGTCAACTGAAAAAATAGCACATTTCCAGTGCCATTGAAAGTCCCTGTATCTCTCCCTGATGGCATTCCCTTCCCTCTTTATGAGAAAACTACGATTCTGAATTTTGCGTTTGAATTTTGTGTATTTCTTTTCTGAATAGTTTTACTACATGTACATATTTGTTTAAATGATGTGTTTAATTTTACTTGTTTCAACGTTTATGTAATTAACATATTGTATGTTTCAGGGTGCCCAATCTTTGGGCTCCCGTGGGCCACATTTTTTCTTTTTTTAAGACGGAGTCTTGCTCCCTCGCCCAGGCTGGAGTGCAGTGGCACGATCTCAGCTCACTGCAACCTCCGCCTCCCAGGTTCAAGTGATTCTCCTGCCTCAGCCTCCTGAGTAGCTGGGATTACAGGTGTGCATCACCATGCCCGGCTAATTTTTTGTATCTTTAGTAGAGACAGGGTTTCACCATGTTGGCCAGGCTGGTCTTGAACTCCTGACCTCATGATCTGCCCGCCTCGGTCTCCCAACGTGCTGGGCTTACAGGCATGAGCCACCACGCCTGGCCCCCCCTGGGCCACATTGGAAGAAGAATTGCCTTGGGCCACACATAAAATACACTAACACTAATAATAACTGTTGAGCTAAACAAACAAAAATCACAAAAAAATCTTGTAATGTTTTAAGAAAGTTTATGAATTTGTATTCGGTTGCATTCAAAGCTGTCCTGGGCCGCATGAGGCCTGCATGCCGCGGGTTGTACAAGCGTGATATATATATTTCCTTTCCTGTGTTTTTTAACTCAGTATCTTTCACTCGTTTTCTGTTGAATCGTTTTTTTCTTACTGATTTGAGGAAGTTTATCTTATCTGCTGATGGATTTTTAAAAATTGTGTGCAGATACCTGTTTTCAGTTTGTGTCTTGTATTTTTTACTCTCTTTATGGTGTCTTTTAATGAACAGACTTTTTAAACATTTTTTGATTTTTAGAGATGGGGTCTTGCTTTATTGCCCAGGCTGGAGCATGATGGCTGTTCACAGATGCAGTCGTAGCTCACTGCAGGCTTGAATTCCTGGGCTTAAGTGATCCTCCTGCCTCACTCTCCTGAGTAGCTGGAACTTGAGGCATGCACAACTGTGCCAGCTTGTTTTTATTTTTAATTTGGTAAATGTGTCGATATTTTTTATCATTTATGGGGTTTTGTGTCTTATTCAAGAATTCTTTACCCCAAGGTTGTGAAAATAATCTCTATTTCTAAAAATTATAGAGCTTTATTTTTTGTATTCAAGTTGTTATTCTACCTGGAATTGACTTGTGTATAGTATGAGGGAGAGATTCACTTTAATTTTTAACCATGTGGATAATCATTTATCACAGCATCATTTATTGAATAATCAATTTGTACCCCAATATGTAGTGCCACCTGTATCATATCATGTTTCTGTTTGTGTGTAGGAGGATCTTTTGTTCTCTTTATTTTGTTCTGTTCTACTTTTTTGCTGTCAATATCATATTCTTAAACACAGTAGTTTGATGATATAGATAAGCCCCCGACCTCATTCTTTTGGAATATCATGGCTGCTTTGACCCTTTGTTCTTCCATACACTATTTAGAATCAGTTCTTCATGTTTTACATTAGGTCATTTTGGAGAAAACTGGTATCTTCATTATATTGAATCTTTATATTTGTAAACATGGGGCTTCCCTCTTATTTTTTAGATCCGTAATGTCTTTCAATAAAATTTTATAATTTTCTCCATTAACAATCTGAATATCATTTGTTAAATTTATAGTTTATCATGCCTTTTGTTGCTGTTACAAATGATATCCCTTGAAATTATATTTTCTAATTGTTTACTTTTATATTTTGGTTTTGTCCCACCCATTGGTAAACTCTTGAGTTTTTAGCAAATTACTTAATCATATCTGTTAAATCACTTTGTTCTTTCTAATCTACATATCTTCATTTAAAATTTTTAAAATTTGCTTTGTCTTAGTATGCTGACCAGTACCTCTAGTTTCTAGTGTTTCGCCAGTGAGTATGCTATTTGCTGTAGTTTCTTCTTTCTCTCCCCACCCCCGTTTTTGGTGTGTGCTCTTTATCAGGATAAAGATGTTTCCCTCTACATGCACACCTTGTTTTATTGCATTTCACTTTATTGCACTTTGCATATATTGCATTTTTTTACACATTGAGGTTTCTGGCAGCCCTGCATTGAGCAAGTCTATTGGCATCATTTTTCCAGTGGCATGTGCTTACTTTTCTCTGTGTCACATTTTGGTAATTCTCGCAATATTTCAAACTTTGTCATTATCATCATGTTTGCTATGGTGATCTGTGATCAGTGATCCTTGATTACTATTGTAATTGTTTTGGAGTGTCATGAACCATGCCCATATAAGATGGCAAATTTAATCAATAAATGTTGTATGTGTTCTGACTGCTCCCCTGACTGGCCATTGCCTCATCTCTTTCCCTTTCCTTGGGCCTCACTATTCCCTGAGACACAACAATATTGAAATTAGGTCAATTAATAACCCTACAATGGCCTCTCAGTGTTCAAGTGAAAGGAAGGGTTGCATGTCTCTCACTTTAAATCAAAAGCTAGAAATGATTCAGCTTAGTGAGGAATGCATATCAAAAGCTGCAGTAGGTCAAAAACTAGGCTTCTTGTGCCAAATGACCAAGTTGTGAATGCAAAGGGAATGTTCTTGAAGGAAATTTATGTACTACTCCAGTGAACAACCAATGATAAGAAAGTGAAACAGCCTCATTGCTGATATGAAGAAAGTTTTAGTGGTCAGAATAGATCAACATTCTCCAGTTACCACATTCCCTTAAGCTGAAGCCTAATACAAAACAAAGCCTTAACTCTCTTCAATTCTGTGAAAGCTGAGAGAGGTGAGGAAGCTGCAGAATAAAAGTTTGAAGTTTGCAGAGTTTGGTTCATGAGGTTTAAGGAAAGAAGCCATCTCTATAACATAAAAGTGCAAAGTGAAGGAGCAAGTGCTGACGTAGACGCTGCAGCAAGTCATTCAGAGGATCTAGCAAAGATAACTGATCAAGATGGCTACAGCAAATGGCAGATTTTCAACGAAAATGAAACCACCTTCTGTTGGAAGAAGATACCATCTGGGAGTTTCATAGCTAGAGAGGATAAGTCAGTGCCTGGCTTCACAGGACAGACTGATTCTCTTGTTAGTGACTAATGCAGCTGGTGACTTTAAGTTGAAGCCAGGGCTCATTTACCCATTCTGAAAATCTTAGAGCTCTTAGGAAATTATGCTAAATTGACTCTGCTTGTACTAGTAAAAATGGAACAACAAAGCCTAGAAGACAGCACACCTGCTTATTGCATGGTTTACTGAATATTTTAAGACCACTGTTGAAATCTGCTGCTCAGAAAAAAAGATTCCTTTCAAAATTTTACTGCTCATTGACATTAGACCTAGTCATCCAAGAGCTCTGGTGGAGATGTAAAGAGATTAATGTTTTCATGCCTGCTACCACAACATTCATTCTGTAGCCCATGGATCAAGGAGTAATTTCAACTTTCAAGTCTTATTATTTAAGAAATATGTTTTATAAGGCTATAGCTGTCATAAATGGTGATTCTTCTTATGGATCTAAGCAAAGTAAATTGAAAACCTGAAAAGGATTCACCATTCTAGATGCCATTAAGAACATACATAATTCACTGGAGGAGGTCAAAATATCAACATTAAAGGTTGTTTGCAAGGAGTAGATTCCAGCTCTCATGAATGACTTTGAGCAGTTCAAGACTTCAGTGGAGGAAGTAATAGAAGAGAACTAGAATTAGAAATGGAACCTGAAAATGTGCTGCAGTCTCACAGTAAAACTTGAATGGGTAAGGAGTTGCTTCTTATGGGTGAGAAAATAAACTAGTTGCTTGAGATGGAACCTACTCCTAGTGAAGATACTGTGAACACTGGTGAAATGACAAAGGTCTAAGAATATTTCATAAACTTGGTAAAGTAGCAGCAGAGTTTGAAAGGATTGACTTAAATTTCAAAAGAAGTTCTGTGAGTAAAATGTTATCAAACAATATCACATGCTACAGAGAAATTCTTCATGAGAGGAAGAGTCAGTCAATGTGGCAAACTTCATTGTTTGATTTTAAGAAATTGCCACAGCAACTGCAGGCTTCAGCAACCATGACCCTGATAGTCAGCAGCCAGTAACATCAAGACAGAATCTTCCACCAGCATGGGAATGTAAACTAGTACAACCACTATGGGAAAAAATATGTGGAAATTTCTTAATGAACTAAAAGTAGAACTACCATTTGAAAATTCTAACAATCCCGCTACTGGATATCTACCCAGAGGAAAAGAAGTCATACGAAAAGGATAACTTGCACACACATGTTTATAACAGCACAATTTGCAATTGCAAAAATGTGGAACCAGCCCAAATGCCCATCAATCAACAAGTGAATAAGGAAACTAGTATATATATGTGTGTATATATATGATGGAATACTACTCAGCCATAAAAAGGAATGAGTTGATGGCATTCGCAGCAACCTGGATGGGATTGGAGACTGTTATTCTAAGTGAAGCAACTCAGGAATGGAAAACCAAACACATGTTCTCACTCATAAATGGGAGCTAAGCTATAAGGATACAAAGGCATAAGAATGACACAAGGGACTTTGGGGACTTGGGGGCGGAAGGGTGGGAAGGAGGTGAGGGATAAAAGACTACGAATTGGGTTCAGTGTATACTACTCGGGTGATGGGTTCACCAAAATCTCACAAGTCACCACTAAAGAACTTACTCGTGTGACCAAATACCACCTGTTCCCCAAAAGCCTACGGAAATAAAAACATTTTTTAAAAAAGATCTTTCGCCAGCAAAAAGATTGTTAAGTCACTGAAGACTCAGGTGATCATTAGTATTTTTAGCAATAAAATATTTTTATATTAAGGTATGTTCATTTTTAAAACAATGCTACTGCACACTTAATATAGTCATAACTTTAGAGTACAGTAAACATTTATATGCACTGGGAAACCAAAATATTTGTGTGACACTTTATTTCAATACTTGCTTTATTGTGGTAGTCTGGAACTGAACCCACAGCATCTCCAAGATATGTTTATATTCCCTATCTGGCTAGGGAGATAGCAGTTGCACATTTTAATGAATGCTTTTTCTGCATGTCATATGATTTTTATCTTTTGTTCATGTGGCCATTTATTTACTTTTTGAGACAGAGTCTCACTCCATCACCCAGGCTAGAGTGCAGTGGCATGATCTCAGCTTGCTATAGCCTCTGCCTACCAGGCTCAAGTGATTCTTGTGCCTCAGCCTCCTGAGTAGCTGGAATTATAGGTGCACGTCACCACACCCAGCTAATTTTTGTATTTTTATTAGAGACAAGGTTTTGCCATGTTGGCCAGGCCCATCTCAAACTCCTGATCTCAAGTGGTCTGCCCACCTTAGCCTCCCAAAGTGCTGGGATTACAGGCGTGAGCCACTGTACCGGCCTCATGTGGTACTTTACTGGTGTTAAACGAACCTTGTCTTCCAGGAACAAACCCAGCGTGGTCACTATATATTTTACATATAATATACCGAGTTTGGTTTGTTACTATTTTGTTTTAGGACTTTTCCATTTATGTTAAAGACTGAGATTATCTAATTTTATTATCAAGGTTATTTTGCCATTATAAAATGGGTTTGGGAATAGATTTTAAGATTTTGAATTTGATTCTTTTTTATGGCTCTACAGAAATTACTAATATTGCCTTTAATTTCCCTAAACATAATAAGCCTAGTTATTTTAAAAGTGTTATGTTGGATAATCCTCTTATCGGGATCTTCTTTTTGGAGTTGATTTTATAGTCTGTTGGTTATGGTGATGTTCAGTCAAGCTAACAGAATCTCTTCATATGTCTAGTTATTTTCGAGTGCTAAACAGTGTATATGAAATCTTATTATTTCTCTCCAAAGAAGATTTATGATTGTGTCTGTCAGAAAGCTGGAGTCACTAGCATCTCAGATTACCCTAATGCATTTTCATGGATTGAGGTGGTTTTAAATTGGGTTTCAGACATCACAAAAGTTAATTTGTAGTTGGCCTTTACTAGAAAAGGGGGAAGGATGGACAGGTAATCACCAAAGGATTATTAGTAAAATTTACAGTTGACTTCACAGCATAAACAATGGAAGCCAGAAGACAATGGAATATTTTTTTAATTATAAATTTTTATGTAAGTAATATTGCAATAAAATATTTAGTTCTTACCAACTCTGAGTTTATTGGAAACTCTGTTCTGTTTCTCAGCCTCTAAATCTCCTCTTCCAGAATTGGTAACGCCCTGGGAAGAAACAAACCCAACTGCCAGCCAGATTCAGCTCTCTAAGATTTCTTCCTTTCCAAGATTTTGGGCCCATGATTCATTCACTGCATTTTTGTCTCTGCAGGTCTTTGAAGAAGGTGTTTTATTTGTTCAGCTTTTCCCTAATCTATCATTAGAAGTTGAACAACTCCTGCATCTCTTTGGGGGAGAGTAAAGGGGAATGGAGTTCTTGCTCATTCACTCAGGCTGGAGTGCAGTGGTATGATCATAATTCACTGCAGCCTCAAACTCCTGGCTCAATTGATCCAGTCTCAGCCTCCCAAGTAGCTGGGGCTGCAGGTACACTCCACCACACCTGGCTTCCTGAATCTTTTTTTAAATATACATAATTAACAATTTTATGCTAAAATTGGTAATTTGATCGCCTCAGACATAATTATGTAAAATCTGTCTATTCAAAATCTGGAGTACCTGTGGGTATCTTTCTGTCAACTATATATTTGTTCTCATTCTTGTTTTATTGTGTACCTGATTGTTCATGGAGTATTTGGTGGAAGTAATGATTTCAGAGTCATTTGAGACTTATGATAATGTTAACTTCCTCTGGAAAGGGTTTCAGTTTGCTTTTTTAAGATACCTGGGGGCCTAGAAGGCCAGGCCTAGAAGCTGTTAAAAGCACTCTATTCAGTCATTCAGCTTCCTCTTCTGGAATTGGCAAATGATCGAGAGGAAAAACTTCCCTAAAGCTAATCTCACCTCTCTGAATTGATATATTCTCTAATCTTAACCCATTAATTCCTTAATGCTCTATGTGATCTTAATATCCTCACGCTTTTTTATTTTCTGTGGGAAAGTTGGTCTAAATTACTTGGTCTTTTTTTCATGTGAAGTGGGTATCATCATATAACTTTTTATAAAGCAGTCATTACTGTTAAGTTCTCAAGCCTTACTAATAAAAAATTTATGAAAGGCAGCATGGGAATAGTAAAACACCGCAGGCCTGGTTACTGAACAAACCTGGGTTTAAGTCATGACTCAACTGTTTACCAATTATTAACTTACTGATTTCTGTGATTCTCAGTTGTCTCTCATACACACACACACAAACACAGACACACACATCAAATCAAATCATAGAATGGCTGTAAGACTGTGGGTTAAAATATGTAAAATCCTTAACAAAAACAGGGCTTTGTACAAGTACTTAACTGTGTGTTACCCACTACTCTCTTCTTGTACCCCCACTTCCATACCTACCCCATAATATTTATCTTGCTCAAAGTTTGAACTTCTCCTTTTTATTTCCCTCAGGTGATTCTAGTCACAAGATTCCTATTTCAAATTTTGAACGTGGGCATAACCAAGCAACTGTGTTACAAAACCTTTATAGATTTATTCATCCCAACCCAGGGAACTGGCCACCTATCTACTGCAAGGTAATTTCAGGTTCAGAAGTTCTTTTAAGGTATCAATTTATAGTACCAAAAGATCCATAAAACAAAGAATTTTTGCCTTGCCTGTGTATTTTTGTCTGTATATTGTGTGTCTTAAAACATTCATTTTGAATTGTTTTGAATGTAATTAGGTATTGTGCCTATTTTAAAAATGTCTCCAATTTTGGAGGGATTTTGAAGACTGCAAAAGCTAAACATATTTCTATTTTGGTAGAGTTCATGTTCTCTGAGTTCTTCTTTCTGAAATATCTGCAGTATCTTTTTACCCTTAAGAATGGATGCTCCATTCTATTCTGTACACCTATCTTTCGAAACAAGAATACCTTTTCTTCAAAACTGTCTTTGTAGCAATCCCTTCCTTCTTTGTTTGTAATATTTAGAGAGATTATATTCTTCCAGGCTTGGAGTTGAAAAGTTGGGTTTTAACCTTGCTACTTAGTATAACCGTGAGGTGATTATCTGATCTTTTTCTGAACATTGGTTTCTTCATTTGCATACCCTAGGTCTCTCTTGCTTCTCATAAAGTATCTTAACATTTCTGTATAAATGTAACTGACTAATAATAGCTGTAGTCTTTTCTAATATATGTCAATTTTTTATAGTTTTCATTTCATTGGCACAAACTCTTCAGTCTTTCTCCTGTGCCCCCTACCTCCCAACCC
Source organism: Pan paniscus (assembly GCF_029289425.2). Classification (NCBI taxonomy): domain Eukaryota; kingdom Metazoa; phylum Chordata; class Mammalia; order Primates; family Hominidae; genus Pan; species Pan paniscus. Next base: position 82,771,618 of record NC_073249.2, on the reverse strand, counting down.
CCGCATTTTGAAAGGACAGCATTAGAAGTCATTCAAAGTAGGAGAAGATACAAGTAGTTTTTTTGTTTTGTTTTTTGTTTTTTGCTTTCTCCAGTCTGATGATAGAACCAGAGTCAACTGGTGTTTGAAGCATATGGCAAAGGCATCAGGTAAGTAAAACTCTGGGTTGCTGCAGAAGTGCTTTATAGTTAATATCTGTATTTGTTTCCACTTTGATATCTTCCAGGTATCTAAATTTACTAATTGTATGTGTTTTTCCATTTACTAATGGAAGAAATCAGGCAAGATCTACAACTTCTCACTGTAGAGGACCTTGTAGTGGGGATCTACCAACAAAAATTTCTCAAGGAGCCCTCTAAGACTTGGATTCGAAGCCTCCTAGATGTGGCCATGTGGGATTATTCTAGCAACACAAGGTATTGCTAGCATTTTTGTTTTAGAGTCATTTTGACTTATTTTCTAAACTAAGAAAATATGGTAGGACTATTTTTGCCTTTTTATGCAATATTTTCCCATGAAAGCTTGGAATCATTGTATTTCCCTGAATATAAAATTTCATTGATAGTAAGATATATTGTTACTTGTGTATCACTAAAAACAAACCTGCCAAATAAACTGTTCTTTCTTATCACTTAGAATTTCTATACTGATGAGAGAATATCCCTAAATTTATTTAGACAGATTTTTATTACATAGAACTCTTGTACTTACATGTAAAAGAATATATAAGTGAAATAAATTGGCAAAAGTATTTTTTATTTTGAGATAATTTTAGACTTACAGAAAAGTTGCAAAAATAACACAAAGTTTACTATTCTCTGTTTCCTTAATTGCTAACATTTTAATACATTTTCTTTATAATTTTGTTTCTAAATATATATACACTTTTTCAAAATCACTTGAGGGTAAGTTGCTATCATTATGCCTCTTTATACCTAAATACTTCAATATGTGTTTCCTAAGAATAAGAATGTTTAGTCTACGGCCATAGCACCCTGAACACACCTGATCTTGTCTGATCTCACAAGCTAAGCAGGGATTGGCCTGGTTAGTACTTAGATGAGAGACTGCCTGGGAATACTGGGTGCTGTAGGCTTTTACTGTGTGTGTGCGTGCATGTGTGTGTGTGTATAGAACATTTATATTACCATAGTGTAATGATCAAAATCAGGAATGTTGAATATAGGACACAATACTATTATCTAATCCGAAGACCATATTCATATTGTATTAGTTATTCCACTGTGTCTTTTACAGCCAAAAAAATTCTAGAGTCCAGTCCAAGACCACATGTTGCACTTAGTTATTATATCTCTTTAATCTGGAACAGTTCTTCAGTCTTATTTTCACTTTCATGATCTGGACATTTTTGAGTACAGGCCAGTTACTTTATAGAATGTTTCTCACTTTTAGTTGATCTGTATTTCCTCATGGTTAAATTGAGATTATGCATTTTTGGCAGGAATACCACAGAAGGGATTATATGACTGACTGCTCAGTGTGTCATATCTGGAGGTATATGATGTCAGTTTGTCCAATTACTGATGATGATAACTTTGATCACTTGTTTAAGATAGTACCTATCAATATTTCTCTATTGGAAAGTTACTGGTTTTTTACCATATATATATATATATATATATATACTTTTTTTTTTTTTTTTTTTGAGACAGAGTCTTGCTCTATCACCTAGGCTGGAGTGCAGTAGTGTAATCTCAGCTCACTGCACCCTCCACCTCCCGGGTTCAAGTGATTCTCGTGCCTCAACCTCTCGAGTAGTTGGGATTACAGGCACCTGCCACCATGCCCAGCTAATTTTTGTATTTTTAGTAGAGACGTGGTTTCACCATGTTGGCCAGGCTGGTCTTGAACTCCTCACCTCACATGATCCGCCCGCCTCAGCCTCCCAAAGTGCTGGGATTACATGCGTGAGCCACTGCTCCTGGCTTTTTACCATATAATTAATAAATATTTTGTGGGGAAATACTTTCAAATTGGGTAGGTATTCTCTTCCTCAAACTTTCATATACAAATTTTAGTATCAAGTGCTGATTTTTGCCTGAGTCAATTATTACTATCATTGTGAACGGTGATTTTTCTAATTTGATTGTTCCTTCTGCATTTATTGTTTGGCATTCCACTGTAAAAAAAAAAAAAGTTTCTCCTTTTTACCCATTTATTTATTTTTTTCATTTATATGAGCATGGACTCATGGATTCCTATTCAGTACATTTTAATCTATTATTGTAACTTATTTTTATGATCAAATTGTTCCATATATGGCCAGTGGGAGTACCTTCAAGCAGGGGTTTGTGTGTCCTTTTGACATTGCTTCATTGCTTTCTATCTAACAGTGCTTCTTTGCTTTCTATTTGGCACAATATGTTCCAGGCCTATCTTGTACTTTTCTTTGTTCCAGCCCTGGATTAGCCATTTCTCCCAAGAATCTCTGGTTTCTTTTAGTGGAGCATAATAGTTAGGAGATAGAATCTGGGTGGTAGGTGTGCTCATTTCTTACTAGAGTATCATTGATTCTAGATCCCCTTAGTAGAGAGCTAGGAAATATATGTTTGTGTGTGTGTGTGTGTGTGTGTGTATGTACACACACACTCCATATACATCTGTTTGTAGCTAGGTCTCTCAATCTTTTTATCCATCTCTATCTTATCATGAGTTCACACTTAACCTGTAATTTCAATCCAATACCATAGAGTTCTCTAGTTTTTTTACTTTTTAAAAAATTTCCTTTCTCTGAGAATGAGAACCCTGGCTGTCAGTATTTTTTAGAATTATATGGTACCACTATTTTTAAAAAAAGACATACAACTGTTTAGAGTTTGTTTATAATCGCTTTTAGTCTGAAAGTATATAGTCAAAATACTTTGTTCAGAAGTTATTTAGGTTCTTTTTTCCCCTTTCAGTACAAATTACTATTTTGAAATATATTAATAGTTAAGTTCATTTGCTTGTTTGTATTCCATTTTTGCTAATTTAGCTTTTGAATGTCTAAAGCATTTCCGTTTTGTAAACAAAAATAATATTCAGAAGTGTCACTTTATTCTAGCTTCATTTAAAAAAGCTTGTTAGGATTGCATTAAATTTATAAATTAACTTGGGGATAACTGAAATATTTATATTGTTGAGTTGTTTCCAAAGACTAGGGACATCTTTCCATTGTTCAAATCTACTTTTGTGTCTTTCAAATATGTTTTAAAATTTTTCTCACACAGATTGTGCATCTCTGGGACTGGCGCATTTTTGTGGGAGCAGTTCCTTGATAACTTTTTCTGTTCTTCTATGGAAATTGGTTTTATTAGGCTTTCTAATTTTAATGGGGTAAATTTTGGTAATCTGTATGTTTCTAGAAAATGATACATGTTATATAGCTTTTCAAAGTTATTTGTTTAAAGATCTGCAAGGAAGTGTGGTCTCTTTTTTTAAATTTCATCTGTTTCAATGGTTATCTTGTCATTGTATATTTGTGCTCTCTCATTTTTTTGTAAGCAAATGTGTTGTCTTTTTTAATTTTTCAAAACAATAGGATTTTAATTTATTAGACCTGTTTTTCTATTCTCTTCCTAATTAATTTTTGCTGTTATTCTCTTTGTATGTTGTTGTTCTTTTTCTAGTTTTGGGGGCTGGAAATGTAATTTATCTTTTGCCTGATTTTTTTTGATGTGTTTAGTAGAGTGAATTTTCTCTTAATCATTGTTTTCAATGAATTTACGTAGATTATTGCATGCAATATTTTCATTGCCATTTTAAATAAATTATGTCATTTTAACTCTCAACCACCATCTCTCTTTAAAACAAGGCTTTTAAATGTCCAGGTGAAAAGGACTTTCTGCATTTTGTTTCTTTTAGTAAATTCCAGTGTTTTTACATTGTGATCAGAAAGTGTTTATAATATTTTTACTTTATGGAAGTTACTGGTCTTTAGGGGTTTTTTGCTGACTTAATATATAATCAATTTTTGTGACTGTTCTCTTGGCATATGAGAATATACTTTCTTTTCAGGATATAGCATTTGAGATCCACACACATACATCATCTACATTAATTGTATTGTTTACATTTTCTTTAGTTATATTTTATCCAGTTGATATGTCTTGTGTTGACAGTAATCTCCTATTATTACTGTGTTTCTGTCTGTGTTTCATTGCATTTCCTGTAGTTGTAAGCTGGCTGCTGTGATATTTGATGCCTTAAAAGTTAAAGTTTGCTGAACCTTGATACAGTAAATTGATCAGGGGCTCATGGAAGAGTATTCCCTGTGTTCTTGCATGTTTAAAACTTTTTCTAATGGTGTACACCATATTTCCTTGAGTTTCTAGAAAATGCAACTTCATTTCATGGCTTTGTGTGTTCCTTTTGTGAAATTTGGTCAGTTAATTTTCTTGGCCTTAGTTATCTGATCTTTTTGACTGGAGTTAGTTGATCATTTTGCCTGGAGACTTTAGTCTTTTTTCATTTTTAAAGTCTAATACTGTTGCTAGGCTATTTCTCTGAGTTTATATGCAGGTCCATTTTCTAAGACATTTGGTGAGCCCTTTCAATATGCAGAATCAGGTTCTATTTTTTTTTTTTTTTTAGATCATAGTTTAATGTTAGTTTTGTTCCACTGTTTAATGTTTCTTCTTAAAAGGAGTCCAATATATATGTATGTTTGATCTTCTTTGCCTTTCATTTTAATCACTTTTTCTGACCCTTTTTACTTTGTTTATTCTCATGATAGTTTCTGCTTTCTTCAGTTTCTCTTATTAACTTTACAAATGAATCTGTTCAGCCTTGGGCAGTTGGTAATTTAGTTCTTTTCTGTAATGTTTTTGTCTTTTTTTTCCCCTCTCTTTCTTGAGTTAAGTAATTTCTTCATTTTTTGTTTATTTCTGTTTCTAGTTTTGAAGTTTCTCATTCAGGGTGTGTTTTTATATTCTCACATTCTTTTTGAGGATATTTAATTTAACATGGAATGGTAATTGATATAGTTTGGCTCTATGTCCCCACCCAAATCTCACCTCGAATTGTAATCCCTATGACCCCCGTGTGTCAAGGGTTGGACCAGGTGGAGGTAACTGGATCATGGGGGCGGTTCCCCCATGCTGTTCTCATGAGATCTGATGGATTTAATAAGCATCTGGCATTTCCCCTGTTTGCACTCATTCCATTCTGCTGCCTTGTGAAGAAGGTGGCTGCTTCTCCTTTGCCTTTCCCATGATTGTAAATTTCCTGAGGCCTCCCCACCAATGCAAATCTGTGAGTCAGTTAAACTTCTTTCCTTTATAAATTACCCAGTCTCAAATATTACTTCACAGCAGTGTGAGAACAGACTAACACAGTAATGTTAGGTTTTTCCCCTCCTTCATATTTTTTTGGGGGGTGGGGGTATGAGAAATTATCAGCTAAAGTGTTTTGATTCTCCTTTTCTGTTTTCTTTTCTTTTCTTTTTTTTTTTAAGAGAGTCTTGCTCTGTCACCCCAGCTGGAATACAGTGACACAATCATAGCTCACTGCAGCCTGGAACTCCTAGAGTCAAGCAGTCCTCATGCCTCAGTCTCCTGAGTAGCTGGTACTACAGGCATGTGCCACCATGCGTACCTAGTTATTTTTCATTTGTCGTGGAGACAGAGTCTTGCTGTGTTGCCCAGGCTGGTATCGAACTTCTGAACTCAAGTGATCTTCCTGCCTCAGCCTTCCAAATTGCTGGGATTACAGGTGCAAGCCATCATGCCTGGCTATTTTCTTCTTATAATAGCTTGTTTTCTTCCCATAATAGCTTTCTGTAGATGAAGATACATTGCTCCTTTGCGTTTCTTGGACAAGGCTGATAATTTAGCGGGAGGTTTGATTGAGAGTCTTTTTTCCAAGAACCTTCCTCTCTGTCAATGTGACAAAGTACAGGTTCTTTAATGAATGTTTTCAGGGTGGTGGGAGTCTGGTTGTAGGTTCTTAGAATTTTATTTCCTGCATGATCTTAAATTTCCCCCTTTGCTTTTTTTTTCCACCTAATTTCTAAAGGGCCCTTCCCCCTTCCTCTTTCACTTAGCATGGCACTTGCCTATAGTCAGTGCTCTGATCTACTAGGACTGTTTGAATATTTACGTAAAGAATGGGCTTCCTCATTGTAAGAATGATTTTAATTTAATCTTAGGCTCTCCATTTTCTTTCTTCCTTCCCCAAGTTTTTTCTGGACTCTACTGCATATAAAGGTTGGGGTAGGAGATTTAGAAATTGCTCCATTGGAAATTACAGTTTTCATTTTTCTATTTATAGACAACTGAGTTTTGTAGTGTTCTTCTAGTTATGCTGTAGGTGTAGATTTTGTTTTCCCCACGTTTGTTGTTGTTCTTGTTAATCTGTAAAGCTTATGAATGATGTGTTAAGATATTTGGATTTATGTACCATTGCCTCAGTTACAGGCTGAAGTATTTCTAAAATTTCACATTGAGTCATTCATTGTCCATGTTTTTATACATTATTGTCCTCTGTGCCATTAAGAGTGTTGGCGATACAGCATTTCTTAAAAAATAACTCCACTGTTGTCTCTGGGGTTTTCTTCTAAGCATATCCTTTCTGCAAGTTTTGATGCCAGTTCTTTCTTGATCTTTTCAGAAGAGGTCAAAAGAAAGTTTTCAGGGACAAACTAATATGTCCTCAAATAATCTTTAAATGGTTTATTGACTAAAATGTTGAAGGATTACAAATGTCTGGTTACCATCAAGATTAATAATTAAATTTGTACATGGTTAGGCAATGGCAACTATTTCTAGACTGTCAAATAGACATTGTGCAATACCTTCAATTGTAAGATGCATTCTAATTTTGGTTAAAATGTCAAGAAAATGTGTTTTATAATTGAAGAAATACAGTGTTGAGTTCAGCAGAGTAGCTATACTCTACAACAAGACTAGAGTAGCTCTAGTTTGAGACATTATTTGAGGTCCATGCCGTGGGATTTTGTTAAAGGTAAAACTCTTACATAGTACTGTAGGCACTTTACTAAACTACTTTGGACAGGATGGATCTACTTTTTATTGAGCTTCATAACGTAATAAGATTCAAATGTATGATATTTTACAAGGGAGTTTGGATTGTAGTGTACAATAGAAACTGTTAGAATCTGTTAATATAAGCAAATGAAACTTATTCCAACCACTGCTCTTAAATGCTTACTAAAAGACCTTAAAGTTTGTAATAAATTTGTGATAAATGTTTTGTCTAGTTCTAAGAGAAATGGGTAGATTTTGTATTGGTGAAATTGAGTACAGTTAGGCAAATTGAATATTAGAATCTTAAGTAAACAGTCAGTTGATAACATGCATTTTGGAGGCTAGAATATTTATAATTTTTATAGGTCCCCTAGTCTCCTGATGCTTCTTGTCATAATTCTTCTTGGACTAATTCACTGTCTATGATCAGCTGACTAAACATGGCAGCCTTTATTTAATCAACAAATATTTATTGAGCACCTCCTCTGTGCCAGAAGATGATCCAAAGGTGAGCAGAATTAATGTGGTCCCTGCCTTCAAGAAGCTAACAGTTAAGTAGGAAAGAAACATACAGTACATAATAAAGAAAATGGTAATTTTAGCTTTTGATAAGTGCTAAGAAGAAAATCAACAAGACACTGTGACAGAGAAGAATGTATAGAAAAGTAGACCACTTTGTAGAATGGTCAAGAAGACTTTGAGGGTGTGACATTAGAACCGAAGTGGGAGAAAGATGCAGCCATGCAAAAAATGGTAAGAAGAGCACCCTGGACAGAGATAGAAAAGCCTTGAGGTAAAGGCTTGGTGTTTGCTAGAAATTGTTAGACAATCAGTGTGACTGGGGAGTAATGAGTGAAGAGGAGAATGCACAAGATGAGGTTGAAGCAGTTGGGGGTCATAAACCATTAGAAAAAGTTTTAAACGTGCAAGAACACAGGGAGAGATGGAAAGGAATAGGTTGATTTAAGATAGGTTAAAGTCAGTAGACCTTGCTGATGGACTGGACCCAGGGAGAGAAAACGGAAAGAAATAATGAAAGATGACGCCCAGGTTTCTGGTGTATACTACTGGATAGATGAGGAGGAGAGGAGCAAGGTTACAGTGTTCTGAGGTCCTGGTGAGGCATCACATCTGGAGATAGCAGGCAAGCAACTGTCGTCCTGCTAGAGCTCAGTGAAGTGGTTTGGGTAGTGTCAGCATTCTTTTCACTATGTGCTGGGCACTGAAGATACAGTACAGGAAGACAAGTCTTCTGCCTTGATGGACCTCACAGCACGTAGATGAGATCACCTCGGCAAACAGCAGAAAGAGAAGAGGACTCGGCACAAGCCCTGACGAGCTCTGACAAGTTAAAATGTGGGCAGAGGCTTTTCAAAGTCTCAGTACCTCTCAGCCTGTAAGTGTTCCTATGTTATACAAATCATCATAGCCATCATCAGTGTCGATGAGGGTTGAAGACATGAGAAAAACTGGGATTCTGGATGTAATAATTTCATAAATCTCTGTGAAGTATTTGGTCTTCTTTACCACTCTGTAAAGTGCTCTGTCTTTCTACACAATCTTCTATATCCTGTTAGGGCTATTAGTTTGCTTTTGTTCCCTGGATTATCTCATTCTTCTGGATTGTGAGTTGTGGTCTCCCTGTTTTGTTCTTTTTCATGTTGCAGGCTTTTCTTGAATGCCTGATTATCCTTGATTGCATTCATATTTAGAAATGAGGCTACAAAGCCGAGTGTTCCATATTGTTCAGTGGGGATTGTTAACTGATGAGGCTTTCCTGTAAGGAAAGCAGACAAGAGAGATGTTTAGTTGGAGGCAAAATCCTAAATGCTAGAATATGAAAGGCTTTGCTCTAAGGTACCAGCAGCCATTCTTGCTGCCTGGTTTTCCAAGAACAGTTTACTTTTTTTCATGGGGGTTCAGGGAAGTAGACTATTCTTTTTACAGAAGTTCAGCCTCGTGTCTTCTCTTTCTGCTCTGTGAGTAGAGACATGTTCACAAGTCCAGAGCCTCTCCAGAGTTCTGATAGGCAGACCTTCTTCTGCTGCTAGCCTCTTGAGCACTGAAGACTGTGACTTCTTTCCAGCTTCATCAGTTACCATTTATTTTATTTGCCACAGATTTGTTAAAATGTCTTCCATGGAGGCCTCTTCCTGCTTTTTTCCTTTATTGTGGACATCTACCATTTTTATTCTTTGACTGTCATCTTCACAGCGTCTTGGGACCAAGAAGAGATAAATTTGTGCAGGTGTTTAATTCACCATCTTGAACCAGAAACCCCAGCAATAGTAGTATTAAGAGATGCAGTTTTATACTTTATCACTTTAGAATAGTTTTTCTTAGTCCATTTTAATGAGCTTTTGATACTTAGCAGGATTGGAGCTGCTCTTGTACATAAGGCACTTGTATGGGAAAGTTTCTGTGGGAAATATGGGAGTGACACGATCATCCTTGGCCTCAGAATCTCCTGTCCAATAAGACTCTAGTGTGAAGATACTAGTCATGTATGGTAAATTCTGGTAGAATTCCAAAAGAGTTTCAAAAAGTTATGAAAAATCATATGCAGAAGACATCACTTAAGTGTTGTTAGGGTTTAAAAACTGTTAACTAATATATGGAATAAATGTTTTATTTGTTTCTTCTGTGAAGATAGAGTTTCTTAGAGCAGAGATTTGGGTTGAAAGCGGGGACCTTTCCAATAAAAAATGGCCTGAATAGTGACTCAGAGAAATGAAAGCCTGCCAGGCGCAGTGGCTCATGCCTGTAATCCCAGCACTATGGGAGGCCAACGTGGGTGGATCACCTGAGGTCAGCAGTTCGAGACCAGCCTGGATAACATGGTGAAACCCTGTCTCTACTAAAAATACAAAAATTAGCCAGGCATGATGGCACATGCTTGTAATCCCAGCTACTCAGGAGGCTGAGGTACGAGTTATCATTTGAACCCTGGAGGTGGAGGTTGCAGTGAGCAGAGATCGCGCCTCATAGCTAAATATGAACACAATTAAGGATAATCAGGCATTCAAGAAAAGCCTGCAACATGAAAAAGAACAAAACAGGGAGACCACAACTCACAATCCAGAAGAATGAGATAATCCAGGGAACAAAAGCAAACTAATAGCTCTAACAGGATACAGAAGAGTGTATAGAAAGGCAGAGTACTTTATAGAGTACTATGCCCAGCCAGTTTAGAGTTTTTTTGTTTTCTTAATTTTTATTTTTTGCCGGTACATAGTATGTTTATATAACTTAACTTTTGTTTTAATCTAAGGCTTCATGTTACAGTTTTGTGAACTACCACATTTATAGGCTCACTTTTCTTTGGAAAAACAGTGGGAAATTCTTAATTTTATTTTTAAGTAGTCTTCCATTCATCCATGCATGAAATAACTTTCATCCAGTGCAAATAATGGATTTTTACACTGTTTAGTGTGTTTATAATTTTAAATGAAGACTTTTGCTAAGTTTAAGCAAGCTTTGTATTGTACAAATAGAGCTGCTCTGAGTCTTAATAGACTGTGTACTCATTGGAAAGATATACACAAGTTTATAACAGCTCTTGTCATGAAAGTGTGCTATTTTAGTGTTTGTAACCTTGTATTGACTTACACAAATTATTTCCGTCATTTCCTCACCAACATCACCTCCTGAGATCTCCACTGAAACACCACCTTCTCAGTGTTACCTTTCATTGACACTTTATCTAAAATGTTGTTCCTCTCCAATATTTTATATCATCTTTTTATTTTTAAATAAAGTCCTATCCTTAGAACTTTCCCAATTTTCCAATTTACTGTGTATTATGCTTGCATATCTTTCTTGATCTGTCTTTCCCTCTAGAAAGTAAGTTTTGTGTGGACAATAATTTCTATTTTTTCAATACTGTATTTCTAGTGCCTACCACAAGGCCTAGAAAATAGTGTACATTGAATAAATGTTTGTTGAATAAGTGCATTTTGTCACTAATGTGCCAGAAGCACTCATTTTATTTCAAGGTAAAATTTGACTGTATGGTTATGTGTAGGTTGCGTAGTATCATGAATTTGTATCAGAGAATGTAGCATTAAAATCTGTTTTTTAAAAATCTTTGTGTTAAATTTGAAGTTTTAGTCTTCAAGTAACCTCATTTTTTAAAAGATTTCAGATAGAAATATGGCATATAAAAACCTTTAAGCAGTGCTACTTCAGTTAGGATATTAAAGTCCATTTTTTTGTACAGGTGCAAGTGGCATGAAGAAAATGATATTCTCTTCTGTGCTTTAGCTGTTTGCAAGAAGATTGCGTAAGTTGGGGAAAGGAGTTTCTTCATAATACTGTATTCTGATTAAATTATTCTGTGCCATTTTGCTTGCTATAGCTTTGGCAATCGGGGTAACTCTGTTTCCACAATGCTCTTTCAAAACAAAGGGGGTCAAATCAAAACTACAGTGAGATATTATCTCACCCTGGTTTAAAATGGCTTATATCCAAAAGACAGGCAATAATAAATGCTGGTAAGGTTGTGGAGAAAAGGGAACCCTCATACACTGTTGGTGGGATGTAAGTTAATATAACCACTGTGGGGAACAGTTTGGACGTTCTCCAAAAAACTAAAAATAGAGCTACTGTATGATCCAGCACTTCTACTGCTGGGTATATCCCCAAAGAAACGAAATACATTGAAGAAATATCTACACTCCCATGTTTGTTGCAGCATTGTTTACAATAGCCAAGATTTGGAAGCAACCAAATATCCATCAGCAGATGAATGGATAAAGAAAATGTGGTACTTATACACAATAGAGTACTATTCAGCCATTAAAAAAATGAGATTCAGTCATTTGCAACAACATAGATGGAACTAGAGGTCATTATGTTAAGTGAAATAAGCCAGGCACAGGAAAATAAACATCTCATGTGCTCACTTATTTGTGGAATCTAAAAATCAAAACAATTGAACCCATGGAGATAGAGAGTAGAAGGAATGATTACTAGAGGCTAGGAAGGGTACTAGAGGGGTGAGGGGGAAGTGAAGATTGTTAATTAGTACAAAAAATGGTTTGAATGAATAAGGCCTAGTATTTGATAGCACAACAGAGTGACTATAGTCAATAATAATTTAATTGTACATTTGAAAATAACTAAAAGAGAATCATTGGATTGTTTATAATACAAAGGATAAATACTTGAATGGATAGATATACCACCTTCCATGATGCGATTACTACACATTGCGTGCTTGTATCAAAACATCTTATGTACCCCATAAATATATGCACCTACTATGTACTCATAGAAAATAAAAATAAAGGTGGTTTTGTACATCATATTACTTTTATTTTCTGTCCATGTCACCTCTCCTAGCAATATGGGTGAACCTTCAGAACCACTTCCTTATTGGGGTACTCTAACACATAGGTCTTTTGTTCTCGTTTTGTAGTGAAAGTACCTGGAGCCCCAGATAATCTGGGTGCTCTGGTAGCCCAGTGGGTGATATTAGTTCACAGGATAGATTAGTGTTTGTGGTTGTAGTGTTATTTCTGCCGCTGCCCTCTCCTTGCCTTAAACATTTGGGAATCCTGGTAATCTTTATCTTCATTGCCATGCCCTTAAAATGAACCTAAAATTTTATCTGGCAATCAAAAGATTGCTTAGCAGTAATAACCTGTTTTATTATATGTATTGCTATTTATTTATATGTCTTCTCTGAATCTCCAAATTTATTTTTTCCCAGTTTATAACAGTACCTCAGATGCTTTCTTTTTGTTAGAGATTTGAAAATACAAATACTTTTAGATGAATTAAATTAGATTCTGATAGTGAGATTTTTATTTCTTTTAAAGGTACTGCATCAGTAATTCTCTGGCCACTCTCTTTGGAATCCAGCTCACAGAGGCTCATGTACCACTACAAGATTATGAGGCCAGCAATAGTGTGACACCCAAAATGGTTGTATTGGATGCAGGGCGTTACCAGGTAAGGAACTGACTTTTAAGAGCTGCTGGTCTCTTTAGCTGTTCTACTCAATGTGATTCTGGCCAACAGCAGCAAAAGATCAGCCTTTGTTTGGTTCTTTCCCTCCCCTTAAACATTATTTTGAAGTACTTCATGGAATGTCAAACAGTTCCTAATCCAGTTGTGTCTTGTGTAAAATTCTTTTTTCTCTGGTATATTTTCTACCAATTTAACAAAGTTTTAAGAAAGTTAAAACTGGTATTTAATCTTTATGTAAAACATTTCCAAAGATTTATTCCAAAAATTAAATATCTGAATGTAAGTAATATAAATATTCTAAACATCTACCTCAAAAATACTTAAGACCTGATTTAGGATTTGATTAAAAGCTATCTAATTTCTCTACCACCTTCCTTCCCTCCCTGCCGTTTACTTATTAGTAGGCCTCTAAACCACTAAGTGCATAGCAGTTAAGAGTATGGGCTCTAGGGTCAGAATTCCTGAATTTTATTTTAGGTTCTGCTACATACAAGTTTTGTGACTTTATGCACAATACTTGAACTGTCTGTACTAATTTTTTATGTATTAAACAAGAACAATAATAGGGGCTAGTATTTGTTAGGATTAAATGCAGCAATATATGACAGTACCAAGGCCTCCCTGCCTTAGAGCTTAATAGATAATAAATATTGTTATTTTAAAATAAACACTTACTGAAAAGGAAACTCAAAAAATGGCATGAACTACTGATGAAAACAGCTAGATTCATCCTAGTTAATTATGCTGAACAAAAGAAGCAGTCTCCAAAATTACGTACTTTAGAATATACTGTATGATTCCATTCATATGACATTTTTTTGAAGACTAAACTATAACAAGAACAAATTAGTGGTTCCCAGGAGTTAGGGGTGGGAACAGGGTGTCTGTAAAGGGATTGAGCATGAGAGAGGTTTTTGAGGTGATAGAATGGCTCTGTATCCTGATTGTGGTGTTTACACAATTCTGTACATACGTTAAACTTCATAGATGTGTACACCAAAAAAAGTTTTACTGTATGATAATTTAAAAATAAAAACGGAAGGACTTCAGAGCTCTCCATATGTACTCTGGGCAAGACCCTTCTCTACCCTCCCTTTAAACCTTTGGCCCAGTGGTTCTCGACTCCATTTTGTGTCCTCCATGGGACATCTGACAATGCCTGGGGACATTTTTGGTTGTCACATCTGGGGAGGGGGTGCCCCTGGCATTTAGTGGATAAAGGCCAGGAATGCTGTTAAGCACTCTATCTATACAGGACAGCCTTCCACAACAAAGCATTTTCCAGCCTAAAATATCATTAGTGCCCAGGTTGAGAAACCCTACCTTAGCTTCATCACCACTATCTGTGTTCACATCATCAGAATTAATCTCAATAATGTGCCTTTTCATTGTTTATATCAGTTACTATAGGAAGCCTAGGACTCTTAGATTCTCTCTCATCTCCCAGACTCACCTTATTTGGCTGGTCCTATTTCCCAGCCCTTCCCAACTCCTGAGAAACCTTCCTGTGGGTTTTCTCAGCCTTAGTTATCAGCAAAATTTCAGGTATCTTCAGTGTCTTTGGGGCAAAGTCTATTTACCTTCTTGGTTCTAACTAAAACTTGACCCTCCTCTAAGGACACTGCTTCTCTATTAACCTTTTCAAATGGTGACATCTTTTGCTTCTTCATGTGTCATAGGGCCTAGATTTGAAGTAGTTGTCCTTGATCGTGGCCTCCAGACTTCTTTATATAGTCTCCCCAAAATTCCTAGGCATTGAATTTCCTGTTATCCAGGATGTAGTACCTTTTTGGAATCAGTAGACTCCAAATGGCCTCTTTTTGGAGTCAGTAGACTTGGAGTCAGTAGACTCCTGAGTTGGTTCCCCTCGTTCTTAGAGCAACACCAATCCAGAAAACTGGTTTTTCCATCAGAGTTATTTATTTCAATTTCCCTACACATAGTCCTTCCAGCTGCCTAACCTCTCAGTTTGATTTCCTCTCCTTCAATAATCCTGTCTTCTACCTAACAATCATATCCTGGACCCCAGTGGTACCTCCTTCATAATCTCAATTTCAAACATCCCCCTCTCAGACTACCACCATCTTCTACTACCCCTGTGCCAACAATTATTTAGTCTCTACTGGGATATACAATTCATTTATGCCTCCACTGTTTTATACTCCCTTACAGGGCCACTTCATTGCACAACTCCAGGGCACCATTCACACTAGTAATGCTGTAGACTCATGTCTCCTCCTTTACCACCTTTGTCTCTACCCTTCACCTCCTTCCTTCCCAACTCAGATTCCTTGGCCTATCTTTTCCACTGCCTTGCATGCACTGTCAACTCCATTGGCCCTCTTTTTTTCCTCATACTTGACAGATACTAACCCTGATTACATGTAACTCTTCACCTACTCTCCTCCTATGCCTGTGACACTAAATGCGGCTGGAAAGGAACTACCACGCTGACCGATCTTACTGACTATTCATCACCACCAACTTCAAGGGGCCTTTATTGTTGCCTGACATACCCATTTCTCTAGTCTGATTAATTTCCTACTCTCCTAGACAGTTATTTCTCACCACCTTTTTCCTTCAGATTTCATCATCTCTTCCCTCACCTTTGCTCTAGCTGATTCCTTTGCCTCCTACTTCTCTGAGAAAATAGAAACAGTTGGGAGAGATTTTCTACATATTCCTACCACTCATCTACGTGCATCTACCATATCCTCTGCTTTACTCCTATTTTAATGAATGAATTTTCTGTGTTCCTATCTAAAACCAATCTGTCTGCTTGTATATTAGATTTCCTTCCCTTACCACTCAAGGACATGGCTTCAGTAATTTTCCCCTCCTGTATCATCAGGGATTCCCTCTGTTCTAATTCATTATCAGCAAACGTGCTATAAACTCACTTTAAAAAAAAAAGGCAAACCCTTTTTTGCCCTGTAATTCGTAATCTCCCTCCAAAGTCTATCCTATTTTCTCCCCCTTTGCAGCAAAAATTGATAAGACATTGGAAAAGTATTTGAGTGTTAGTTTGCATTTTTAAAGAGTAATATGAAATTGAAGACAGACCATCCAGTAATGGATAAGAAATAAACATTTTTCCCCCTGGTATTTTCCTGTTACTTACAGAAGCTAAGGGTCGGGAGTTCAGGATTCTCTCATTTCAACTCTTCTAATGAGGAACAAAGATCAAACACACCCATTGGTAAGCAACTTATATTTTACAAAAATGCACCTAAAGGATGTTAGAGCCTATTACTAAGATCCCAGGTGTGGTATTTAAACAGTGGTATCTAAATTAGCTTTAGGATATAAGAAGCTTGTTGAATTGAGGGTTTTATTTGGCATTAGCACCTTAAACAATTTAGATGTGTACATTTTTGGGTCACTTGGATACATTGTAACTTCTCAGAATTTGTTAGGGCATTTAAAAGAAAACCTGTTTTTCTTGTAGCAGCAATAGCTTTATAGTTTTGATTTTAATGGTATCTTTTGTGGGGTGAGAAACTTTAAAAGCTAGTGACATGAAATTTCAAGTGGTGCCTAAAGAACTTCAATTAAAAGTTTCCTGGGCTAAAAACAAAAACATTTTTCTATTGAATTATGGCTTAGTGAAAGGCCTACAGTAGGATGAGTCAGTTAATTGAGGCATCTCTTTGTAATAAAATTATAAAATTGCTGTATCTCTTTTCTTGTATTTTCAATATCCTAGGTGACTACCCATCTAGGGCAAAAATTTCTGGCCAAAACAGCAGCGTTCGGGGAAGAGGAATTACCCGCTTACTAGAGAGCATCTCCAATTCTTCCAGCAATATCCACAAATTCTCCAACTGTGACACTTCACTCTCACCTTACATGTCCCAAAAAGATGGATACAAATCTTTCTCTTCCTTATCTTAATGATGGTACTCTTTTCAATTTCTGAAAACAGTAACAGGCCCAACTTCCTTCTTACTACAGTCATATTAAACAGATCACATCAATGACAAATGTCACTACTATAAAAACTACTTAATTTGTAAGGAAATTGTTTCATAGATTTAAAAAAATTGTGGTTGGAGAGCATCTTGGCATTTGTGCTTTTTTTCTTGAGGGATTGTTCTGCTTCCTGGCTGTATGATGGGTATATCATTAAAGTTTGGAGTCCTGTATGAACAAAACTGACATTTTTAGAGTTGTACTTTTGGGAATGTTATAGATTGATCATTCTTTCTCCTGATAATAAAGGTATTGAATATCTGTTATGAAAGGTTCTAAAATAGTGTTAATCTGTTTCTTCCTGTCATGAAATGGGAACCTTACACTGGAGACCTGCAGGCTGTCTTTATTGCAAATAACTAAGAAAATTAGCCTTTAACAAACACAGAATTTTGCTACCTTAAAAAGTTTTTGAAATATACTTACTTTGGCAAAAGAAGGCACTTGAAAGATGAGAAGGCAAAATTAGAAAGGTTAAGTAATTTACCCTAAATCACATCACATGGCTAGATATTGAATGAATTTCTCATCCATTGGACTGCAAAGCAAGCAGGTATTATATTGAGTCAGGTGTTCACTCTGTGACTGACTTAAACTGGCTTATGTTCTCAACCTGGGGT
This sequence comes from Pan paniscus, assembly GCF_029289425.2. NCBI lineage: Eukaryota > Metazoa > Chordata > Mammalia > Primates > Hominidae > Pan > Pan paniscus. The sequence continues at coordinate 82,754,067 of NC_073249.2, read as the reverse complement.
AATATATAACCTAGGATGAGTAAAACAGGTATGGTAACCCCTTTTACTTTAAACCACAAGCCAAGACCACACATGACATTGACAGAGGCAACAATTTGGTTTAAGTCTGTCTGACTCCAAACTCTGGTCCCTCTGATTACAGAGAATGATTGTCCTGGGCCTCTGGTTTTTATTAATACCCATATTTTCCTTTACTAACTGTTGAGTACCTACCTTGTGGACGTTTTATATGTGTCATCTTATTAAATCCTTATTACCACTCTGAAGGAGGCGATACATGTTAGAGACCAAAAAATGCTCAGGTCACATAGCTCCTAACTGAAGGAACTGTTGTTATTCCAAGTCAGTCTGACTCCAAAGACCATGTTCCTTTTTTTTTAATTGGCTGACCTTTTGTATAGATCATGTTCCTAATGCACTATATTATCCTCCATCTCGCATTCATCTGTTTCTGATACCAGATCTTTGAACGAGAACAATTCATAGACTAAATTTATATGTTATATTTTCTAGTAGTATATTTTTCTTTAAAAACTTCATATCCGAGCTTTGAAACCATTGTGTCTTTCTTAAAAATCAACTTCTTCAGAGGGTGGTGGCTCACACCTTTAATCCCACCAGTTTGGGAAGCTGAGGCAGCAGGATCACTTGAGGACAGGAGTTTGAGACCAGCTGAGGCATAATAGCAAAACCCCAGCTCTACAACAAGTTAAAAAGTTAGCCAGGCATGTTGGTGCATGCCTGTAGTCCTAGCTGCTAGGGAGGCTGAGGTAGGAGGATCACTTTAGCCCAGGAGTTCAAGGCTGCATTGAGCTGTGATCATGCCATTGCACTCTAGCCTGGGTAGCAGGGCAAGACCCTGCCTCTACAAAACTAATAATAATAACTTTGAAAAACTCAGCTTATTAATAATTGGATGGAGAAGATGAGGAAGGTCTAACAGGCTCATGACTTCAGATGCCTAAGTCTTGTTCTCTGTCACCTGAATTCAGTCCTCTGTGAATTGTTCAAGTTAATTTTTTAATTTAAATAATAGTATTGGTTGTACTTTTGAGGTATATGTCAAATAATGAAAACAATTCAATAGGCCCCAGGGATTTATTTTAAGAGAACAGCTGGTCTTTCCCTTCAAAGATAATCAAAATTCCCAAACCATATTATTAGTAAAATTCAAACCCTGTCTCCTCTTTAAAAAAAAAAAAACCTTTTGGCATTGAATTTGAAGTATTAATTGCCCTTCAGGAAGACTAGGTGAGCGATTGGTATACTCATGGATATCCTGGTTGACAGTGATTTCTGCCCCCTCTAACTCCAGTAGTATTTCCTTTTTATTATAACATTTAACGGTTTTTAATTACAGCTATTTTGGTTCATGACATCTCTCTTTCTCAATTGCAAACTTTGTGGTACCCATATTTCTATATGAGAAGGTGTTCACTACATGTTAGAATCAATAATTGCCAATTTGAGTAACGGAGAAGGGATGTCAGAATTTCAAAGCCACTTCATAAGGTAAAGTACTACATGGGAAAGGGAACCATCTTTATTGTAGACTCCATTCCCATTCTTTTCCTCAAAACTAAGTGGTTAGTTTGATTTGTTCAGTGAACATGTTTTGAGAGTCTGTTAAATGCTGAGTTAAAAATACTAAGATGAATAAAGATGTGGCTCCTGATCTCAAGGAACTCACAGTTTAGTGGGGGAAGTAAACAATTACAGTGCATTAATAAAAGTGGTCTTAAGTATGAGGAGAGATGTATGTAAATCATTGGAATAGAATTGAGAGTCTATTCCAGAAATAAACTCATGTATCTGTGCCAAGACCATTCAATGGAGGGAAGAATAGTCTTTAAAACAGTTGGTTCTAGGGCAACTGGATATCCACATGCAAAATAATGAATTTAGATATGCTATGGTTTGAATGATGATGTCACTTCAAAATTCATGTTGAAACTTAATCCCCAGTGCTACAGTATTAAGAGGTGTAGCCTTTTGGAGGCCTTCGAGCAGAGCCTTCATGAATGGATCAGCACCCTTGTAAAAAGGCTCAAGGTTGAAGGAAGCACACTCTTGTTCTTCTGTCCCTTCCACTATGTGGGGACACAGTGTTCCCTCCAAAGGATGCAGCAACAACGTGCCATCTTGGAAGCAGAGAGCAGCCCTCACCAGATACCAATTCTGCCACCACCTTCATCTTGAATTTCCCAATCTCTAGAACCATGGGAAATAAATTTCAGTTCTTTATAAATTATTCAGTCTCACGTATTTTGTTATAGTAGTACAAATGGACTAAGACAGGGACCCTACCTAACACAAAAATTAGTTCAAAATGGATTAAAGACCTAATGTAAGAGCTAAAATTATACAACTGTTAGAGGAAGAAAATACAAGTGTAAATCTTCATGACCTTAGATGAGGAAACAGTCTCTTAATAGGACACCAAAAGAACAAACAAGAAAAAATAATTTGGAATATATCAAAACTAAGTCCTAAAAAGCAGACTTGTGTGTTAAAAGATACTATCAAGAAAGTGAAAAAGACAACACACAGAATGGGAGAAAGTATTTACAAATCATTTATCTGATAAAGGTCTAGTATACAGAGTAATAAAGAACTCTTAACAATAAAAAAGACGACCCGGTTTCTAAATAGGCAAAAGATTTGAAAAGATATTTCAAATATCTGTTCCAAAGAAGAAATACAAATGGCCAATAAGCATACAAAAAGATGTGCAACATCATTCATTAATCATTAGCATATGCATATCAAAACAAAAAAGATACTACTTCATACTCACTAGGATGACTATCATCAAAAAAAGGAAAATAAGTGTTGGTAAGGATGTAAAGAAATTGGAACCCTCATACATTGCTGGTGGGAATATAAATGGTACAGCTGCTATGGAAAACAATTTGGCAATTCCTAAAAAAATTCAATACAGAGTGACCATATGATCCAGCAATTCCATTTCTGTGCATGTTTCTACAGAAACTTGCACATGACTGTTCATAGCAGCATTACTTGTAATAGCCCCAAAATGGATACAACCCAAATAGCCATGAATTGATAAATGAGTAAACAAGAAGTGGTGTATCTACACAATGGAATATTATTCAGCCATAAAAGAGAATGAAATCATGTCATTTGCAGCAACATGAATGGAACTGGAGGCCATTAAGTGAAATAAGCCAAACACAGACAAATACTGCATGTTCCCACTCGTGGAAGCTAAAAAAGCAGATCTGATGAAGATAGTAGATTTGTGGTTACCATAGGCCAGGAAGGGGAAGGGCATGGGGGACATGAAGGAGCAAAAGGAATATAAATGTATTTATTACCACTGAACTGTACACTTATGGTAAAGATGATAAATTGCATATGTCTATTTTACCTCAGTAAAAAATATAGACTGGGTAGGAAGATGAATAAATTATCAAGATGACTAGATCAATGAATTGGAGGTAAGATTGAAGGATAGATAGAGATTTTGTGGTACCAGGAGGAGTGAGCTAGAAAGACAGGAGGTTGGTGGTCAGAGAGTGCAATGCATGAAATTAAGATTATAGAAGGTCGCAGTTAATGACAGTGAGATAACCTGGGTATTGTTTTATGAATGAGTTCCTGAGGGAGGTAGAGAACAAGATGGTTGGAGGAGAGGCGTTTAAGGAACTGAGAAGTCAGCAGTGAAACAGAATAGAGAATCCAGAAATAAACCCAAATACTTACAGCCAACTGATCTTTGACAAAGCAAACAAAAACGTAAAGTGGGAAAAGGACACCCTATTCAACAAATGGTGCTGGGATAATTGGCAAGCCACATGTAGGGGAATTAAACTGGATCCTCATCTCTCACTTTTTACAAAAATCAACTCAAGGTGGATCAAGGACTTAAATCTAAGACCTGAAACTATAAAAATTCTAGAAGAGAACATTGGAAAAACCCTTCTAGATACTGGCTTAGGCAAGGATTTCATGACCAAGAACCCAAAAGCAAATGCAATAAAAACAAAGATAAATAGCTGGGAATTAAACTAAAGAGCTTTTGCATGGCAAAAGGAACAGTCAGCAGAGTAAACACAGAGTGGGAGAAAATCTTCACAATCTATACATCTGACAAAGGACTAATTTCCAGAATCTACAACAAACTCAAATTAGCAAGAAAAAAAATCCCATCAAAAAGTGGTCTAAGGACATGAATAGACAATTCTCAAAAGAAGATATACAAATGGCCAACAAATATATGAAAAAATGCTCAACATCACTAATGATCAGGGAAATACAAATCAAAACCATAATGTTATATACCACCTTACTCCTGCAAGAATGGCCATAATCAAAAAAACCAAAAAATAATAGATGTTGGCGTGGATGCAGTGAACAGGGAACACTTCTACACTGCTGGTGGGAATGTAAACTAGTAGAACCACTATGGAAAACAGTGTGGAGATTCCTTAAAGAACTAAAAGTAGAACTACCACTTGATCCAGCAATCCCACTACTGGGTTTCTACTCAGAGGAAAAGAAGTCATTATACAAAAAAGATACTTGCACACTCATGTTTATAGCAGCATAATTCACAATTGCAAAAATGTGGAACTAACCCAAATGCCCATAATCAACAAGTGGATAAAGAAACTGTGGTGTATATATATACAATGGAATACTCAGCCATAAAAAGGAATGAATTAATAATGGCATTTGCAGTGAACTGGATGAGATTGGAGACTACTATTCTAAGTGAAGTAACTCAGGAATGGAAAACCAAACATCATATGTTCTCACTAATAAGTGGGAGCTAAGCTGTGAGGATGCAAAGGTGTAAGAATGACACAATGCACTTTGGGGAGTCAGGGGGAAAGGGTGGGAAGGGGGTGATAGATAAAAGACTACAAACTGTGTGCAGAATATTCTGCTCGGGTGATGGGTGCACCAAAATCTCACAGATCACCACTAAAGAATTTACTCATGTAACCAAACACCACCTTCTCCCAATAACCTATGGAAATAGAAAAAAATTTTTCTCTAAAGAAATGAGAGGTCAGGATTTTGGAAGAATCATCTCCATGTACATTGAAATTACCAGTAATTAAGACTTGGAGAGAGTGGTAGTATCCCAGGAGCCAAAATTATTGAGAAAATGGAGGGTGGAGGTGGGGTTAACCCAGGAGTTGATAGGTGACATCAAAATGAGGGTGATAGGTGTTAAAATCTGATGACATGGAAATCAAAGCTGAGAGTTTTAGAGAGAAGGAAGATAGAAAGTAACAGTGAGAAACAAGGAGGCACTATCTCACCTCCAGGCCCAGTGGTAACAGAGGTATGAGAAAGAAAAATAGCCAGTACTTGAGAAGGCTACAAGGGAATACTGCTCTCAGGAAAGAGCCAGATTTAAGTTTTAGCAAGGAAATGAAGGGAGAAATCAGAAAAATGCTTGAGGCTGGGCACGGCGGCTCACGCCAGGAATCCCAGCACTTTGGGAGTCTGAGGCAGGCGGATCACTTGAGCTCGGGAGTTCAAGACCAGCCTGGACAACATGGCAAAACTCCATCTCTACAAAAAATACATAAATTAGCCAGGCATGGTGGCATGTGCCTGTAGTCCCAGCTACTGGGGAGACTAAGGTGGGAGGATCACTTGAGCCTGGGAGGTTGAGGCTACAATGAGCTGAGATTGCACCACTGCACTCCAGCCTGGGCAATAAAGTGAGTCTGTGTTTCAACAACAACAAAAAAAAAAAAAAAAGAAAAGAAAAGAAAAGAAAGAAAAATGGTTGAAATTAAAGCAGTTTTGCTGATAATGAACCATAAGTTGTAGGGGGTATGGTAGAAGAGTTCAGGAATTGGTGAGGAGAAGAGGCTGCAGTAGAGATGACAGAACCTTAGGGAGATTTGGGTGTGGGAGATGAGCAGTGACTTAGGAGTCTGGTAGTTCTTGTAGTAACTGATATATACAAGGATAAAGAACATAAGAAAGTTGGTCCTGGTGGAGTCAAAGCAGATAGGGATGGGAAGGTTACGATTGTTAGCAGACTAGGAGTTTCTGTGACTCTTCACTCATGACAATGAGATTAAAGAGGATATGGGAGTTGTGCTCCTAGAAGCAGTACACTAGTTCAAGTAGACCTCTTTTGAGTGAGTGGTCATCACTCTAAGCATGTCTGCCTCATTTTGACCGCTGTAGATGGACTGAAGGAATTTTAAGGAAGCTTAGAAGTTGGGAAGGGATGGCCTGGGAGTTGGGGGTAGGTGCAAATAGCACTGCTATCATTAGTCTGAGCCTAGGGTCAGCAGCAAAGTAGAGAGCCTAAGCCTAAGACTTCTGCCTCTCAGGGAGGTGAAATTGTATCAGGTTGGTGGCAACCCTTGGACACTGTCAGAAACAGGTAACAATCCTCTCTTAAGAAATGTTTGTCCATTTTCGTTTCCCAGGATTCCTACAGATCAAAATCAAGCAGTAAGCTCATTAAACAAAGCCTTAAAAAAGGTGACACACTGTGAGAGTAGAATCAGCAAGTAACAGTTACCCACTGCAGATACTGAAATTGTCAGACGTAGAAAATAAAAGAGCTATGCATGAAATGTTTACATAAAAGACTCATTCACAAAGAAGAGCAAGCAGATGTATTTGAAGAACAAGAAACAAAAGGAACTTCCAGAAATAAAACAAATTACTCCCTCCCCCTCCCCCTCTCCCGTCTCCCCGGTCTCCCTCTGATGCCACCAAAGTTGTGAAAGCCGAGGCTGGACTGTACTGCCGCCATCTCGGCTCACTGCAACCTCCCTGCCTGATTCTCCTGCCTCAGCCTGCAGAGTGCCTGGGATTGCAGGCATGCGCTGCCACACCTGACTGGTTTTTGCATTTTTTGGTGGAGACGGGGTTTCGCTGTGTTGGCCGGGCTGGTCTCCAGCTCCTGACCGCGAGTGATATGCCTGCCTCGGCCTCCCGAGTTGCCGGGATTGCAGACGGAGTCTCGCTCACTCAGTGCTCAATGTTGCCCAGGCTGGAGTGCAGTGGTGTGATCTCAGCTTGCTACAACCTCCACCTCCCAGCTGCCTGCCTTGGCCTCCCAAAGTGCCGAGATTGCAGCCTCTGCCCGGCCGCCACCCCGTCTGGGAAGTGAGGAGCGTCTCTGCCTGGCCGCCCATCATCTGGGATGTGAGGAGCGCCTCTGCCCGGCTGTGACCCTGTCTGGGAACTGAGGAGTGTCTCTGCCCGACCACCACCCCATCTGGGAGGTGAGGAGCATCTCTGCCCAGCCGCCCTGTCTGAGAAGTGAGGAGCCCCTCCACCCAGCAGCCACCCAGTCCGGGAGGTGGGGGGCAGCCCCCACCCCGCCAGCCACCCCGTCCAGGAGGGAGATGGGGGGCAGCCCCAGCCCGGCCAGCCGCCCCATCTGGGAGGGAGGTGGGGGGCGCCTCTGCCCGGCCACTGCCCCATCTGGGAGGTGGGGGGCACCTCTGCCCAGCCACCCCATCTGGGAAGTGAGGAGCCCCTCTGCCCGGCCGCCACCCCGTCTAGGAGGTGTACCCAACAGCTCATTGAGAACGGGCCATGATGACGATGGCGGTTTTGTCGAATAGAAAAGGGGGAAATGTGGGGAAAAGAAAGAGAGATCAGATTGTCACTGTGTCTGTGTAGAAAGAAGTAGACATGGGAGACTCCATTTTGTTCTGTACTAAGAAAAATTCTTCTGCCTTGGAATGCTGTTAATCTATAACCTTACCCCCAACCCCGTGCTCTCTGAAACGTGCTGTGTCCACTCAGGGTTAAACGGATTAAGGGCGGTGCAAGATGTGCTTTGTTAAACAGATGCTTGAAGGCAGCATGCTCGTTAAGAGTCATCACCACTCCCTAATCTCAAGTACCCAGGGACACAAACACTGCGGAAGGCGCAGGGTCCTCTGTCTAGGAAAACCAGAGACCCTTGTTCACATGTTTATCTGCTGACCTTCCCTCCGCTATTGTCCTATGACCCTGCCAAATCCTCCTCTCCGAGAAACACCCAAGAATGATCAATAAATACTAAAAAAATAAAATAAAATAAAATAAAATCACACTAAAAAAAAAAAAATTAGAATTGTTGAAGTGAAAAAACCCACAATGGGAAGTTAATCACAACTGAAAAGAAAATTACTGCGTTGGAAAATAGTTCTGAAGAAACGTAGAAAAAAGAGACTGGAATGGAACATAAGAAAGAGATGTTAAGAGATATGAAGGAAAAAGATGAGGTTTAAGAATAGAGAGACGGATGAGAGGCTATATTTAAAGAGATAATGGCTGAAAATTGTAAGAAATAATGAAAAACATGAATCCTCAAGATAAATATAAAAACCTATCCCAAAGATATTGAAGGGAAAATTCATGAACACCAGAGTAGACTTCAAAAGCAGCCACAGAAAAATATCACCTACAAAGGGACAATGACAGAAAACTCTGGCAGCAGCAAAGGCAGTCAGGAGATGTGAAATAATATCTCCAAAATGTTGAGAGAAAATCATTATCAAACTAGAATTGGGTACCCAATAAATTATCTTTGAAAAAAGAGGATCAAATAAATACATTTATACATTTAAAAATCTGTTGCCACCAATTGAACTAATAATAAAGGACTTCTGAAGTTATCCTAGAAGGACAGTCTGAGATGCATGATGAGATAGGAAGGAGATAAAATGGCAAACGTGCAAATCTAGACAAATATTGTTTGTATAAAAATTGTAATTATTAGTATATTTATTAACTTGTGAGGTTATAAAAGGATGGGACTAAAATACTGGATCTATAATAACATGTAAGTCTGAAGGAGAGTTAAATGAAATTAAGGTATTCTAAGTTATTGAATGGTTTATTAAGAAATTAATATATTATTTTACACTCGATATGATTAAGTCAAATAGGTGTGGCAAAATTTCAGAGGTAGCCATTAAGAGAATATAAATAAAGTAAATAATTCCAAACCAATAGAAAACAATTGGAATAAGGAAAAATGCAATCAACAACAATAAAATTAACTCATACCTCTGGAGGCAAGGGAAAAAAAAGAAAAACATGGGGTTGGGGAACAAGGAAAATAGTATAAAGTAAAATGGTAAAATCTAATGCAACATATCAATACTTAAAATAAATATAAATTGACTAAACTCACCAGTTAAAAGTTTGCCATTCTGAGTTTTTAAAAATCCAGTAACATGCTGCTTATAAGATTTACACCTGAAGCTAATTGCTACAGAAAGATGAAAAATAAAAGGATAGGCTGGGCGCAGTGGTTCACCCCTGTAATCCCAGCACTTTGGGAGGCTGAGGCGGGAGGATCACGAGGTCAGGAGTTTGAGACCAGCCTGGGCAACATAGTGAAATCCATCTCTAGTAAAAATACAAAAAAAATGAGCTGGGCCTGATGGCGGGTGCCTGTAATCCCAGCTACTTAGGAGGCTGAGACAAGGAGAATCACTTGAACCTGGGAGGCAGAGGTTGCAGTGAACTGAGATAGCACCACTGCACTCCAGGCTGGGCAACAGTGCAAGACTCAGTCTTTAAAAAAAGAAAAAAGAAAGAAAAGAAAAAAGAAAAAGGATAAAAAATATATATACTGAACCTAAAATAAAAGTTTAAAAATAGATAAACAGAGAAATACCAATCCTGTCATAATTATATTAATATCAAATAAAAGAATGTTTAGTATAAAAATCATTGCATTAACCAGGAAATATAAAATACTCAACATTTTTATATTTCCTGGTTAATTCAATGATGTTTCCTTTTATACACCTATTATAATAATTTCAACAAATGCAAAATGGAAACTAATAGAATACAAGGAAAAACAGACAAATCCATCATCATGCCAAAAGATTTAAACACAAGTCTATTATTGATAAGTCAAGCATACCAAAACCCAGTAAATATATGGAATATTTGAAATTTTAAACTAACAAATTTGATCTAATGGACAATTTGTCAATCACATTCATTTCAAACAGACATGCAACTTTTTCAAAAAACAATAATTGACCAAACCATAAATTAAATCTCAATAAATTTCAAGAAGTTGACATACAGTCATGTTCTTTCTCCACTATTCATCTATCAATAAAATTTTTTAATAACATTTAAAACCTGTAAGTCTGAAAGAAATAATGGATTCTAAAACCTTCTTATGACTAAATGATAGTAAAAATTCTTCATAACAACTGTACAATAATCAAACACTACATATTAGAATATAGAAGTATTGAGAAAATACTTATATTGCAAGTAAAGAAGGGCTGAAAATTCAACAATTAAATACCAACTTAAGAAGTTAGAAAAAGAATAAGCCCATTAAATATAGAAGGAAGGTGATAACAAAAAGAAAGCATCAATGAAATAGAAAAGATATAATAGGTTCAACAAAGCCCAAGTTGGCTCTTTGAAAAATATTAAAATAGATAAAACTCTGGTGAGATAAACCAAGCAAAAAGAGGGAAGGCACAAACAACATTATGTTCCAAAAGGGGACATTAAGTTCAGACCAGCAGGGGTTAAGGACATAAAATAATAATATGAACTTTCCATACCAATAAATTTGGGAACTTGGATGAATTGGAAACAAATTCCCCGAAAAATATAATTCACTGGAAGTGTCTCAGGAAGAAAGAAAGCCTATATTTCCTGAAACAGAGAAATTGAAGCAATAGTTTAAAGTATTCTAAAGAATAAAATGCCAAAGCCACAGAGTTTCAGCTGAATTCTAAACTTACAAGGAATAGAGTGTTTCAATATATTAAAAAAGTCAGGTCCAAGTTGAGTTTCTTCAGGAGAGCAAGATGATTTAGCATTCAAAAATCTATAAATGTTATTTGCCATATTAATAGATTCAAGGAAGAAAAGTGGTGCTCACCTGTAGTCCCAGCTACTCAGGAGGATTGCTTGAGCCCAGGAGTCCGAGTCCAGTCTGGGCAACATAGTAAGACCCTGTCTCTTTAATTAATAATAAAGAGAAATTTTATGAGAGGCTTTTTGGTGACTTGGGCAGTAAAATATTGAAGTATAGAGTTTTCTTTCTCTCAAGTTAGGGTATCTTAATCTTTAAGACAGTTGATTTGGGAAGAGCTAGAGTTAATGAGTTGCCTGAGAATTTTCCTGTTTTAGAAAATAAAGGTGGAAGAGTTCTGTGTGCTTTTCCAGTAAATCAGTTGTCTTTATCAGCTGCTGAGCTGAAACTCTGTGTCCTTACTTAGCTTTAAAAAAAAATAAAAATAAAAAAGAAAGAAACGTTCAATCCAGTCCTAGTTGGATGCCACCTTGGGATTTTATTCACCCACCACATCACAGTTTGAGGAACTGGAAAAGTTCATTTCACTCTTTGAGACGACAGACAAGGATGGCAATTTAAATAAATTTGGCTTTCCAGGAGCTAAGAATCAAATCTGCCAGCAGAGTCCAAAGAGCATCCACCATTTGCACTAGACTTTGCTAAAAATAACATGCATTTTCTGTCTCCCGCTGGCACACAATGGTGTTAAGCACAGCTACTTCAACACTGGAACAGATCACAAAAGAAGGTGATGAGTGTTTAAAAAGCTTTTAACTAGTAATATTAAACCCTTGACTTTTACCAGATGCTAGCAGCACCCTTATGGAACTTTACATATTTTCTGGCACCTGCTTTTACCCAAAAAACTTGTTGGAGGCTAAAGCACTGCTGAACATGACCTGAACTTGGAGACTGGGGCATTCATTCCAGTTCCATTGAAGTATATTTAAACAAAATACAAACTCACACTTGTACCTAAATTTCCACCAGCCCTGACTTTCTAGCCAAGTCTGGAATGCAATCTCATCTCTGCCTCTCTTAGGACACTAAACACTTTCCATTTTATAATAAGAAGTGTATGTATATTTTGTCTCCCCAACTTGAAAACAAAAAGACATCCTTTTAAATTAATATCACCATTACTATTTGTAATTGGCATTGTATGTATGTAGCTCAAATTCAAAAGTTACCAGGGATACATGGTAACCCCTAGGGATGACACCATTGTCCCCATGTACTTAATTCCTTTCCCCAGGACATCAATGTGGCCAGTTGTTGGTTATTTTTCCAAAGTATTATACACCTATAGAACTATAACAATCAGGCATACAGTCATATATTCTTTATTCCTTCTTTGAAAAAATGGAAATTGTTATGTGAGGTGGGGAGGATATCTGTCCTTCTACCCATCTTAGGTTCATGGCTGAGATCCTGTAACAAAAACAGATTAACAAGAGAAAAGCATACACATTTATAAATTCTATGTGACATGGGAGCCTTGATAAATAAAGACCTGAATAAACAGTTAAACCTAAGTGTTTTTTTTCATAGATTTCATAAAGAATGGATAGTCATGGAGAAATACAATAGGATGAATTGGTATGGTCTAATGGTAATGAACTGGGAGAAACTTAGCGAGGCCTGCCTGTTCATATGCTTTTTGGCATCTCTTGATCTTCAGAGATAAGGATGTTCCTTTCCTTTTCCTCCAGGTACAGGAAGGGCACCTCTCACATGAGGGTCTTATGACTTACTTCAGGGGAAGGTCAGGTTGACAAGTTATGTCACCACTCTTCCTCATTGTTGCTGTCATCTACTCCACCAGATCACTCCCACTCATTCTTTGATTATTTTAGCTCTGAGCTCTGTCACACTCTCCAACACTACTTCTGCCTTAGTTCTTGGAGAGTTCAGTGTCCATGAGATGATCTTCTCATGGATCAGATGTCTTGGTTCTTTGACATCCTCTCCTCAGGAATTTGCCTTTCACCCTGCTTCTACTGTCCACTTTCTTAGACATATACCAATATCACAATTCCACACCTTCCATTTCAACATTATACTCTCTGCTCACCACCTCCATTTTTAGCTCATAAATTCTGGCACCCCAAGTTAAACAATTCTCCTATTTTTGAACTTGTAGGTTTAATGGGACCTACAACTCATTAATTTAATCATATTTTTTCCTGTGTCATACAATTCTTTTGTTCACATTTTGACCCTTACCATGTTCAAAGTCCACAATCAAGTGTTATGATACCTCCCTGGTATACATTCCCACTTCCCTTACTAAATAATTGTGTGGCACAATCTAAAGCCTTGCTAAACACAACTCTCTGCCTACTTCACACCAACACCTACACATCTGAATAACGCTGAAGAAAAGCACACTGCCATGCTACCTGGTCTCACTGTGAATTCATGACCACCACCCTCAATGAGGCCCTTAACACTACTGCATTTCCCTCATCCACTGCCTCTCAAGTCATGCTTTTCTTTTCCTAGTCCACTCACTTGCTAACTCTTCTTTTAGATGACTCTTTCATACCTTCTCTTCTTTCCTTAAAATGCCAACATCTCCTTCCCATCCTCACTTTTAGCTTCACACTTCACTGAGGAAGAGAACTTCTATAAGCTCTCACCACCATATGCTGTGTCCCCGACTCCATCCTCAACCCTGCCTGTTAGAATGAATAACTTGTTGGTGCTCCTCTTAAGGCCAATAACTCTCCTCTTCTCTAAATCTTATCCCAGACTCAGAGTGTTGAACCAGCAGTTCTCCCCTCTTTGGCATCATTAATGGTTCCCTCCCAATTGGATCATTCCCATCACTGTACAATTAGTTCTCTCATTAAAAATAAAAATAACCCTTGAGCCCCTCTCTGTCTACTGCTTCATTATCGGCTCCCTTTTGGAGCAAAGCTTCTCAAAAGAATTATCTTTTCTTCCTGTCCTCAATTTCTCTCCTCCCATTGTCTCTTGAACTCAATCAGGCATTTGTCCATGTCACTTAACTGTAATTACTCTTATCAAGGCCACCAGTGACTTCCACATTGCTAAATCGAATGGTCCAAGTCTCAGTCCTCAACTTAATTGACCTATAAGCAATATTTTGTAGACACAGTTGAAACAGTTTCTTCACTTGGCTTCTAGGACCACGCATCCTCTTGGTCCTCTCTTGCCTTACTGGTTGCTCCTCAGTCTTAGCTGCTCTTTCATTATCTCCCTTTCTCAAAATTTTATAGTTCCCCAGAGCTCAGCTTCCAGATATCCCAATTTCAGACTTATTGCTGCCAGAACTGTGAAAGAATAAATTTCTACTGTTTTAAGCTACACATTGATGGCAATTTATTTGGCGGCTCCAGGAAATTAATGCATACTTCAATAAAGCTGCTTAAAAACAAACAAACCTGTACTGGTTCTTCATCTTAAGTCATGTCAAAGTTCAGAGTCAAAGTCCTTTCTCTAGCCGCTAAGACCCTGCACTATCTCCCTGGCCTTGCTTCCCACACACCTCTGCTCCATCTGCTGCAGCCACACTGTCCTCCTTACTCTTCCTTAAATACTCCAAGCACACTTCTGCCTCAAGGCCTTTGCCCTAGGTGGTTCATCTGCCCAGAATGCTCTTCCTGTAGATATCTGCATACCTCTCTCCTCACCTTCCTCAGGTGTTGACCCAAATGTCACCTTCTCAATGAGGTCTTGACCCCTTCTTCAAAATAGCAGTTTTCCACATTCTGTAGCCCCCTGGCCTGATTTATTATCCACCATTGTAGTTACAAGCATTGGACATACTTTGTTTTACTCATTCATTTTTTTTAGCATTACCTTTTCCCACCACAGGGAAAAGAAATTTGTCTTTCTCTTTGTTCACTGCTTTTTTTTTAATTTGGACAAATTTATGGCGTACATGTGAAATTTTATTACATATATATAATGCGTAGTGACCAAGTCAAGGTATTTAGGGTGTCCATCACCTGAGTATAATACGTTTTTATTAACTGTAGTCTCCCTACTCTGCTATCAAACATTAAATTTATTATTTCTATATAAGTGTACAGTTGTGTGCTTTAGCCCACTTCTCTTCAACTTTGCCTACCCTCAACTCACCCTTCCTGTTATCTTTCTATTCTCTGTCTCCACATAATCAAATATTTTAGCTCCCACATTTAAGTGAGAATATGTGATATTTGTCTTTTTGTGTCTGGTTTATTTCACTTAAGGTAATGACCTCCAGTTCCATCAGTGTTCTGTACATGACGTGATTTCATTCTTTTTTATGGCCGAATAGTACTCCATCATGTATATATACCACATTTTCCTTATCCATTCATCTGCTGATGGACACTTAGGTTGATTTCATATCTTTGCTATTGTAAATAGTGCTGCAATAAACATGTGAGTGCAGGTATCTCCTTGATATATTGATTTCTTTTCCTTTGGGTAGGTACCCAGTAGTGGGATTGCTGGGTCAATCTATTTTTAGTTTCCTGAGAAATCTCCATGCTGTTTTCCATAGTGGCTGTATTAGTTTGCATTCCCACCAACAATGTGTAAGAATTCCCTTTTCTCCACATACTCAGCAGCATCCATTATTTTTTGTCATTTTAATAGTAGCCATTATAAAAAGGGTTATGGGGTATGATGATATCTCATTGTGGTTTTGATTTGCATTTCTCTGATAGTGATATTGAACATTTTTTTCATATACCTGTTGAGCATTTGTATGCCTTATTTTAAGAAATAGCTATTCACATTCTTTGCTTGCTTTTTAATGGAGTTGTTTTTTCTGTTGAGTTGTTTGAGTTCTTTTTATATTCTGGATATTAGTACCCTGTCAGATGGGTAGTTTGCAAACATTTTCTCCCATTCAACAAGTTGTCCCTTCACTCTGTTTATTATTTATTTTGCTGGGCAAAAAGTTTTTAGTTTAATTAGGTCCCATTTGTCTATTTTTGGTTTTGTTGCCTGTGCTTTTGAGGTCTTAGTCATAAATTCTTTGCATAGACCAATGTCCTAGAGTTTACTCTAGGTTTTCTTCTAGTATTTTTATAGTTTCAGGTCTTATGTTTAAGGCTTTAATCCATTTTGAATTGATTTTTGTATCTGGTGAGAGCTAGGAGTCCAGTTTCATTCTTCTGCATGTGGCTAATTTTACCAGCACAATTTATTGAAGAGAGTATCCTTTCTCCAATGTAAGTTCTTGTTGGCTTTGTAAAAGGTCAGTTGGCTGTAAATACATGGCTTTATTTCTCAGTTATCCATTCTGTTCCATTTGTCTATGTGTCTATTTTTATACCAATACCATGCTGTTTTGGTTACTATAGCTGTTCACTGCTGTTTTTACATTGCCTGGAACAGAGTAGATAATGGATAAATATTTGTGGAAGGAAAAAAAGAAGGAAGGAAGGGAGGGAGGGATGGAGGAAGGAAGGAAGGGAGGGAGGGAGGGAGGAAGGGAGGAAGATAGGAAGGAAGGAAGGGAGATTCCCTATACTTTTTTTCAATCAAAATGCTGGGGCCATCTTGTTATTTGATATAGGGCTTTTGTTTTTATTGTTGTTTTTGTTGGTTTAACTTTTTATTGTAGAAAGTTTCAAACATACAAAAGTAGAGAAAACATATAAAGAATCTAGTGTACCTCTCACCCTGATTAAACAGCTATCAATACAAGTATGGCAAATTTTGTTTCACCTATACCCCCACCCATTCCCTATACCTCCCACCAGATTATTTTGAAGCAAATTTCAAACATATTATTTTAATTTATAAGGATTTCAGTCTGTGCCTTCGAAAGATAAGGACTAAAAAGAACAAAAACAAACCCAAAAAATCAGGCAATCTCAGTACACACCTAAAATCCATTTATAATAATACCTTAATATTATTCAGTAGTCAGTCTTCACATTTTCTCACTTGTCTTAGAAATGATTTTGATTTTGCTTTTTGTTTTACACTTTGATAGTTTGGATTGAGATACAAATAAGTATCATATATTCTAATTTATTGATATGTCTCTTTTATTCTGTAGGTTTCCCCTTCATTTTCTGCAAACTTAAAAAATTTTGTGATAAAACAAGCTCTGTAATTTTCCATAGTTATACTGTAGTTTCCTATAGTCTTGATTTTGCTGACTGCATGGCTGCCCTAAAAGATCATTTAACATGTTTTCCTCTGGCCTGTATCACTTATGAACTGGTAATTACGTCTAGATACTTGGTCACATTTTTCCCCCACCTCAGGCCTTTACGGGTGGTGTTTGTATTTCTAATAGGAGGGACAGTCTCTGTTGTTTTCTTTTTTAAGGGTGATGATCATTGTCCAAATCCACTACTTCAGTAGGTTTTGAAACATAACGATACTATAATTCTATCCCATTCTCTTTTTCTTTTTCTTTTCAGCGGAAATACTTTTGCAAAGAGAAGCCCCTCTGCCAACACATCATATCAAATATCTGGTTTTTCTAATCATTTAAGAAAGAGAGAACAAATGTTTTATTTACCTATTTTTAAATTAATAATGTGGGTTATTCCTAGCATCTTCCAAAGGGCACCAATGAGTTGTTGTGGTTATTTTAGTATCATTATAAAAATGGATATGTGGTTTTAAAGTTTTTACTGTAATAATTATCTTTATTATCATTGCTTAAGTCATCCTGTCTTTTGGCCAGTGGAAACTTATTTAGATTGACATCTGAGTCCTAGTGACACAATTCTAATAATCTTTGATAGCTTCCTTATTCCTTTATATTTTTCCTTTTTAATAGCCATTCTAACTGGGGTACGATGATAACTCATTGTGGTTTTGATCTATACTTCTCTGATTGTTAGTGATGTTGGACATTTTCTTCATATACCTGTTGGCTGTTTGTATGTTTTCTTTTTAGAAACGTCTATTCACGTCCTTTGCTCACAAATAACTTAATGAAGTTATTTGTTTTTTTCCTGTTGAGTTGTTTGAGTTGAATATATTCTAGGCTCACCTTCCTTAGACCTGGATTCAGCCATTTCTCCAAAAAGCCCTATTTTTGTTTGTCGGCAATGGTATTTACCACAATCTGTGTACTAGTGGTGCCTTGCTGTCAGTTTGCAGCAAAGGATTAACTCAGCAGGCATGGGTTGCCCAAACCCTGTACATTCCACAGAAAGTTTAGCCCTTGACCAACTCCTGGGAGATAACTTTGAAGGCCTTGGGATGTCTTTCCTGGTAAGAATGTCTGTTTCTTTAGGACCTTGGAAGGTAGTCTATAGTACCATACCAGGTAGTCTATGCTAACAATGTGATTTTTGATAGATGCCTTGGGCCATGCAGTATCAGTTGACCTTTGGAAATTCATGCCCACATCACTAACCCCAGATTTAAAAAAAAAAAAAAAGGCTTCTGTGGTTGGCACTACCTTGTATGCACTGCTACACATCATTGCTGGGAAAAATTAAGGCTGTCCATATGACTCCACTGGGACAGGAAAAATGGAAGCTTGTATCTTGTCTTTCTTGCAATCTGCCCTATGTGCCTTTTTCCATTGCTGATTTTAATCTGTATCTTTTCATTGTAATGGACTGTAACCATGAGTACAGCAGATTTGCTGAGTTCTGCCAATTTTTCTAGAGAATCACTGAACCTAAGTTTGGTCTTGGGGATCCCTGACTACAGTCAGAAACTCTGTCTGGATTTCTTCAGCAGGCAGAACTAGAAAATATATTTTTAAGATTAAAAATGTCATGATTTCATGCAGATATTCCAAATGAAATACAGGTCTACAGGTTCCTACTTAAACTTATCAATCTTGCATCTGTATCTCCTTTCAACCACACCAAAAATATATAGTTCTCAATGAAACCAAATAATCACTTTTCTTTATCCTACAACACAGTAGTCTCAAAATAGCAATACCAACTCTACCACCAACAATATGACTACT
This sequence comes from Pan paniscus, assembly GCF_029289425.2. Lineage (NCBI taxonomy): Eukaryota > Metazoa > Chordata > Mammalia > Primates > Hominidae > Pan > Pan paniscus. Next base: position 82,735,354 of record NC_073249.2, on the reverse strand, counting down.
GAGAACAGGTCAAGGTTTTGTTTTTGTGTTTGTTGTTCTTTTTGTCCTTAGGATTGATCTCAATGGGAATATATGGCCAAATTGCTGTTTTAAAGTCATGTGAAGGCTGGGCGTGATGGCTCATTCCTGTAATCCCAGTACTTCGGGAGGCCAAGGCAGGAAGATCATTTGAGACCAGGAGTTTGAGACCAGCCTGGGCAATATAGTGAGAGATTGTGTCTACAAAAAGCTAAAAAACTTAGCTGAGCATGGTGGCACGCGCCTGTGGTCTAAGCTATTTGGAAGGCTGAGGTGGGAGGATTGCTTGAGCCCAGGAGGTGGAAGCTCCAGTGAGCCAAGTTCAGATACATGCTCTCAAAAAAAAAAAAAAAAAAAAGTCACTCGAGGTTGCTTTTGTAGCTTAAGTGTGATGATTGAGTTTGCATGTGCATGTGTGGGATGTGCCACCCTCGAACCTTATTACAGCATGGGCACATTACCCATCTGACATGAAAAAATATAAAATAAATAAAGTCATTTGAAATTATTTTTCTTTGTTTCATAATGGTGTTTACTGGCTACACAAATATAATCACATTTTATTTTTGCTTTGGGGGATTATGTATTTATTTAATTTTGTTTTATAATTAAAAAATAATTTATGTTTCTAAAGACAAATCTTTGGAATATTCAAAGATATTCCTCCCTCTCCTCTTCTATACAGCTATTTAAAAATAGTTTTTATTCCCTTATTGGTTTTTATAATGTAAGCAAATGCATACCTACAGAGATAGGTAGATAGGTTCTACTCTTTCTTTTATATGTAAATGGTAGCTTACTACACATATTTTTCTTCACTTTGCTTTTCTCATTTAACAATATACCCTAGAGATCACTTACTGTATAGAGATAATCCCCATTTTACACTGCAGTGTATCATTATGTGACTGAAGCATTGTTTATTTAACTATTGTGCTATCAATTCTGATTGATGCCAGTCTTTTGTTATTACAAATAATGCTGTAACAGTACCTTATACATACATCTTTTATCATATTTTTGCTACTGTGGCTTTGGGATAGTGTTCTAAAATCTAGATTTCTAAAAGATAAATTTCAGTATGATTGCCGAGTCAAATGGTAGATGCACATATAATTTTGCTAAATTTCCCCCTATTCCCCTCCATCATCATGATGCCATCTTTTATTCCTACCAGCAATGTAGAAGAGTGTTTGTTTCACCCTAGCCTCACCAATAAAGTATGTGGTCCAAATTTTGGATTTTTGCCAATCTTACTGGTGGGAAATTGTATCTAGTGAAGTTTCAATTTACACTTATAAGTGAATGATGTTGAGCATCTTTTCCCAGGGTTAAGTATAATTCTCACTTCTTTTCCTGTGCATTGTCTGTTTGTGTCTCTGATGAGACTTTTCCTCATGCTTCAAGTTATTATATTTTTGTTAACTAACACAGCCTTAAATTCTAGCAAGATCTGACTATGCCAAAGAGACCTCAGGTCCTATGGAAACTCAATTGGAGGGTGGGGTATGGGGACCATGGAGTATCACAGACATGTACTTAGCACATGGACAAAAACAAAGATTTTCAAATATTAATTAGAGTCTTGAATTTTAAGAAATATTGGATTTCTTGGATATTTAAGTTTATTTTATTAATTCATTAATTCAAGTAATATTTGTTGAACACACGCTATGTCCAAGCACTGTTTTAGGCACTGGAGTTACAAGAGTGAACATCTTTTCCTTCCTCAGAAAGTAATGGAAAAAGAAATGACGTTATTCTCCTGATTCAGGCTGAAAGACCATCTCTAAAAGAATAGACTATTCTTTCATATGATTTTCCCCATATTCCCATTTGCCATATTCAGAAATTGCAGGTCAACTCCACTGATAAGTCAAAAGCAGAGGTAAAAATATTGGTTTCTTCCATACAGATGACTGTTGGCGCTAGAAGAGGATCTTGAACCTCTTCCTGACTGATTCTTTTATCAATAAGAGGGAAAAAAAACTCCAGAGACCTTGCCACTGTTCAAAGTCACACGAAGCCGGAGCACCTGGTTTTTAGGTCTTCCTCAATTATTTCCATGGTATCAAACTTGTAGAGAAGCTAAGGGAGCAGAAATAACACAAATGCAACCCTGCTTTTTGGTCCTGTCGGGTCTGGAGAACAACCCTTATTAATGGGACCTTGGGCGATATTTGATGGTGGCATTGTTTCTCTGCTCTGCTTAACTGTTCCCCGGCCAAGCCACAGAGCTCTCCTCTGTCATGTAACAGGTTCGAAGGGACTGCAGGATGTTTTTAGTTTCATAAAAAAGACAATGAAAGCCAGTTAGAGAAAAGTCAGAACAAGAAGATGAAAGTAACATGCTGGGAGAGGAGGAAGGCTGCCCTGAGCTGATAAACCATATAGATTGTTCCTGAAGGGAGAGACTAAGGCTCATGGTATGAATTGTACTTAAGCAACTAACATCTTTATTTAAGGGTTCTCAATCTCTTTCTGGGGAAAAAAAAAATCTATAAGACAGCCCAGAACTAACATAAGACAGCCAAACTAAGTTTGGGCTCTATCTTTGTCACTAACCAGCTGCATGTTCCTTAACAAGTCACTTTAATATCCCGAGCCTTGGTTTCCTCATCTGTAAACTGAGATGAATAATGCCTGGCTGATAATGTGGCTGTGAAGATTAAAATGGGTCATGCCTTTGAATATGCTTTATAAAATTCAGTTCTTCTTTCATTTCCTCAGCCGATTGTTCGTGTTCCTCTAATACACTGTCCCTACCCTGGACAACCTCTAGCAGGTATATGCACACCTGAAGATACTGAGACAGGGAGACTGACTAGTTGCGATTCACTGAGGCTGATGTGTCTAGAAAGTTGCTCACTAAGTATTCCCGCAGGGTGTTTGAAGCCTCTTCCTGGATGCCTGGTGAGACGAGACACTTTGAATCCACCTTGCAAAGCTCCTGCTCCAAGACAGCTGCAGCTTGTGCTCTGTAGAGCGATATGAAATAATTGCCCGTTGGCACAATAAGCCCATCTCCTCTCCGGGCAGCACAAAAGAAAGCTCAAAAGCATCTCCGGTTTTGATTGCCAAGTGGGGGAGGCAGTGAAAGTACACTAAATTATGAGTCCAGGTGCCTCTCTACAGAAATCCACTTCCGCCTCGCTGCCGCTCTGAAGGCGCGCAGTGGGTGTTGACGTCACCTTCGGCCACAGGAGCTTGGAGAGGCTGGGGCCCTGGCTCCCCGGGGGATCCGCTGGTAGACCAGGGTGTGCTCTCAGACTGGAAGTGCAGGAAGGCTCGCTTACTCTCGCCATAGACCAGACTGACAGGGGTCTGCCAAGGCTGCTGGGAATGCGGGAAGTGAACTTTAGGTGGAAACAGAAAAGCTTCTCTCTCCGTGGGTAGCCTTTTTTTTTTTTTTTTTTTAGTTCAGGAGAGAAAAAAAAATCACAGAAGCCTGCCAAGCCAAATAAACTATGCTCAATTAAGTCTTTCAACTGTGCAATTCCTCTTGTTGATTTTATGAGGAAAAGGGCAGAATAGAAACATGATGGGCTTGTTTAAAATACTTCAAAAGGGAAGAACCTATATTCTCCTGCTTCCCAGCCCGTCCTCTTTCGGGCTTTCCTCCAGCCTTGCTGCAGGCCTTTCACTGTCATCTCCTCCATCTGTTATAAAGCTGTCCTCAGAACCAGTCCTCAGCTGCTTTCTCACCATACACCCTCACTCAGGACATGTCCTCCATGTCATGCCCTTCATCCGGGCCTGTGACTCCCAAGGAGCTGAATCAGCCAAAACTCTCCCTCCCCAACCCCAACTCCAGGCGCTTATACCTCACTCCCCACAGCTGTTTTTATTATTCGTATTCACTGCTACTCAATCCCATCTTGTTTTCAAGAGGACTTAAGGTGGATTCCACAAATACATAAAAGATGAGAACTAAATAAAGTCAAAATCACTGTGAAGATAAAATGAGGGCAAAAAAGGAGAGAGAGCGAGATGAAATCATGGACAAAGTTAGTTCACCAACTCCATTTAGAAAAATCCTGAACAGTTCCTTGACATATATGTTTGACTCTGAACTTCCTAGCAATCATTGCAATGAGGAAAGCACAAGTTGTATATAATTCATGGTGTCCTTAACACAATGTGTCTATAGCAGACTTGCTTATGTGTAGCAAAAATTTATGACCTAATGGGAATAGAAAAAAAAAAGAAGAAACCGGGTGCAGTGGCTCACGCCTGTAATCCCAGCACTTTGGGAGGCCGAGGCAGGCGGATCACCTGAGGTCAGGAGTTCGAGACCAGCCTGGCCAACATGGCGAAACCCTGTCTCTACTGAAAATACAAAAATTAGCTGGGCTTGGTGGCAGATGCCTGTAATCCCAGCTACTTGGGAGGCTGAGGCAGGAGAATTTCTTGAACCCAGGAGGTGAAAGTTTCAGTGAGCCAAGATCACGGAAAAAAAACCCAAAAAACTGAGCAGCAAAAACTTTCCTAGTAAGCAGACCTGAGAGAAAATTATCTGGTGGATTTTCATCAACAAGTAATTTACAATGTAGTGAGCAGTGTCCTCAACAATACTCTGATGATAAATACAAAAATGAGAGACCTAATATTGCTTCTAACAATTTCCTACAATGATGCCCAGTGGAATAATGCTAAAGTAGTTATGTAAAAGAATTCCAGAGGGACTCAAGGTGATTCCAACCGAAGATGCAGATCCGATGGCTTGGCTTGAGACAAGGAAAAAGTAAAGAATATTCTATACTTTGTACAACTCTCTGTAAGTACTATTTCTTTTATTGGAAGTTTTGAAATGTATCGATCAGCAGTAAGTCCAAACTTATAATCTCTTGAAATTTCTGGGGTGCAAATATTCTTAGTTGGATTTAAGTGCAAATATTCTTAAATTTAAGCCAGCCTAGAAGGGTGGAGTGGGGTTAGGGTGACATCCTTTTATGAAGGTTGAAATGCTTAATTTAGACACTTGCCCATGCAGAGGCCACTTCCCTGGTTTTGCATAAAGTTGGCTTGAAGGGCTACCAATGAGCAGAAAACAAGGTTTGCTCCAAACCAGGAATAAATAAGCAGATGAGGCCAGGTCTCTATGCCCCAGAACAATGCTGCAACAGAAAGGAGAATGGGGAGGAGGAAGACTCATAGGAGAGATGCTAAAGGGATAATGTCTTCAAAACTGGCCACTAGTTGACTTAAAAAAAAAAGTGGCATCTAGGAGGACTCTCAGGTTGGGAAAAACTTTCATTCAGGGGCTCTTTTCTTGTCATTGTATTGCTCTGAGCAAATCATTCCCTGTCCAGTTACTGCTGGTAAAGAGAAAAGGGGCTGCTGCAGCCCAACACTACAGGAATCAGCTGCAAGCTTCAAAGAGGGTGCCTCGCCAGAGAAAATAACAAGAGAGGGACTCCCCCGAGCCCATACTTGTGGCCGAGTCACTGCAATCAGGAGCGAAGGCTTCTGAAGAGAAGCAGTGCCTGAAGCTGAGGTATAAGCAGTCTCCCAGGGTCAGGGTCTCCCTGAGGTGGGGAAGCCTGTAGGCTGTCCACCCTGAGGGCCTGGGCAAGTGCTTGTGGTCCCTACACCTCATTCCCTTGGTCACCTGCTTGTAGTTCAGCTATAATGGACAGGTCCACGCATGATGCCTCTGCACCTACTCAAGTGCATGCTACACTCTTCTTTATTCCCTCAGGAGATTTCTACCAACCTATGGGGGGCAGCTGGGAAGTGTAGGGGAGGTGACAGCCCCAGAAACAGCCCTTAGCCAGTAGATCCCTATGGGATGGAAGTGGTAGATAAATGCCCCAGCTGTTCCTCCCTTCAGTGCTACAATCCTGAGGCATATTCTACAGTTTCTCAGAGGGCCCCTAGTAGAATGAGCCCTAGTTGCCCAGGAAGCAGAAGTTATGGAACAAGAAAAGTGGGACAGAAAAAAAGTCAACAAAATCTGTGTTATGGAGTGGGCTATTGCTATGGGATCATCTCCTAAGTAAGACAGGTATCATGATCTCAGGCTCCGCTTTCACAGAAACCTAGACTAAGCCAGCCTCTATCCCAGAATTAGTGAACTATAAGATTGGGTCAAGGAACACTCCCCAAAAGGCATTAGGAAGGAATACAGTAATGGAAAATATAAAAGAAGAGTTAAGAGATCTGGCTGCTAGAAGTAGATGTGTCACTATTCAAATAATAAAAAGGAGGAGTTCCAGGAGCAGACAAGAAAATTTTTGTAATAGTTCAAGTTAGTTTGTCTCTGTTAAACTTTATTGAGTAGATATCAACTGCCTTTTCACTATCTCTTATCTTCAATTTCTCCTACCTTAAAGCTAAGGAAGTAGAGGGGAGACAAGTTCAATGGGTCAGGCATGTTGCCCTTGATTCATTTCCCTTGGTGTCTGGTGATCAAAGCTACTAAGACCTCAGTTTGAGTTGGTCATCTCTCTGCTCTACAGCTAAGACACCATGGCTATTGGCCTTCATCTACCTCAACTCATTGGCTTATCTTCCCAGACATTTGAATTGCAGCTTCTAATCATTGGGGGGAATGACTTTCCAAGAGAGTGAGGGTGAAAATCTGGATGTGCACTCTCCTCATGAAGGGAAGAGGAGCAACTGTGGAGCTGTGTTGTTCCTGGCAAGGCCAGAGGGGACAATATTTGCTGTCTAGGATCAGAAGGAGCTTTAGGCCCTGCCATACCAATGAGGGTCAGAAATGCCAAAATGAGTCTAGAAATTACAGCCTTCACTTTGGTGGCTCCTTAGACTAGCCCAACATCACTTTCCTCTCTCCTTCTTTCTCTTCCTCCCAATGCATGATTGTTCCTCTGTAACTCTGGGTGAACATCCCATCCCATAAAAATGGCAATGACTTTAGGAGTAATGCTGAGACCCAAGTGGAGGATTTTCCCATAATTTTTCTTTTTTTCTTTCTTTACTTTTTGTTGGGCAAGACAGGGAGGGCAGGTTTTGCTGCGAGAGATCAGAGACCTGCTTTCACAGGCTTTCTATATGAGCTACAGCAGCTACCTTTCAGCCAGACAGATCTTCTCTAGCCTCTCAGTGGAATCTGTGTGAGATTAATATATCAAGTCCCATTTTCCTGAGAGAAAAACTAAAACATAACTAATAATTAGTTAAGTGTATACTCCCTACATATATATGTCATAGATACTTTTAAATGTATTATTACTAATCCAATATAAAATTTAATTGGAATGTTTTAAAATATTTTATTAACTCAAAATAGGGAGGGAAAAGGGAATTGTAACTGCAAAAACTCAAAACAAAACATAGAACAACAAACAGCAAAATGGTAGACTTTCAAAACCATATCAATAATTACATATAAATGACTTAAACCATTCAATTTAAAAGGCAGAGATTGTCAGAATGGATTTTAAAAAGAAGATCCACTTTAAATATCATAACAGAGATAAGTTGAATGTAAAATAATGAAAAAAATACCATAAAGACAATAGGCATAAAAACGTTGTCATATTAATTTACCAGAGATCAATAGGAATATTTCTCTATTGACAAAAGCCAATTCAGTAGGAAGACATGGCTACTTTAAATGTGTGTGCCTAATAACAGAACTTCAAAATAAATTAATCAAAACTGATAGAAATTTAAGAACCAATATCATTTATAATAGTATCAAAAATATAAAACACTTTTAAATTTAACAAAATACTTGCAAAACCTTTATGGCTAAAACTAAAAAATACCTCTGAGAGAAATGAAAGAGACCTAATTAATAGAAAAGATATGTCATTTTCATAAATTTGAAGACTCTATATTGATGTCAATTTTCCCCAACTTGATCTATTAATTAAATGCAATCCCAATCAAAATCATAAGCATATATTTTATAAATGTAAAAGTTGATTCTTAAATTTATGTAGAAAAGCAAAGGATCTAGACTCGCCAAAACAATCTTAAATAATCAAGAGGACTCTACAATGAAAAATGATGATATCATGAACCTACACTCACCAAAACAGTGCAATATTGGCAAAAAGATAGACAAGTGGATCAGTGGATAGTTTTTTAATTGTGATGAGTAGGTCTCTGTAGAAATGAGTGCCCACATTAAGAGTGACTGACTGTGATGCTTGGTGCTAACAGATTTAGCACCAAGATTTAACATCACTTGTGTTTTTGCAAGGGTTGTTAATGTTTTGAAAGTGATCTGGTTGCAAAGGCCCATTGGTTTTCAAAGTTCCATTGGTTTTATGTGTTCTTCCTCTAATCCTAACTTTCCTGTATGTCCTGTTAGTTTTAGTGTGTGATTTTGAAGAATGCAAGGTTTTTCAGAAATGCATATATATTGTTATACCTGAGATGCCTGTATCATAAGTAACAACTGCCATATACAAATTTTACAAATTTAAAACAAAAAACCTTAACTCTGTCTCCACTCCCACATGTCCTCCATTCCATCATCCTGTTCATACACGGAATCAAGAGAAAATGTTTTCAAGTAGAAAGAGCAACGTCTTCAGAATCAGACAGAATTGAGTCTAATCTTCATTCCATCACCTACTAGCAATGCTACCTCCAATGAGTTTCTGCTTCTGAGCCTCAGTTTCCTCATCTGTAAAATGGAGAGGGTATGTGGAACTTAGGAAGAGGCAACTGTGGCAGAAGCCAATAGCTGGTTTTTTCTTCCTGAGCACATATAATAAGGTCACAAGTTTGCATTTCCTTGCCTTCCCTGCACAATGTGTGGCCTTGTGACTAGTGCTTGCCAATGGGCCAATGGCATGTGGGCACAATCAGGGTGGTTACTTCGGGATCAAGTCTGAGGAAGCATTTGCACCTTTGCTCTGCTCTCCTTCCTCTCTGCTGGCTGGTTTCAGACAGTTTCCAGGCCCTTGAGGATAGAAGTCCCACTAATGTAAATAGTTGGAGATGAACAGAAGAGTGGGCCCCTGAGTCTTTCTCACCTGTGTGAGAAAGAAACTTCTATTGTATTTGAGTCATTATAGCTTTTTAGTCCACTTTTATAGCAGTTTAGCTCATCTTAATTGAAACAAAAAATTTACTCAACAACATGGAAATCAGGGAAATAAGACTGCCTCTTAGAGATAAACTTTAAAATCCTAGATCCGAGCAGAAATATTCAGTATCCCCTCAAGAGGAAAGACCAGTTCCCAGACCTAACAGTTATTTGGAGCTGGAGGAAAGTTTTAGCAAATAAAAAGGCAGTGTATGCATGAGAAAAAATGTTGTAGGAAGGGATGACACGGTGAGCTGAGGAAGTGCAGACAAAGGGCCGTCACAGACAGAAACCAGGCTGAGTCTTTCTGGAAACCTACCTGAGGAGAGGCAGTCTCGGTGAGCAAACTCAATAGCCAAGCGTCCCCAAAGAGGCCCTCCCCATCGGACCAGACTTACCAATAGGATCACTTCTGCAGATGCCCCGGGCCCCAAGCCAGAATATCCAAGGATGGAGCCAAGACCAGAGAATCTTCCAGAATTTCCACAGGGGATATGACACCTACTTATACAGACTGCCATCAAAGATGAGAGCTCCTTGATAGTAGCCGACTTCTCTTGTTCTGATTCCATGCCCAGTAAGCAACTGAGGGCATAGTGCCCATGGGGTGAGATGGCCTGGGTCAGGTGGACAGAAAGGCTGGTCTACTTGACAGCTATAAATAGCAAATTGACATTCTGTGTTGATCCAAATTGCTTAAATTCACTGTGTCTCAGCTTCCTCATCTGTAAAATGGGAAGAATAATAGCACTTACCTCATAGTGTGAAGATTATGAGATGTTCTATGGAAAAGGCCTAGAACAGTACCTGGCCCAGAGCAAGTGCTGCTGTCATAAGCATTGTACATCAGGCACTGTGAGCTTGGTTAATGTGACTCTGCATTTGAGAGCTGAGGCCCTGTCACTGTGTCACAAAAGCAGCTTAAGAACAAGACTTTTTGGGAGGGAGAGCATTAGGACAAATATGTAATGCATGTGGGGCTTAAAACCTAGATGACGGGTTGATAGGTGCACCACGGCACATGTATACATATGTAACAAACCTGCACGTCCTGCACGTGTATCCCAGAACTTAAAGTAAAATTAAAAATAAATAAATAAATAAATAACAAGACCCTGAAGAGTGGCTAATTTACCAAGCTGTATATCAGTTCATGGATTCCTCTCTGGGCAGCCAGAGTCCCTCCTTCGGTGATAACATGAACACCTAACATTGGCATATGCCCAAGTATTTGAAACTGCGAGTGGGGATTATATGAAAAACTGTCTCAAGTGCCTAATAAGGGTTTATAGTACACAATCTTCCCTCAATTAATGGGTAGCATTTGTCTCTCTTCTAAAACGCCATAAAGTCTTTGAACCAGCAGCTGGAAACCATAATTTGGGAAGGGATGCCTAACATTCTAAGGAGACTGCATTGCTGGGCTAATTTTGATTGTATAAGAACCTACAACAGTCTAATTCCTAGAGTCTGTGGACTGAAATAAATTCAGCAGGAAACTGTAGTCTTACTGAGTGCTAATATGATTTGACACCCACGTAATAGAAACATGCATTGGAGGACAGAAGAAATGTCAGCACGAGCCCTTTTCCACTTGTAAAACTCCTCATTCTTCTTCAAGATGCAGCCCAAATGCAACCTCCTCTCTGAAGCTTTCCTGAACTCCCTTAGGCTGAGTTACTTAAGCCCTCCTCTGTGTCCTCTAGCCCCTTCTCTTGCTCACATGATTATGTTTCTATGTCTGTGACCACCATTAGATTTTAGCTCCTCCTGAATAACAGTGTCTTAGTGACTTTTATATACTCTGCAACCAGCACACTGCTTGGCACGTAGTAGATGCTCACAAAATATTTGTTGTTGAATTAATGCAGCGGGTCTCGATTTCCCTCCTTTTCTTCCCTAAGCCTGGAGCTAAGGCAGGTGAACCCTCAGAGTCCTTTGAGGGGCAGAGAGAAGTCAAGTCAAACCTGGGGGAAGGTGGCCGCCTCTGCTTCCGTGGCTCCCTCAAGAACATGCTTGTGGAACCTTGCACCGTGAGGACTGGAAGGCACCTCAGAGTATCTAGAGAGCTAGGAGATGTCCTTGGGCAAGATACTGTGATACCAAATGTTATTCATTTAACAAACCTTTGTCAAGGGTCAACACATGCCAGGCCATAAAGAAGCTACAGTTCCTATCCTTACAAATCGTACAGGGTGAGGCAGAGACAGACCTGTACACAGGTATAATAGGCACACGGTACTGTGTGACAAGTGCTCGGACAGGAGGGAGCACAGGAAAGGACACTGAAGAACAGACCTTGAATGTCTCGCAGGAGAGTCCATGTCAAAGCCAAGAGCCCACAGCGGAGCGAAGTTGCCTTGGAGGAGGAAGCGTCACAGTTCTCTGTGACAGAACAAGAGGACTGCCCCGCCCCTTTCTCAAAAGGGGCATCATAGGGAGCAGAACTGGCTAGAGCATCTCCACCATCTTCCTTCAAGCACGTGGACTGACACCCAGGCCTCCTGGTGTCCTGACACTGCAGGCTCCTGGAATATACCTCCACCAGCAGGCAGGAATCTGTCCTATTCCCAGCAACCACTAGAGGCACTGCCTGACCCTACTGCGGCCACAAGCAGAGGGACCCCAGGATTCTCAACTCTGTTACCTTGTCTCACCTCCCCTAGGAAGGAGAAGAGTGCTATGGTGAGTAGAGATGATCCATGAGACCCAAGCTTTATCTTACTGCAAACAAAATCCACATTAAAAAAGAAATAAGAATTTCCACCCACAATTTTATTATTACTGAAAGCATTTGGAATGAAGCAAAGGATTTAACAATATATATAAAAATATACATTTTTTTTAAAAATCGCAAGTAGACAATAGATTTATGGAATTATTTTTCTGATCATCCAGAAAAGATAGCAATAGTAAACTGCAGTTGGGTGAGACCAGCCACTGGGCCATGAGACCTAAGCAGCCCTAACGCTGCCTGAGCTCTCAAGAGTAGAAGAAATGCTTGACAAACAGAGGGAGGCTGTGGGAGGGCAGCAGGACAGCCCCACCAGAAAACCAGAGCCCGAATGGGCTGGGCAGGGCCAGGGCTGAGGTATCGGAATGCAGGAACAACCAGGAACCCCGTGTGGGTTGAGGAGACATGCCAATTATTCTGGCCTGGAGAGGAATTACCAGGACACAAGAACTCAGACCATCTGCAAGCAAGCTCCCTTGTGTGTGTTCACTTTAAATCAATTCGTGTTTAACTCACTGAATGAATACGTGGGTTTGGGTGGGAATCATCCCTGTGTCTACGATCATCTCAAGGAGACCAGAGAAGGGAAGGCACAACCAATCAAAGCAGTTTCCCCAATTAAGCTTAAGTGCCCACCAGGATGGGTGCCGGCTACTAGGGCTTCAGGGAAAGCAAAAGCCATGAGGCCCAGGCCCTGCCCCAGGGAGCTGGCGCTCTAATACAGTGAGAGGCACTCGCTCAGAAGACTGTGCCTTGTGGCTCATGATTGGATGTGGGACAGAGTAACAGGATTGTTTCCATGTATGTGGACAATTAGGATAGGGTTAGAGAAATCCTTGTGATTTGAGATGGGCCTGGAGGGACAGGTAGGATATTGACAGGCAGAGATGGAAAGTGTGTGGGCAAAAGCTCCCCAGGGCCTGTGCAGCAGGAGTGGGAGGTGGCCTTCCCAGGAGGGTTTGGAACATACTGGCAGCTACGGGAAGTGAGGTTGGAAAGAGAGTGGGAGCTGGAGGCCAGGCCAATGCAGGGCCCCAAGCATACTCACTTATTCTTTCATTCACTCAAGAAAAATGTGTGGAGTGCAAACCCTCCACCTGGTGCCCCTCCAGGTGCTGGGCACACAGGTGAGCAGGGCAGCCCCCACCCCCCAAGGCTGGCATCGCCTCCCTGGAGAGTTCTGAGTGGGAGCGCCCCATGCTCAGCGCTGTGCTTCCAGGAGCTCCTGCCAGTTACGAGGGAAGTGGAGGCTGCAGCCTGGTCTTGAGTGAGGGCCAGGCCCTGCACCAGGTGTCACAGCCGGGAGGGGTTACTTCACAGGACAGTGAGGTCAGCAGGATCAGCACAGGGACCCCCTTACCAGGCCAGCCATGTTCCCCACAGCTGACACTGGGGAAGAAATGTCCCCATCAATGTCTGGGATGGAGGGACAGGAGAACAGGGCTTAGAAAGGAGAAGGGAGGCCAGGAAGCAGGAGAATGAACCCCTAACCCTTCCTCCACCGCCCTCTGCTGCTGGCCCGTCACTGGTCGAGGTGGTCTGGGGATTCACGCCCAGTGCTCCTCTGCTCTTCTTGCCTGTAGTCATCCTCCTCCTCTGTCTCTCTGGAAAGTTCTCTTAGCTGCTCTGGTGGCTCCTCATAGGCTGCCCGGTTCCTGCAGGGCAGCAGGGGACAGAGGGGAAGGATTTGCTCTCAGGTGGACCCTCAAGGGAGCTGGGCCTCATGTGCATTACAGGAAGAGCAGCCTCCAGACCTCCTCCCCACCCACCAGCTGCAGAGGACACTGGGCTGAAAGGCTGGGCTGAGAGTAAAGGTGCCACAGACTTGTTCCACGCATGAGCTGAGGGGGTTACAGGAACAGGCTGGCTTTACCAGCCCAGGAGGAACTGGCCTCGTGACAGGGGCTCCAGGCCACACTTGGCTGTAGTCATGCCACAGGAAGCCCGGCCCTGAGCTCCCAGACTGGAAAACCACAGGACTGGGAGGCAGGTCCTGGGGCTGCAATGCACATTTTATGGCTTGGACAGGTCATTGTTTCGTCAGCACAAAATGGGGGTGATATACCCCAAGGGGTGCTGCAAGTAGAAGAGGCTGTGAGGAATTGGGAGGCATATTTCCAGTCTCCCCAGACCCTTCCAACAGGCTACCAGCCCAGACACTCACGGCCTTGCATCCTCCTTGTCTTCAGTGTTGTCGTCCTTCCCTCGGCAGCAGCAGCAGTAGATGATGATGCCAATGATAATGAGGGCTGCAACCATGCCCACCGCGATGCCCACATACAGGGCCACGTTCATGGAGGCTGCAAGAGGACAGAGCAGCTGCACTTGCCGAGCTTCTAAGCTAGCTCCGGGACTCCTCCCAGCCAGGGGAGCAGCAGCTACCAGCTTCTGGTAACACTCCATGAAAGGCATGGTCTTGGAGGAATGTGACCAGCCATGGCCCAGGAATATTCTTCAGGATGGAGGTGCAGACAGAGACATATGGACCACTTCACATCTTAACACTTTCCGGGCTACCCTGGCTCTGCAAAAGTCCTCAGGTGTCAGCCCGGCCAGCTCATTAAGCTAGATTTGGTGTCTCACCCCAGAAGGATGTGGTCCAGACTCTGCGGCAGCTGCCCTGGGCACTTCCTCCATGCCCACCGAGTGGTTCCTAGGCAGGTGGGACTGACAAAGCCTCTGAGTCCTAGAAGTCAGTCCTAGGTTCCACTTCCAAACACCAGTGGAAATGGACTGGCCTCAGAGTGAGGGGAGCCTGGGACAGAGTCATCCTGCCTAGGTCACCACAGCTAACCTGCAGGTGTGTGGCCCTGGAGGTTCCCCTATTCCTCCTCACGGTGGTCTCAGCTGACTCTCTGGACCCCCACCAGTTACCCTGTGGCGTTTGTCAGCCCTCCCCCTGCAGGCTGCTCTTACGAGATCTGACGGCCACCGTGATGTTGCAGAACTGCGTCCCCTCCTCATTGCTGGAGGTACAGATGTAGTAACCCGATGTGTCTGTGGAGATATTCTTCAGGGAGACAGGCTGACCTGAGGCTGCAGGGGAAGAAGAGTCAGGGTGAAGAGAGGCACTACAGTGGAGTGGAGACAGCCAGGAATGGGAGGTCTGGACTCCTTGGGAAGCACAACCTCTGCCACTGAGCTTCTCCAGGCCGGAGCCCCATGTCCACCTCCAGGGCTGCAGGACGCTTAAACCAGGCAGGGCCCACAATGTGAAGTGCTCAGAATTCAGTCAGGCACCCTGGGTTTGACACCTGGCTCTGCCACTTATTAATTTGTCTTTAGCAAGTAACTCAGCTTCATTCAACCTCCATTTCCTCATCTAAAATCAGAAATAATAGTACCTGCCTCACAGGGTACTTGCAAGCATAAAATGAGGTACTAATAATAAATATAAGCCCACAACAGAATGCCTGATATGTAGTAAGTGCTCAGGAAACATAATACACATTATGTATTACATGAAAATGCTTTCTAATCAGAAGATATTATTACTTTTATGATCTTCAGAAACCAAATCTCTTAGCTTAGACTCATATGAAAGAAGCCTTTGGAAATGAAAAACTCTGATCTCTGGATTTCTGCCATGAGAGAGGTGTGTGGGGTGTATGTGTGTGTGTGTGTCCGTGTGTTATGTGGTGTGTGTGGTGTGTGTGTGTGGTGTGTGGTGTGTCAGTGTGTGTGGTGTGTCAGTGATGTGCAGCGTGTGTGTGCTGTGCTCTGTGAGAGTAGTGTGTGTATGGTATGTGGTGTGTGTGGCATATGTGTGGTATGTGTGTATAGTGTGTGTGATGGGAGTGTGATGTGTGGTGTGTGTATGTGGCATAAGGGGTGTGTGTGATATGAGATGTGTATGTGGTGACTGGGTGGTGTATGGTGTGCTGTGCACTATGAGAGTGGTGTGTGTGTATGTAGTGTGTGGTGTGTGTATAAGGAGTGTGTGTGCTGTGTGTGTGTAGTGTGTGTTTTGTGTGTGTTTCTGGGTTGTGTGTGGTATGGGGGTGGTGAATGTGTATTTGTGGTGTGTGGTGTGTGTGTGGTATGTGAATGTGTGTAAAGTGTGGGAGGTATATGTGTGTGGTGTGGGGGGCAGTGAGTGTGTGTGGTGTGTGTAGTGTGTATGTGTAGAGTGTGTAGTTTGTGTGTGTGGTGTGTGGTGTATGTGGTGTGTGTGGTGTATGTGGTGTGTGTGGTGTGTGCTGTGTGTGTGGTGTGTGTGGTGTATGGTGTTTTGGGGTGCCTGGGAAGTATATGTGTGTGGTATGGGGGGCAGTGTGTGTGTGTGTAGTGTATGGTATGTGAGGGGTGTGTGTATGGTGTGTGTAGTGTGTGCGATGTGTGTAAGTGTGTGATGTGTGTGGTGTGTGTAGTGTGTGTGGTGCACGTGGTAAGTGTGTGATGTGTGTGGTGTGTGCTGTGTGCTGTGTGCGGTGTGTGTAATATGTGTGGTGCCTGTGGTGAGTGTGTGATGTGTGTGGTGTATGTAGGGTGTCTGGTGTGTATGGTGCATGTGTGATGTGTGTGGTGTGTGTGTGGCATGTGTAGTGTGTGGTGCGTGTGGTGTGTCTGGTGTGTGGTGTGTGTGTGGTGGTGTGTGTAGTGTGTGTGGTGTGTGTGGTATGTGATGTGTGTGGTGTGTGTAGTGTGTGGTGCGTGTGGTGTGTGATGTGTGTGGTGTGTGTAGTGCATGTGGTGTGGGGTGTGTGTGTGGTGTGTGTAGTTGTGTGGTACATGTGGTGAGTGTGTGTTGTGTGTGGTGTGTGTGTGGCATGTGTAGTGTGTGGTGCGTGTGGTGTGGTGTGTGTGTGGCAGCATGTGTAGTGTGTGTGGTGTGTGGTGTGTGATGTCTGTGGTGTGTGGTGTGTGTAGTGTGTGGTATGGTGAGTGTGTGATGTGTCTGGTGTGTGGTGTGTGATGTGTGTGGTATGTGGTGTGTGTAGTGTGTGTGGTGAGTGTGTGATGTGTTTGGTGTGTGGTGTGTGTGTGTGGTGTGTGTAGTGCGTGTGTAGTGTGTGATGTATGTGGTGTGTGTGGTGTGTGTATGGCGTGTGTGTGGTGTATGGTGTTCTGGGGTGTCTGAGTGGTATATGTGTGTGGTATGGGGGGCAGTGTGTGTGTTGTGTGTAGTGTATGGTATGTGAGGGGTGTGTGTATGGTGTGTGTAGTGTGTGTGATGCATGTGGTGTGTGTGATGAGTGTGTGATGTGTGTGGTGTGTGTAGTATGTGTGGTGTGTGTGGCGAGTGTGATGTGTGTGGTGTGTGTAGTGTGTATGGTGCATATGGTGAGTGTGTTGTGTGTGGTGTGTGTGGCATGTGTAGTGTGTGGTGCATGTGGTGTGGTGTGTATGTGGCAACGTTTGTAGTGTGTGTGGTGAGTGTGTGATGTGTGTGGTGTGTGGTGTGTGTGTGGTGTGTGTAGTGTGTGTGTGGTGTGTGTAGTGTGTGTGCTGCATGTGGTGTGTGTGGTGTGTAATGTGTGTGGTGTGTGTGGCGTGTGTAGTATGTGTGATGTGTGGTGTGTGGTGGGTGTAATGTGTGTGGTGTGTGATGTGTGGTGTGTGTTGCATGTGTGGTATGGGGGGTGGTGAATGTGTGTGCTGTTGGGGTGGGACGGAGGCAGACTGTCTAGACTCTTCCTCTACATCTGCCGCCACTTGAGCAAGCCATTTAACTTCTTTGAGCTGTAGGCTTCCTTTGGAAAGTAGGAGTGAAAACACCTGATCCTCCTGAATCGAAGAGAACGGACCAGAATGTCTCATGGAAGACCTTTCCCCTCAATCTATCATCCTATGAATTTCTTCATCTTGAAAGCAAGAGCTTTGTGCTTGGGCATATGTATATGTCCTGCCATCCAAGATGCTTTGTTATAACTGCTATTTTGAGAGGAGCTGGAGACCTACCTCCTCTAATTTTGCTGCAGAGCCAGCCTTGCCTGATCCCTGCTGCCACCAGGTGGTTACACGCCATCCCTAAGAGACGCTCTAAATTGTAAATACGATCCTGTCACTTCTCTGTTCAGACATTTCAGGGGCTGCCCAGCAACCACTAGACGTAATCTTCAGTAACAAGTCCAAGCTTCAGGTCACAGATCTGGCCCTGTCAATCATACCAGCTTTGTCTCTTGCCACTTGGTGCTAGGGGCAAAACCAGGGGAGTTGTCCTCTCTCCGCCCCACCGTCACTTTCTTGCAAGATTGCATCTCAAGATTTTCCTTCTCCGGATGTGCTGCTCAGTACACATCCTCAAATGTGATGTCCTTTCATCCTTCCAGCAATCCTCAATATTTCAATCTCCAATTCATGGAGTTAACTGGAGGCTTAAAGAAGTTAAGTGAACTGCTCAAGGTCACAAAATTAAGAAATTATAAAACAGGAACAAAAATCCTGTTTCAGGTCTAGAACTCCCTGGAGCCATTGATAATTTTCTTTTAAAAATTTGTGGCCGGGTGCATTGGCTCACGCCTGTAATCCCAGCACTTTGGGAGGCCAAGGCGGGCAGATCACTTGAGGTCAGGAGTTCGAGACCAGCCTGACTAACACAGTGAAACCCCGTCTCTACTACAAATATAAAAATTAGCCGGGCATGGTGGTGCGCGCCTCTAGTCCCAGGTACTTGGGAGGCTGAGGCAAAAGAATCGCTTGAACCTGGGTGGTGGAGGTTACAGTGAGCTGAGATCGCACCACTGCACTCCAGCCTGAGCAACAAAGCGAGATTCCATCTCGAAAAATATATATATATAAATAAAATTTTGTATGATAAAAGCAATGTATGCTCCTTATAATAATTTATAAATGATATAAAACTATTATTTCAATTCAATTCAATACAGAAAATCTTTAGCTGCTGATCACAGCTATAAACGAGATGAAGAGGGTCCTTGTCCTCTTGGTGTTTCCAGTCTCCCAAGGAAGACAGACATGAAACAATGGTGGTTACAGTTCAAGATGGAGGTACTATCTGAGCTTATGGCAAGGGGTTTTAATCTCATCCAAATGGCCAAGGAATGCCTCTTTAAAGAAGAGAGAACAAATAAAAATCATTCATAATTCCATCACCTATAAATAACACTTCGATTTGGTGCTATTTTCTTTCAGTCTTTTCACTTGTACTTTCTTCAAATTCTTCCCTTGACCCCCAGGACACTACTCTCTGGATGCTCATTCTTCATAAAATGTGTCCCCTTCTATCCTAGAATTCCACGCCTCAGTATGTTTTCTGGAACATTGTTTACATGTGATATTAATATGCGGCATGGAGCAGGAGTCCCTAAAAAGCAAGTTTAGGAATCACTGAGTTAGGGTTAAGTAATCTTTCTAAGGGCAGCACTTTCAGAGCTCCTACAATGCTGTTGAGCACTGGGAACTTCTGACAGCGGGGTGTGGTATTCATGCTCTCATTTGCTAAATGAATTGCATTTGTTATTTTTAAGAGGCATCTTGAAGGAACACACTTTAGGAAATGCTCTATGGCCCTGGGCATGCTTAGGAGGTCTAGAGCTCGTAACAGATCCCCACCACTTAAGAGTGTGAAGCTCGGACTCTGGGTTTAGTGTAGGCAGCACATTGCAGACAGTCAGGACTTTTTTAGTTGTCAGAGTCCAGCTTTGAGCTCTAGGCCTTGTTTAGGGTGGGGAACATGGGGTTTCCTAGTCCAGTGAGTCAGCGCTATCCTCCCCCAGTTCCCTGATGCAAACCGTGTGCACTGGAAGCTGCTAGGATGAACCAGTGCAGGTCTTGTGCCACAGGACCTTCTTTGATTCCGAGTTGGGGCTCCCAAGCCCCTTTTCCTTCGGAAAGGGACTAGTAATTTCTGATATCCGGAGAAAACTAATGTTTCCGCTGCAGTGGCGACACCTTGTGGTCAGAAAGGGGAATGCACAGGACGGTCATACGCTTCCCACGTTCCTCTGCTCCAGCTGTGGAGAGATTCCCCTCAAGAGAACCTCCGGTCTCACCAAGACGCTAATGTCACGTTGACAAGATCTAACGTTTCCGCATCCCCCCAACCCCTACCCAATCCCGTAGCTTGTCGACAAGCCCCTGCTGCCACCTCTCTCTCACAAAGGGCCCTCACGATCCTCCTTGGACTGGTCCCCACCCTTCACAACCGCCTCCCCTTAAGTGCTCCAGGCCCCAGAACTACCCCCTCCCCCACTTCCTTGATATCCAAATTCCTGTTTCTTCAGTGCATGAAACTCAGCTTCCTGGGACACAGCTTACAAAGTCTGTTCAGAGTTATTACACATGGGATCTCCTCTCATCCTCTTCGCAGCTTTTGGGGAATCCCAGTTTTTTTCAAAGGGCAGTACTAAGGGTCAGAGAGGCTGAGAGTGACTCACAGCTCCAAAGTGGAGAAGTCAGGACTTCTTGTTTCCTGATTCTGGATTCCCTGTTCTTTTCACTGCTAGCTTGTTTCCACTGAGGGTTTAGTCAAAGGAATGAATCTCTAATGTTGGAAATTGTCTTCAGATGTAGGAGAGCAGAGGTACCCTCCTCTCCAAATCGTCCACGGTGGACTGAAATGTTTTAAAAGCCAGAAATAATTTGGGCTGACCCACAGAGGAAGCAGAATTAGCAGATTCTTTTTATTTATTTTTTGTTTGTTTGTTTTGTGTTTTTAAGACAAGATCTGGCTCTAGTGCCCAGGCTGCAGTGGCACCATCTTGGCTCACTGCAACCTCTGCCTTCCAGGCCCAAGGATCTTCCCACCTCAGCCTCCCAAGTAGCTGGGACTACAGGCACACACCACCATGCCAGGCTAATTTTTGCATTTTTGGTAGAGACACGGTTTCACCATGTTGCCCAGGTGGGTCTCGAACTCCTGTACTCAAGCGATCCACCTGCCTCAGCTTCTCAAAGTGCTGGGATTACAGGCATGAGCCACTGCACCTGGCCAGAATTGGCAGATTCTCCAAGGCTCTGCAAAGCAGAGTGGAAACGAAGGCTTTGAGAACTCTGCCCTCACCCCGCAATGTCTCCAGATGCCAGGGCGTGTTGTTACGGACATTAACCATATTCTTTTCTGTCACCCGCAGGTCCCCATTCTGACTCAGCAAATCTTAATTAGAGACAGGATAAAGCTTTCACAAATTAAAGCTTTCACAAATTAAAGACGCAATTCTCTTTTCACCTCCTTTCCTGTCCTCAGGATTCTCCCTTTTGCATAATGAAAGAACTAAGTTTTGGCTTCTAACAACCAGAGGAGTCTCCCTGTGGAGGCAGGAGAGAACTGCAGCTGGGCTGTCCCTTTGTGAGGCTCCTCAGAAGGTACCCGTGGCTTACAGGGCAAAGACGAACCTCCCTAGCGTGACGCACAGGCTCTTCATGATTTCTCATCACTGTGTTTCTTAACAAGAGTATCTCCCACCATTCCTACACCTACACACGCACCCTACCCCTTAGCCACACCAGACAGTCATAATTCCTTCCTGTTCTCCATGCCAAGCCTCCTCATCCTTGAGGACCCAACTCAAATAACAGCTAATAACACTTAGCATTAAATGAGTGCTTACTGCCTACCAGGCACTAGTCTCAATGCTTTACATCTACTTTTATTTAATCTTCACAACCCTATGAAGTAAACACTAGCATTGTACCCATTTCATAGACATAGAACCTAAGGCACAAAGAAGCTGAGTCACTTGCCAAGGTCATACAGCTAACAAGTGTCCGAGCCAGGAGTCAAGCCCATGGCATGCTCTTAACCACTGTCGACTCCAATACCCACTCCTTGGAGAAACCTTCTTTGATCTTCTTATGCATCTTCTGTGTTACATCACCACTGGGTATAAAGCTATTATAGCATCTGCCACCTATAACATTCAGCTTTGGGTCTCCCTATACACACTTTGCTGGAAAGAAGATCAGACACTACCAGTGTCCACAGCACACCTACCGTGACCATGGCTGGAGTCACTAGACTATTCATAGGCCAGAGAGAGGAGGCCACAGAGCCCCCGGAGAGCTGCCAGGTGGTTTCAACAAAAATTCCAGACACACTCGATAAAAAGTTGCCAACCAGAAATACGTAAACACAACTAGAAGCTTGTTGAAAACCTACACTACATTGACCTATTTTAAGTTAGGTCGAGTGGATTCTACTAACTGTTTTTTTTTTTTGTTTTGTTTTGTTTTTGAGACAGAGTCTCGCTCTGTTGCCCAGGCTGCAGGCTGGAGTGCGGTGGTGCGATCTCGGCTCACTGCAAGCTCCGCCTCCCAGGTTCACGCCATTCTCCTACCTCAGCCTCCGGAGTAGCTGGGACTACAGGCGCCCGCCACCACGCCTGGCTAATTTTTTGTATTTTTAGTAGAGACGGGGTTTCACCGTGTTAGCCAGGATGGTCTCGATCTCCTGACCTCGTGATCCGCCTGCCTCAGCCTCCCAAAGTGTCTACTAACTTTTTTAAGAAGTCGATTTGCCCCCAAACGAGTGATAAAGCTCTTCCTGGATTGAGTGCACCCCCAATGTGTGCATCCGTCCGGCTGGGCTTATCCAGGACACCAGATATTCTTCCCCCGGGTCCTCACCCCCACCCCCGGGCACCTCATCTTCTCAGAAGAGCTGTGTGCCCTGCTGGCTTTGCTTTCCACCTCTGGCCTCCTTTTCCACCTACACTGAACTGAAAGACCTCCCAGAAGCTAAATCGGATGGACACCTTTCAGGCCTTGTCTTTCTTTTTAAAAAATATTTTATTTATTTTATTTTATTTTACTTTATTTTATTATTTTATTTTATTTTATTTTATTCATTTTATTTTATTTGAGGCAGGGTCTCGCTCTGTCACCAAGGCTGGAGTGCAGTGGTGTGATCATGGCTCACTACAGCCTCGACCTCCAGAGCTCAAGCAATCCTCCCACCTCAGCCTTCTGAGTAGCTGGGACTAAAGGGTGAGTCCTGCCATGCCCAGCTAATTTTTTAAAAATTTTGTTTGGAGACAGGGGTCTCACAATGTTGCCCAGACTGGTCTTGAACTCCTAACCTCAAGTGATCCTCCTGCCTCAGCCTCCCAAAGTGCTGGGATTATAGGCATGAGCCACGGCACCCAGCAAGCCTTGTCTTTCTTGATCCTCAGGAGCAGGGGTGGGCACTAGGGGCCCTGGGACTCCACCAGGGTATTTCCACACCCATTGGCTCTGGGTGTGGAAAGGACGGTAGGATTTTTATATAGCTCTTTCTTTCTTTTTTTTTTTTTTCCAGTTTCCTGACTGAAAGGTCCAATACCAAGCTGCCCAGTACAAAACTGGTCTCCTGGCAACTATAGCTGAATCCACCATCGCCTCCCCTAAGAAGGTGGGACCCTTACAGCAACATGGTGCTGTAGTTGTGTGGAGCCATAAAACGGTGGTGTGTCTGGGGCAGCGGGGGTCCGTGACGGCTGAGAGGGACCGGCCTGGATAAGGAATGGGAAAGTTAAATTCCCCACCTTTGCGTGGAGCCCCCGAGTTAGACTTGGGGTCTCAAATGTATACTTCAGGACACAATCAAATTAAAATCCTACCCATGCTTTTGCACAGAGTGCTTATCAGGGCATGTTCATCCAAGAGAACTGAGGAATGAGGAACAAAGAAAACAAGTTAACATTTACCACGGCTTCCGCTACGTGCTTTACATGAATCATTTTTGTTTCTTGCCAGAACCTATGAGGTAGGTATTATTATAAGAAACCAGTGCTGGCCGGGCACGGTGGCTCACGCCTGTAATCCCAGCACTTTGAGAGGCTGAGGCGGGTGGATCACCTGAGGTCAGGAGTTCAAGACCAGCCTGGCCAACATGGTGAAACCCCGTCTCTACTAAAAATAGTGGTGGCACCTGTAATCCTAGCTACTTGGGAGGCTGAGGCAGAAGAATCGCTTGAACCTGGGAGGAGGAGGTTGCAGTGAGCCGAGATCGTGCCAACTGCACTCCAGCCTGGGCCACCTGGCGAGAATCTGTCTAAAAACAAGAAACCAGTGCTTAGAGAGGTGGGGATATGGGGATAGGGATGGGGTAGGGAAGCAAGCGGCCTTCAGGGGGATCTGATCGGTCAACCCGAGTTGCAGCCCCTAGCCAATCAGCTGCATGTGCTGCACTTTGACATGGGGAGCCCGCCTTCCCTACTGCCCCCTTACCTGGCTGGGCCAGGGGCTGCTCCTGATTCAGGATGTTGTACCTCTTCCAGCTGTACTGAGGGGTTGGTGAGCCCTCCTTTGATTGGCAGGTCAGCTGGATGTTGTTCCCAATTATGGTCTCTCCCTCGATGCCGCATTCTGGTTTGGAGGGTGGCACTATATAGAGGAGAGACCAAAGAGAAGGCATGAGGCAGGTGGGGCTTGGTGACAGCCACCCACCCCTCCCCACCCCCCCCCCCACAAACATACTGCCTTGTTTGTTCACAGGCAGAAAACTCCATAGTTGAGTAGTGAGATGGAATGCTATAAAACCAATTCACCCCAATATGGCCTCAGTGGTCTGTCACCATCACAAAGGAGCGGTACATATGCTGGGAAGCATTGCGGGCCTGCAGTAGCTTTCCAAGGCATGGCCTCATGTGTGTTCTAGTTTACAGTCATGGGATTTTAAAGATAGCGGAACATGGCCGTTAGAAAGATGAGGTTCGAGATGAGTTTGAGACCAGCCTGGTCAACATGGTGAAACCCCATCTCTACTAAAAATACAAAAAATTAGCTGGCCGTGGTGGCACGCACCTATAATCCCAGTTACTCAGGAGGCTGAAGCAGGAGAATTGCTTGAATCTGGGAGGCGGAGGTTGCAGTGAGCTGAGATCGTGCCATAGCACTCCAGCTTGGGCAACAAGAGCAAAACTCTGTCTCAAAAAAAAGAAAGAAAAGAAAAAAAGAAAAAGAAAGAAAGATGGGGACATTGAGGCCCAGAGAGGACACTTGCTCATAGGTACTGGCAGAGCTGGGACTAGATCTCAGCTCTTATAACTCCAGATCCTGTGCACTCTCCACCAGCCCATATGAGCTCCTTCTGCCACTAATTCATTTGTGCCATTTTGGGAAAATCCTCACTTCCCCTCGACCTCAGTGTTCCATTCTGTAAAATTAGTGAACTACAAACCTGTTCTGTAAAGGGCCAGGTGGCAATATTTAGGCTTCGCAGACTACATATTGTCTTTGTTGCTGCTACTTTTTCTCTTTAAATAGTATGTTAGAAATGTAAAAACAGTCTGTGGGCTGGATTTGGTCCTAGTTTGCCTACCCCTGAACTAAGTGATCTCTGAAGCCTTCCACTCTTAACTTCTTAGTAATGTTCTTTCTGGGTTCAGCACCATCCTCCTCCTGTGCTTTGCAGATAACGTGCAGTTGCCATAAGCACGGGATGATGGGCGGACCCACAGGCAGCAGTAAAGTTATGTGCAGGGTGAAGGATGAGGACTGAGGGGACTCGAGCAGGCAGAGGGCGCAGAGGTAAGGAGAGGGAAGCCCATAGACTGGAGGTTACCCAGAACGGCAGCCACCCTCATCTCACAACCCCAACCCGATTCCCTGGATTTCTGGGAAGCTTAAGCCTGTGCCTTTCACTCAGCATTGTCAAGATACCATTGTGGAGCTGGGTTCATTCTACAAACCTCACTAGGTGCCTACTGTGTGTCTGACAATGCTGGGCACTTGGAGGACACAGTGAGTGGGTCAAGGAATCTAGTGGGGGCAAAAGACAAGTAGCTGAACAATGACCAGACAGGAGGCAAGGCTGCTGGGGCAGATAAGGCCTAAATACAGCCCGAAACCCAAGATCAGCTGTGACGTGAAGGAAGCATGACAGTAAACAAGGCCAGTGGTGGAGGTGGGAGTGGTGGTCGGAGAAAGAGGTGATGGTACTCCAGGCAGAGTGAACAGCATGTGCAAAGGCTCAGAGGCAAGAAGCAGCATGAAGCATGCTTGAGACTTCAGGTCGTGTCCTTGGAGGTGAGAAGGGGAGGACACAGAGTGGAGAGGGTTGCTCCTGGAATCCCTAGGTGGCAAGCCTGTCTCCTCTGCGTCTTTCTTTTCACATCCCCTTGGATGGCTTGCTTGCCCAATAAACAGTGCTGCCCATTCTATAATCCAGGTGCACGGTCGCTGAGCATCAGGAGTGCATTCTGATCTCGGCCCCACCCGGCAGCTGCTGAGAGAAACCCTTCCACACACACCACTCCCCTCTAGCCCAGCAGCCACAGTATTTCCTCTTGGAAAGAGCCAGGCTATTGTTGGGTGTGCCCAACATCTCCTGCTGCCATAGTGAGGGCTGGCCAGGTGTGGGGCAAGCATGAGGGAAATTAGAGGCCCTCCCTGATTGTCACTTTCCCTTGGATGGTTCCTAAACATAAGAGGTCCAAAGTTCAAGGCCGGGCCTCATCTATCCTGCACCAGACCCTGGGACTGGAGCTGTGTGGGGAGGGGGAGTCTGCGGCCTAAGGACCACTCTTACCAGCAGCCAACAAGCAGGTCCCCGGGGAACAAGAGAAGGTGAACACCACTTCCCAGGGGACCCCTAGGATGGGCTTGCTGAGCCAAGCTTTATCTCTTGAGCTTTTCAGAGGTATGGGAGCATCCCTCTCCACGCATCCAAACCATTCAGCCTTTTCCCAGGAATGCCTTGAATCAGAAGCAAAGGCTTTATTCCACAATTGGAGAGCGGGCAAAACACCAATCCCATCTGAGGAGTCCCAGGTGTCCCCAAAGTCACACCAAGTGTGCATGACTGACAGTAGAGCCTTTCTACAACCAGGGTTCTTTGGGATAAAAGACAAAAAGGGAAGAAAAGTAACTGAGGCCTACTGGCATCTACAGAGCACTCAAAGGCATCTGAATGCATCCAAAAACTGTTACAGCTTTGCTGAAACCACCATTTTCTAAGGGAAAACTGCTGAAAGCAAATCCTTAATTCTCTCCAGAGGCAGAGGTACAGACAATGGCAAAGAAGTGACCAGCCACTCCCAAAAAGATCAGCCTTAGGGCGGAATGTGTCAGTTCCCAGCCCCTAAACCCTCTGGCCTCACCCAGGAACCCCTGCTCTCACCCTGTCCAGATCCCTCACTAAGGTCTCTCTCCTCAGCCTTCCACCGTCAAAAACAGGTAGGACCTCCGATCAAACAGATCTTTAACAGATCAAATCGTCCTTCCACACATGTGGGGCCCGTGAGACCTCCGGGGGACTCGGTATATTATCAGTCTTACCTCCCCAGCAGAATGCAGATGTTACCTGAATATTCACTGGAGGAGCAGTGATAGGGAGGGAGGGGAAACGGAACCAGTCGGGTGCCAAGGCCTCTCCGAAGCCTGCGACTCCCGCTACAGACGTCAGGGGGCGCCAGAGGCCGGAGCACCGGGTCCCCGGTCCCGGAGCCCCAGTTTTCCCAGCCGAGACCGAGACTGAGACCACGCGTGCTGCCCCGAGGCGCGGGCTGAGAGGCCGCCGGGCTGGGAGCTTCATGCTCGCCTCGGTTTACTGAGGTCATCCAGCCCCAGTGGGCTGGCTGCCTTAAAATAGCCTAGCTGCAAAGCCATTAGGAAAGAAAACGTGTGTGTGAATGTTTATATATGTTTTTATTTGTTTATATATGTTTATATGTATATAATTTAAACTTGTTTCTTCGAGTGCATTAAAAAATGGGCTCTTTCTTTTCTCTGTGTTTTTTGTTTGTTTGCTTGCTTGCTCGCTTGCTCGCTTGTTTGTTTTGAGGCCAGTCTCTGTCACCCAGGTGGGAGAGCAGCGGCTCGATCACGGCTCATTGCAGCCTCGACCTCCCCAACTCAAGAGATCCTCCACCTCAATTTTTTTATTTTTTTTTTGTAGAGAGGAGATCTGGCTATGTTGCTCAGGCTGGTCTCCGCCTCGGCCTCCTAAAGTGCTGGGATTACAGGCGTGAGCTACCGCACCCGACCCTTCTTTTTTAAAAAAGTAAAACATTGGTTTCACCGAGTTCCATAATCTCAGATTAAATTTGTATCCTTCTGGCTGGCCCTGATTGGGAGGGAGAGGGATCAGCATTTATATAATGCTTATGTGGAGGATTTCGGGGGACTGTGCATTAATACTTCCATTGCCAAAAGGAAATGAGACCTATTTAAGGGACCCCTAACATACATATGTACGTGTGTGTATGGGATGTCTATTGTAGTATTGTTCATACAAAAAAATGTTAACAGCCTGAATATTCATCAGTATGGAACACTTGAATAAATCATGGTACCTCCGTGTGATGGAATGTATGCTGTTAATCGGTAGATCTGCATGTGCCGATCTGGAGAAATGTGCATGAAACAAGGTTAGAAAGAAAAAACGCAGAGTGATCTTTATAACATGATTCCATTTTTTTAAAGGAAAGAAAGGAAAAGAGAAAAGTATGCAAGAGTGTGTGTGTGTTGAAAGGACATGAGGAAAATATGGAATACCTACCTGTGTTGCCATTGGCTACCTCTCTAGGGGGTAGGGCGGAAGGAGACCTTAGTTATTCTTTATACAATGCTAGTTTGCATAGTTGTATAGTTGGACTCACTATAATGCTTTCAAAACGTCAGGCAACCACCTTATGCAATAAAAATATCTTAATTATTAATTAAATTAAATTTTAAAATAAATTTAATTTAAATTAAACATATTAATTAAAAATAAAATGCAATCAAATATGTAAAAGGAAGAAGGAAAAAAGATCTTTGTTTTGGTTTAAAGCATTGCTACCTCCCAGCAGTGGTGCCATTTCTTATATTGGACATAGACTAAGTGCTCATTAAATAACAGTTATTTTCCAATAACGATTTGACTTTGAGTCAGTTCCTTCCTTTCTCTGGGCCTCATCTACAAAATGAGGATATTAAAGTAGATGATCTTTCAGATCCTTCCCAAACTATAAATTCCAATAATAAGTCATTCCTATGAAAAGAATGTTATCTTGGGACACATTTCAAAGGGAGTAGAACCTGATTGATGGAGTATCTGTTGAGGGATGGGGGTGAGCAGATGGTGGCAGGAAGAATTTCTGCTGGGTAGCCAAAGTTACGGCAGGGAAAGATATAAGAGAATCATGATGTGGCCCCCTGAGCACCCAGTTAAGGCACAATGAGTCTTTGCAATAGGATTTAAGATTTTCCTTTATCTTTGTAATAAGTGTGGTATGAAAAAGAGGAGCTGGTGTGGAGGAAAGGACACCGACAGAGAAAGGGACCACTCCAAGTCGGCCTTCTCTGTCCTCGAGAACTGTTGGCCATTGGCGGAGAACTCAGAATAGTGTTTAGTTCCAAAGGGAGGAGCGGTCCCTCTGCTGAAGACAGCCTGGACGAGGTGAGGAGTCTTAGCTCCTTGTTGCTGCCTCTGGCTTCGTCTCAACACCTGGGCTCTTCTCCCTGTGCTGCCACCAGCCCACCCTCTTCCTACAACTCCTGAAAGACATGAAGACACTCACCGAGGACCAAGAGGCGGACACGTGACTTGGTGGTGCCCTCCAGGTCTGACATCAGCGAGACAGAACACTCGTAGGTGCCGTTGTCAGCCATGGTCAGCTGATCAATGGTGATGGAGGCATCGGACTGCTCAGCATTGCTGGATATGCTGACACGATTCTTATAAAGCTCACCATAGATGTAGTTTTTGTTTGAAAACTGCCAGATGACCACCCTTTCCTGGAGAGAGAAGAAATGGCACCAGGTCTTCACCCAAAGGCCCTTGCCTGGTGCTTCCAGCCTGCCCTGACTACCCTCATCCCCCAGTTTCCAGGGCCCAGAAGCACAGACCTGCCAACCCCTCAGAACAAATAGCTCGCATATGTGCTACCCATTTGTGGATTCTTGTATTATATATATTTTTTTAATTTATTTTTAAAATGAAAATATTGAAAGAAGTTAGGCAGTTCATACCGCAGTACACATGTGGGTGAATGGGTCCATCTGGGATCCCAGCACTTTCACCTCTTGTAATCTCCGGCATCTCTCTTATCCATTCCATTTTCTCCATAGCCTATCCTCACTCATTCAGTCTATCAGTATTTACTGAGCACCTTCCATGTACCAGGCATCATGCTGGGCAGCCAGCCTTGGCTGCCAAACCCACTTTATTTTCTTGACTCTTGCCTTTGGAATGTACTGATTGATTGATAGAATCATCATTTATCAAATTGTATGTGGTAATGGTAAATCACAGACTTTCAAGCCAGACTGCTTCAATTCAAATCCCCATCCTGCCATGTACTAATTGTATGACCTTGAGCAAAATGTTCCACCTGTGATTCTGTTAACTCTTCTGCAAAATGGAGATGATGACAATAACACCTGCCTCTCAGGACTGTAGTGAGAATTACAGTAGTAATATACACAAAGCAGTTAGGGCATTATGTGACATGTTAAGTTTCTAGAAGTGCTAGCCATTATTATAACTGAGCATCTACTAGGTGTCTGACATTCAAAGATGATAATTCACGAATTCTGCACCCAAAGAGTGATGGAAGTGATAGACAACCAAACCTTACAACATCTTGTGATTATCTCTAGGACCCCAGAAGAAAGTATCACTTCCAGAGTGGGAAGTCAGGGGAGGCTTCCTAGGAGAGGTGACAGTTGCATTGAATCCTAAAAACAACTAAGAATTAGCCAGGCAAAGGGCTGGGGGTATTGAGAAAGTAAGTGTTGGAGTAGGATAAAGGTGTTGGGCATTTCAGGCAAAAGAAGAACCACAGAGAAAGAATTAGATGTGGGAAGCAACATATCAACCCCAGTCATTCAGTATGAATGGAGGTAAGTGTGTGAGTGAGGGACTGGTGAGAGGGTGAGCTCGGGCAGGTAGCAATAAAGATCATAGCTGCTATTTATTGAGTGTATGCTATGCGCTAGGTACTAGCCTATGCACTTGGTATGTATTATCTCATGGAATCTTCACAACACCCCTAAAGTAGGTATATGATTATACTCATTTTACAAATGAGGAAGCCAAGGCACTAAGAAGTTAAAGGCCTCCCCCAAGTTCACATGATGTTTAAGTAAATGACAGGGCTGAGGTTCAAACCGGGCATTGTGGCTCCAGAGCCTGAAGTCCGGAGATTCTACAATGCCAGGTCTCAGACATCGTGTATATGGGACTAAACAGTTTGCATTTACCCTGAAGCGCTAGAGAGCCATGTATTTAGGAAGTCAGCTCTCAACACGGGATGGAAAGTGACTTGGAAGGAGAAAAGGGACTGGTTAAGAAATCCGTTTAACAATTCAGGTAAAAAATGATGGGTCCTCAGATAAGGTTGTGGCAATGCAGATGGAAAGAATGAAATGAATTTGAGGAGTATGAAAGTGGGGGCACCAATGAGACCATGAAGCCAGGAGAAGATCTGATGGACAGAGTTAGGGAACGGCAGACCTCCAGGGTAAGAGTTTTTTGGCTTGGATATTTGGTGATGTCATTTCCAAGAGAGGAAACACAAAGGAAAGGAATGTTTTATGAATAAACAATGTGTTCTCTTTACGTGTGGGGTGTCTGGAGTGTCGGTGGGAGATCCATCTAGGTGGAGGAGTCAGTAAGAGCCAGACAGGTCAGTTTAGCGCAACTGGGGATGAAGGTTTGGGAGCCAACGACATGTCGACGTTCACTGAGACATGGGCTAGATGAAGCCACCCGGGATAAATAAGTAGAGAAATGGCAAGTCACCAAGTTACTTCATTTGAAGGGTCAAGGAGAGGTCAGAGAGCTAAGAGGAAAAGCCAAGACAAGACTGCCAGAAAGTCAAGACAAGAAGACTCCAAGGTTGGAAAGTGGCTGCCGGTGTGAAATGCTAATGAGAGATGAAATAAGATGGCTGAATGAAGTGTACTGAATTGAGCGAAAAAAGAGGTTGCTGTTGATTTCTGTAGAGCATTAGGTATAGAAGCGAGACCATGATGGACAGAGAGAATGTGGAGACCCGATGTCAAGTCTGACACCTGTGCGTGCAGTGCGCTTTGTGCAACATTAGAATAAGGGGCTCTACAGCCTGTGCTGGGATACATGGCTTGGCTAATGAAGCACATACCCTTGTGCAGGGTGCAATCTACCCAACCACAGGCAACAGACCTGGTTGAGGCAGACAGCTCTTTCAGGAAGCTTAGCTGACAAGCGAGGGAGAAACAAGATGGGAGATGCAAAGGTGTCTCGGGCTGTGGATCAGTCCATGGATACCGGTCCTTCCCAGTTCTGCTCTTTTCTGATGCTGACTGGCTCTGCCCAGGACCCTCTGCCCACTAACCCTCCTCCCATCAAAGATATCCTAAGCTTCCCTCCCTGGACCTCCCCCAGGCTAGAAGACCTGCTAGGACCTGTCACAATAATCTCCTTGAGGGGCCGTATTTAAATCCCTTTCTCTATACTCTTGCAGGGTCTCAAGGCAATTGCCTGAAATCCTTCTAGAAGTAAGGGACCCAGCAGTCAATAAAATAACTTTAGTATCTACTTTAACACCCAGAAAACTGTCAGGCAGAGACCTCATGTCTGGCCTGCTAAATAAGTATGATGGCAAGAAAAGGTGCCCTTTCGCTCCTACAAGCTAAAGGCAGCAGCTCCCCTCTCTGGGATTTTACCCTGGGACTCTGGGAGCAGTCGGGACAGGTGGCTATGGCCCATCATGGTCCCTTGGTGTGAGAGACTTGCTCTCTTTCCCCATC
Source organism: Pan paniscus (assembly GCF_029289425.2). Classification (NCBI taxonomy): domain Eukaryota; kingdom Metazoa; phylum Chordata; class Mammalia; order Primates; family Hominidae; genus Pan; species Pan paniscus. Next base: position 82,702,994 of record NC_073249.2, on the reverse strand, counting down.
CGTCCTGCCGCTCGAGGCCTTGAGTGTTCTAGGCCACCCCTTCTTTCCTGTTAGGGAAAAAGCTAAGTCTTTCCACTCTAAGTGGTCGGGGACCTAATGCTTATCTCTGCCAGGCACGTTTGCATTTTAAAAGAAGACCTCACTTTTAAACTTATGAATAGATGCTCTACTTCTTATAATTAAAGAAATGTTAATTTGATGATGAATGAGATGTTTTTTCACTTATCAGACTGGCAAATAGCGAACAGTTTGAGAATGCTCTGTGTTGGAGAAATAGGTGTCCTCACTGTTGGTGGTGAAAATAAAGATTGGGAGACATTTAATGAGAAAAATTTGATGTTATTTATCAAAATGTTTAATTCACATACCCTTTTTCACATGACCCAGAGTTTTAATAATTTATTATATATATGTATATAGAGAGAGGTACATATAAGGGTATTTATATTTATGCAGCGTTATTTGTAGCAGCAAAATATAAGAAACAAACCAAATGTCCATTCATGGTACATATAGTACCTTCATAAATTGAAATGCCTTTTGCAAATGTTGAAAAATGAGATAGATAAATATACTCATATACACAAAGAGCCCAAGATGTATTAAGAGTCGAATGCAAAACAGTATGTGTGTAGTATATGTAAATATACATATTCATATATGCAAATACATCTATAAAAACATATATCCATGCTTGTATATGCCCTGCCTGGGGGTGGAGGAAAGTGGGGGATAGAGGATGAGGGTGTGGGAAGAGGGTGGGTGAGACAGGAGAAGCAGGGATGGGAATGAGCCTTCTCAATGCACACTTTTTATGAGGTTTTGATTTTCAAACCATGAGATTATATTCTCTATTTAAAAATAGAAATAGAAAAAAAAAACAAAACTCCTCCACACTTCCCAAAAGAATCCAAACAGGAAAAAAACCCATAAAATTTGGCCTCAGAGCAAGGGCTGTGCTAATCAAAAGGAGTGACTGACGCGCATGATACAATTTAGGTCATTTGAGATTGGCCACCAGAAAGATATTTTAGGGGCAGATGACATTTTCAAAATAAAGGTGACATACTCTGGCCCTCCATGAGTCCAACATTCACTGCTCCCTCCCCACCCACTCCAGCCTGGGTGCTAGTGTTTATTCTATCATTTATGGAAAGACTTCATAGTGCTTTCCTTCTAAGAGGTCCTGGTCAGGTGATAATCATTCCCATGATGCCTGAACTTGTAAAGTATCCTTACCGTATGAGTGCGGAGAAGCTTATCCCATTGAATAAGTCCCTCTCGACTGGAGGTGGAAGTGTGGTAGATGCAGGGCAGGGTGACACTCTTTCCCTGCGAAGCCCGAAGAACGTCCTGCAGAGTTTCCACAGAGATGGCATCGACGGTCACCCTGACTGGAAAGAAAGTAGGCAGTGGAAGGGAAAAGTAAACGACACGGGCAGACATACCCACTCACTGCCCGCAGGACCACTGAGGGAATGCCCAGGGCTGTTCTTGCACCTCCAGCCACAGCTAGAGCCACCTTGGCCACCTTGGCCCTGGCAACCAGCTTCTCCTCCAAGACTGCAATGAGGACAAACACATGGGCCTTGGTCCACCTAACTCCACCCCACAGCATGATGAATTGCGTGGCCCTGAACCTCAGCCCTACTTCTTACCAGCTGTGTCAACTTGTCCGAGCGTCAGTTTTCTCATCAATAAAATAGGAGCTCTAATACTTATTTCCTTGAGTTATTGGGAAAATTAATGGAGGTACCATGTGTAAGTATTTTTATTACTCCCTGGCACATAGAAAACTCTCAATAAACATTACCTGCCATCGTTTTGGTTGTGATGATGATGTATTCTCTCATTTAACAAGTATTTATGGAACATTTGTATGTGGTAAAGAATTTTATGAATAAGATTATATCGAGGTAAAGAGATGGACCATATTTTCACAGGAGTTTATCTCGTATAAGTTTGTCAGAACAAGGTTAGGAAAAAGAATGTGGCCACACTAGCATATTTTATCACACATGCTCTTGCCACGTGATGTTGACTCTCCTCCCTCAGGAGGTGGGGTCTGTGTTCCTTCTCTTCGAGCCTGGGTGCACCTGTGACTCCAGTGTAAGGGATGTTATGTGGCTCTGAGGCCAACTCATAAAAGGCCATTCACTTCACCTGGTCCCTTGCGATGCTCACCCTGGAAAACCATCAACATTCTGAAGGGAGGTAAGCAGCCACATGGAAAGACAGGTGTCTGTGTTTGGGACACCAACTGAGGTCCTTTGCCTACTTCAACTCCCAGACATGGGAGTGAGCAAACCCAGCCACCTAGCTGTTGGAACTGATGCTGAGGGGTGCAGAGTTGAGCTACCCTGCAGATCCCTGCCCAGATTGAAGACTCAGGAGTAAAATAAAAATTGTTATTATTTTAAGCACTGAGTTTTGGGGTGGTTTGTTATACAGAATAGATGCTTGGCACAGAGAGCCATGTGGATCCCAGTGGTGAGAACTTTCCAGGCAGAGGCTAAGCAAGAGTCAGGCAGGGAGGCAGGAGTCAGCTTAGTCTACTCACAAGGAACAGCAAGGGAGATTGTGTAGTGGGAGGGAAGTGAGTGAGGAGGAGAGATGAAATGGAAAAGTTGTGGAGGTAGGGGTGGTCTCAGATTGCATAGAGCAATGTAGCCTTTATTTAGGACTTTGTATTTTGCTCTGAATGAAGTGAAAATGCCCTGGAGAGATTTAAGCAGAGGAAATATATTTGACGTACTTTTTTTTTTTTTTTTTTTTGAGAGAGAGTCTCGCTCTGTTGCCAGGCTGGAGTGCAGTGGCTCGATCTTGAATTGCCTCCTCCCACCAGGTTCAAGTGATTCTCCTGCCTCAGCCTCCCGAGTAGCTGGGATTACAGGTGTGCACCACCACGCCCAGCTAATTTTGTATTTTTAGTAGAGATGGGGTTTCACCATGTTGGCCAGGCTGGTCTTGAACTCCTGACCTCAGGTGATCCACCCACCTCAGCCTCCCAAAGTGCTGGGATTACAGGCATGAGCCACCATGCCTGGCCTGACATGCATTTTTAAAAGATCATTCTGGCTAATGTGGGGTGAACAGATAGAAGTGGGGTGGGGAACAAGAATGGAAGCAAGGAAATCATGCAAGAGTTGACTCAATAGTCCAGATGAGGGCTAATGTCTTAGACACAGGTGATTGTGGGGAGGTGGTGAGAAGTGATCCAAACTGGAATCTATTTAGAAGGTAGGGCCAATGGGATTTGACTGCAGGCTAGATTTGGCGTGTTAGAGGAAAACAGGAGTCAGGAATAGACAGAAGGATTTGGCCTCAGCAACTGGAAGAATGGAGTTGTCATTTACTGAAATGACAACAGTTAAGGAAGGAGGAAGTTTCAGGGGGCAGATCAGGAGTTTGTTTGAGGACTTGCAAAGTTTGAGATGCTCCTTAGACACCCTGGTGGAGGTGGCAATGAGGCAGTTATGTAAGTCTGGAGTGCCACAGAGGCACGGAATGGAGACTCAACTTTGGGAGTCACCGGCTCTCCATCAGTTAAGGTCAGAGGATGTTGAGGATCACTAAGGAAGTGCATGAAGACAGGAAAGACATGTGGGACTGAACCCTGGGACACTCCAGTGCTTCATGATGGAGGAAATTAGGAGGAATCAGTAAGGGAGAAGTAGGAAAATCTGGCTAGGGAGATAGGAAGAGAACCAAGAGCAGGAAAAGTTTCTTGAAAGCAAAGGAGGTCAGCTACTCAAATGCTGCTGACATGTTCAACCAGGGACCTGAGGGCAGAGAGATGGTCATTGGATGTGGCCACATGGAGGTGGCCTTGGCATGAGTGGATGCAGTGGGGTGGTGGGGATGGAGCCTGAAAGGAGTGAGTTCAAGAGCTGATGGGACAAGAGGAAGCAGACAGTGTTTGCTGGAAAGGGAAGAGAGCAGGGGGACTGTAGCAGCTAAAGGAGGCTATAGGGTCAAGAGGAGTTTACGCCCTTTTTTCCAAAATATGTGTATGATGATTTAAAAAATAATACTTTTACAGTGTTTGTTGATGATGAGAATGAGCCAAGAGAGAATGGGGACAGAAATGATGTCCTTGTAGGGCAAATGGGGCTGGGGGTACGGTGCTATGGGAGGACAGGCCTTAGAAGAGATGCCGGGCTGTCTACCCACTGTAACAGGATGTGGCTAAAGGTGCAAGTGGGCTGGTAGATTTGGTGGTAGAAGGGTGAGCAAGTTCTTACTGAATGTTCCCATGATGAGGCTGCAGCATAAAGGAGGAAAATGTCCTGCTGAAGACCGCCCCCCCGCCCAGCTGGGAAGACTCCACTATCCAGGCAAATTCCAGCTGGATTAACACACTTCTCTTTCAAAATGCAAATCTCTCCTGGGAAACAGTGAAGCATTCGGGTTGTTCATACTTCATTATGCAGTATTTCATAAGGTGAAAGTCAGCCACCCTCCTGGAATGGGCACTGTACAGTGAGGGCCATGTGAGCTCCTGGGGTGAGTTTATAATATCAGGGAGTATTGGATATTGGGAATGAGAGGCAGGAAGATGTCAAAAAAACAGGTTTCCCCTCTTTGGCCTTTGCATATTTTCCTCATGGTGATGCCAGTGCCAGAAGCCCCTGAAAATTTGTTCAAATGTTGGCTTCCCGAGTCACAGATGCTGCTCCAGAAGGTGATTCCAAAGTGGCCAAGACTTATCAAATGACCCTCCATGTGACTGGTGTCTTTCCACCACCTTCGTCTATCAGAAAACATTCGCTGGCAGGGCGCAGTGGCTCGTGCCTGTAATCCCAGCAGTTTGGGAGGCCGAGGTGGATGGATCACCTGAGGTCAGGAGTTCAAGACCAGCCTGGCCAACATGGTAAAACCCTGCCTCTACTAAAAATACTGTGGTGGTGCACGCCTGTAGTCCCAGCTACTCAGGAGGCTGAGGCAGGAGAATCGCTTGAACCTGGGAGGTGGAGGCTGCAGTGAGCTGAGATTGCACCACTGCACTCCAACCTGGGCAACAGAGCAAGACTCCATTTCCAAAAAAAAAAAAAAAAGAAAAGAAAACACATTAGTCATCATTACTAACAAGTCACCCTTCATCAGAAGGTTATTTGCTTGAATGGAGCCCTCCAGTGCCGTCTGCCCAGCTCCCAGCTATAGCAGACAGCCCATCTAGATATCATTTCTCATATGCCTGGTGTAGTCATGGCAACTGCCAGAGATCTTTACTTCACCTCTTCTGTCCTTGCCTGGACCAGGGCATTTTCCCTAGAGCCCTGTCCTCACGATGACCACTCTCGGGCCTCTCCATGACCTTTACACTGATTCTGTTCTTGTCTATCACCCTGGCCACACACTACACATTAAGGGACTTCTGCCACTGGCAGAACCTAAACGGCCCATGCACAGTTGGTCCCCAAAACTCAAGCAAATTCTATCTGATAGTAACAATTCTCACTCTCAAATCAAAGAGAACCAACCCACTAAGTCATTCCTTTAGACAATGGAGTGTCTAATTACCTGCTCACTCAAGATTAAAGGCATGTTAAGTCAACCATCAATGGATGAAAAATGAGTCACTCTGCTGAGTTAATCATTCTCAATTCCCTGTTAATCTCATGTTATTTTAATTACATCTCAATGGTACAGGCACCATACAGGTATTTTACAGATATTCTCTCATTTATTTTCATACTCTCTTTAATGGTAGACATTTGTATTTTCCGTATTTTACTGGTGACATAATTGAGGTTCCAAAAGGTTAAACCCTTTGCTCTATCTAGATATGACAGCTAACAAATGGCAGAGCTGCTGGCAAGTCCTTCAGATAGAGGCAGCCCTGGTGAGGGTATAGGGCTGCTGCCCAACAGTCAGGGAAAAGTGCTAATTTTTGCCTGCAGGGACAGGAGGATGGTGTTTTCCTTGGCTGTCAACAGAATCTATTTCCTATTTTGTTCCTTGACCGCATCACACCCCTCAATCTTGTCACAGAAACTCTTCTGCTTTCTTCAGTCAACCAACAAGTATTTAATATGTGCCTAGCATATAAAACCAGCCCCCTGCTCTACTCAGGGAGATAAGATAGATGCCCACAAAGTCATCTTCTTACCCTGGCAAATTAATGGACATAGACGAGCTTCACACACACACTTAGATCCTCTCAACCAAATGCTAAGTACAGTATTTGCTTATAGAAGAGAACTCAGTGTGACCTTTATGTAGGAAAAGAACTAGGGCTGGCAACTGCATAGAAACAACACCCACTATTCTCTAGCACCTCACAGTTCTCAGGAGCCTCACATCCTTGTGAGAGGCGAGACTCTGCCAAATGGAATGGCCGAATTGGCTGTATTCAGATTCTCTGAACATCCCCTTCCAAGGAGGGCAATATACTCCCATCAGCCACTCCTACCGCTTGTTCATTCTGTCTCCCAACTCTCCCTTTCTTCTGGTTCAGAAACATCCCTTCGATACTTTAATCCTGGAGCGTGTACCGCTCTGCATCGCACAACTTCTCCATGGCCATTTCAGGAGGCAGCATGGCATAGAATTTGAATGCACAGATTCTAGAACTAGAATGCCCCTGTTGGAACTCTGGTTCCTTTCTTTACTATACATATAACCATGAGCAGTTTACTTAAGATCTCTGTGCCACAGAGTTTTCCTTTGAGAAACGGGCCGTGTGAGAATTAAGTGACATGAAACGGGTACTTTGTTTAGAATAGTTCCTAACTCATAATCAATAAATGATAGTTACTATTACATATATTTTTCATATTGAGCCACTTCTGCTTCTTTGTCTCATACTCTGTTGTGGAGGTGCATCCTTGGTAGAAGTTAATCACAAGAGGCAGCACTCACCATCACCATGGGTGAGCTGTCAAAAAAGAATAGTAATTGCTAATGATTATGACTAAAGAATAGATCAATTTTAGAGATCATTATAACAGAGAGTTAAAATCCATTTGATGTTATTAGACCTGTGAAGGAAGAAATAGAAATGAATGAATAAGAAAGAGCTCATAAAGAAAAAAACCAGCTGGGCGTGGTGGCTCACTCCTGTAATCCCAGCACTTTGGGAGGCCAAGGCAGGCGGATTGCCTGAGCTCAGGAATTCGAGACCAGCCTGAGTAACAAGGTGAAACCCTGTCTCTACTAAACTACAAAAATTAGCCAGGTGTGGCAGCATGCACCTGTAGTTACAACAACTCAGGAGACTGAGGGAGGAGAATTGCTTTAACCCAGGAGGTGGAGGTTGCAGTGAGCCGAGATCACACCACAGCCTGGGCGACAGAGCGAGACTCTATCTCCAAAAAAAAAAAAAAAAAAAAAAAAAAAAGAAAACTTGCACAAATGTGGAAAATGTGGAGCACTCTTTCAATGTTCTTTGTAAACCTGAGAAGCATCTTAAAAAGCTCATCCCGTGCCCTGAGGCACACTTACATTTTCCATAATTTGAGACGAGAAGTTATTCCGTGTTTAAGAACTTTATGCCAACAGCCATCTTGGGAATCCTTCATAGCTAGCCTAAATCCTTTCCACCCATTCAGTCAATATCCTCTTGTTCTGACATTACTGGCATTGAAGACATCTGGCTGGACTTTTTAATAATTCGCCATTGTAGCTTTAGAGGCTTCTGATGTTTGCATTCACCAGCTTTTTCACCTCCATCTGGAATAAATCCAGTTTCTTTTACTTTTTTCCATAGGCTTTACCTTTATTAGCACTGCATCCCTCATTTTCTCTCCTGGGGGTCTTTGCATCCGTACTCAGTGAATGAGACCAAAGCACCAGGTAGGATATCTAAGCTGGGATTAGGAAGTTGAGAAGTGAAGCTCATTTTCAGAGTCTTCCAGCTACCTCACTTTCCGCTTCCTTGTATAGGTTGGCATTGAATATCAGGTCTCCAGTTGCCCAGAGCCCACCCTCCTCCCAGTAGCTGTGGCTCTCCCATCCAGTCACTCCCTTTGCCCTGTGCCCGTCATGCTCTAGACATTTTCTTTCTTCCATCCTCTCTCCCCTACTCTCCTTGTCAAGGCTGAGCTCTTCTGATGCTCAAGAAGAGCATCCATCGGATAAGCTAATTTACTGTAAGGTGTTACTAACTAATAATGTATCAATGTGTTAACCTCCAGGGGTATACAGGTTAGAAGTGCAAGTGCCTTTACCTGCAAGGAAGGAATCATAACAATCTCTTGCATGATAGCACATGCATTGTCCTAAAGAAGATGCCCCAACCTTCCCAAGAAGAATTGATAACTTTGTCCTTTGTGTCACCTACTACCCATGGCTTCCTGCCTCCTAGTGCTTCTCTCTCGTAAAACTTTATTATACAATACAGCAGCATGGCCAAGAGCACAAACATTGCAGCCAAACTATCCGGGTTGGCATCCTCTTTCTTACTTTTCCTAACTGTGTAATCTTAGGCAACTGAATTAACTTCTCTGGGCTTCAGTTTCCTCAACTGTGAAGTGAGTATCATCATATTATCTAACTCCAGGTTGTGAGAGGGTTGAATGACTTCACATAAAGTGCATATCCTTTACCCTGGGACATAAAGGACTCTACAGGCAATCTAGGTTGTCATGTCTCTCTCCTCTGCTGCCCTGTGTTTTCTTCATCTTCATATCCCTAGAGCTCAGCAAAGTGCCTAACATGTAAAAGGTCTCAATACATGCTTTTTGACAGCAAATGAATGAATTATAGAGAATTTAAGCTTACAGGATGGGTAGGATTTAAAACCAGAGAAACTTGGTGGAAGAACCTATTCAATGAATCGCTGGAAAGTGACCAAAAGTAAAATAAAGGACCAAAGGAGCCCCAGAGATGAGAAGTGGAGTCTGCAAGATACCTCAGCTGGAAATGGGAGAGGTCATTTCCCCTCCCTAAGGGGGTCCGTATGGACAGCCAGCCTGGGGTCTCGATGATTGCTTGTAAAAAATTAAGGTTTATTAAGAATATAATAAACGGTCTCTTGAGAACTAAATGGAAAGTAATACGTTGGAGGATAATGAAATGCTTGATGGAACTGGTGGCTTGAGGCATACATAGCACATTATGTGAGCCCTTGGGAAACTGGCAGTAATGCCTCCACTTAGGAAAATCTATTTGCTCAGAGAAACCATGTTCTTAGGGAGGAGATTCTGGAGGCCAGAAGGGACCCAGCCAGCCCCAGGACCAAGTACCATGTGCTGGTGTTGAGGAAGTGCTGGTCTCTAGGGAGAAGAAGGCAGTTCACACACGCAGGTTGGTTTGTCCTTCCTCTATGGGCAGGGGGAACAGCCCCTGCAGGCTCTCAAACTGGCAGCTGAGAGAGGAGAGATTGAGAGGCAGGGAGGGAGGTGGTTTAGGACTCAATAAATGTTGAACCGTTCATTCAACATGATTCTTTATGCATCTATAAATTCAGATCAATCCAATAAAATTCTACCAATGTCCTAGTTTAGTGCAAGGCACCAGAAAAATGATTAGAGGTGTGTTCACACGCCATCTTGGAAGCCCACCAGGACCACCCCAGCCCTTCCTGCTGCCTGGCTTTCCCGAGCCACTTCGGGCAGATGTATCCCAGGCACATGTAGTTCTCGTGTTGATATGGGCTGTGCATCAGGCTCCTTCCCTCAACAGATGGCAGGCTCCCTGGGGCAGCGTCTGAGTCTCAGACTTCTCTTATATCCACCACTTGCCGGCTTTACCTGCAAGGTGTCTACACTGAGCTGGGTCCTAATAAGGCCTTGTTGATTGAGTGGTCTGTGGCACAATCCCTGGTCAGGAAGCAGTCAGAGGTTACTGTCAGCCAGCATCCTAATAGAGCCTAATTAAGTGTTAAAGTGGAAGTGTTAAGCGAGTGAGGTGTGTAGGGGAGGAGCTGAGTTAAAACCAGGAAAAGAGATTTAATGGGAAGGCTTATTGAGGAGGTAGAACCCAAGGGATTCAATTCACGGTGTTGGACTGCATATATAAGGGAATAAAGCGGGATGCAAAATTGTGCATACAACAGTGTCCCAGTCCTACACAATCACAGACAGAGAGAGAGAGAGAATATTTCTAGAAGAAAATACACCAAAATACAGTATTAATAACAGTTACCTGTGGATTCTGAGATCGTGGGGCAATCTGAGATTTCTTCTATGTGTACTTTTATTTCCCAAATGCTCTGCAACAAACATACAGCCCTCTTTTAACAATGAAGCCAACTAGGAGGTGAAAAAGTAGAGACAGTGAGGGCAGCCTATTTTGTCAGGAGCTCGCCTAACACTGGAAGATGAGAAAGCTGAGACCAGAGGGGCACAGAGGATCCTGAGCAGATTTCTTTAGCCCCTTTGGGATTGAAGAAGGAGAAATGGAGGTGGGTTTGTAGGTTATAGGGAAGGTGATCCCAGCAAGGAAGAGTCTGAAAGTGCAGCAGACACCAGATGGAGCAAGACCTTAGCCTGGGAGGGGACCCGAGAGGAGGGGAAGGGCCAGGGCACAGTTGGAAAGCCAGCTTTGCTCACGGCAAGTGTCACCTGTTCCCCAAATGCAGATGGAGATACATTGGTGGACACGTGCAGGGCGTGAGCTCTAGCCAACAGATATACGTTTTATGCTCCTCTCCCAGTGAACTTTGTGACGGCCCTAATGGGAAGCGTCTGTCTGTCGCCATGTTCTGCCCATACCTGGTGTTTATGGCATCCCTGACTCACCAGGGCAGAAAATGAGGAAGCAGTCCAAAGGTCACTGGGTAGGAGAGGAGAGGGAAACACCTCAGGAAGGAGGCGGGTTCCAAGCTTGACGGTTGGTGCCCCAGGCAGAAAGGGGACAGGGTGATCTGGGAACAGAGACAAGCCCCACAGAGCAGGCAGACAGAAGACGATGGAGGGCAAAACCTGAGTGCTGCCAACCCGGGGTGGCTTGAGGGGCAACTGAACTTCCCCCCAAGTCCACTATGTCCTCCACCAGCTCTTGCAATACTGAAACTTCCACCATCGACAGAAGGCACAGAAGCTCCTGCTAAAATGCAGGTGATGTCTGAGAGGCAGGGAAGACACACTAAGTGACTTTCTCTAAGTCACTTTAACCTGTGGAGTAATCCATCTCCCTAACTAGCTAGTGCCCCTTATCTATCAAACCCAGGAAAGGAATGTGAGACAGGAACATTTTGAGAGAAGCAAGTGAGATTAGGAACACAGAGGTTGGAGACAAGCAGGGGCAGCCTGGAGGAGGAAGAAAAGCAGGAAAGGCAGGATAGGAAATGGTGAAGCCAGCCAGCCTGCTGCTAGGGGAGGTTCAGAAGGGTCGGCACTCATTCACTAACACCCATCCAGCAAACGGCTGCTGGGTGCCTGTGTCCTGGGCACTATGCCAGACTCTGGGGATACAACGTGGGGCAGGGACAGATGCAGTTGCTGCTCTCACGGCGTTCACCGTTCCAGGGAAGTCAGATGGTAATAAATAAATAATCATAGAAATAAATGTAAAACCACCATAGTAATGAGTGTCATGACTATGATGGGAGGATATAACAGAGAGGGTGCCCTGAGGAAGGGCCTTTTGAGCTGAGATTGAAATATAAGCAGGAGTGAACCTTGAGAAAATAGGAGAAGAGATGTGAGGGAAGGGCATCATGCAGCGGTCAGGGGGTGGCAGAAGGCGAGGCATGTTCCAGAAACTAACACAAACCAGTGTGTAGCTATGGCACCAGGGAGGTTTCTTGGGGGTGTATGATTCCCCATATGATATCCTTTAGCCTCCCACTGTCAATCCAAATAAACTTGTCCAAATACAGGACAAGTAAAAACAGCATCCTTGTCTCATCCAAGTAGTTGAGGACAAATCCTGCTATCCACCCTTTCAGCCAGATTGCCTGCCCGCACCAAGACCCTCCTACAAGCAACTCAAATCACACCATACATGGCCAGTGCAGCCAGAAATGTGGGCTGGGCCTGGCCCTTATCGGCCATGACAACGATTTGAGTCTTTATCCTAATAGTCATGGGAAGTTATGGAAGGGCTTTAAGCAGAGGTAGTGACATGGTCATGATTTTATTTTACAAGATCATTCTGGCTCCAGGGTGGAGAGCAGTTAGGAGAAGGGCAAACAGGCTCAGGAGACAAGTGAAGCAGCTGTGGCAGTAGCTTAGGAGAGGCAGTGTAGAGCATGAGGTGGCAGAGGAAATGGAGAAAAACGGGCAGATTGAAGAAATGCTGGAGAGCTAAAATCATCACACAAAGTGATGATCTGAATTTGTAGGTGGGGGATAAAGAGATCAAGGGTGATGTGGCGGTTTTAAAATGTGGTCCCCAAATTCTTTTAAACTGTTCTCAACAAAAGGTGTTCTTATTCTCTCCCTTGAGTTGGGTTCTGTGACTGCTTCTCAATAGACTATGGCAGAAGTGATGCTGAGTCAGTTTCTGGGCTTTGCCCTAAGAAACTAGTGCTTTAACTTCTTGTCTCTTTAGATGTTTACTCTTGAATCCAGCCATCATGTTATGAGGAGGCACAAGCTTGTCTGTGGAGAGGCCCCTGGAGAGAGGAACTAGACTATATACCAGCTTGTTAGCCAGTGAGTGCACCACCTTGGAAGTGGGTCTTCCAATGCTGGTTAAGCCAACCCAGCTGATACTGCATAAAGCAAAGACAAGCTGTCCCTGCCGAACACCATCCAAATTGCTAATTTAAGAGGAAAATAAATGATTATTATTGTTTTAAGTCACTAAATGTTGGAGTGGTTTATTACACAGCAATAGAAAATGTAAGAGATGACTGCTAGGTTTCTGGCTTTCATTCCTGAATGGACAGTTTGTCATTTATTGAGAGAGAGCTCACTGGGAAAGACCCAGGTTTGGGGACAAAGATCATGAGTTTTGTTTTCAGTTTGAGAGTTTTCAGTGCTCCACAAATCTAAGTTGAGAAGTCATGTGGGCTGTTGGACTTGTGAGACAATAGCTCAGGAGAGATGTTGGGTTTGAAGACAGAAATTTAGAAGTCAGCTGGGAATGGGTGGCAACTAAAGCTTTGCAGGTGGAGGTGGATGTAGAGTGACAATAGGAGAGCCTGGGACTGAGGGTGAGGGACTCTGACATTTCATGGCAGGACAGAGGAGAATGAGGCTGCTAAGGAGACATGGAAACATCAAGGCCAGAGATGTAGGAGGAGAACAAGGAGAGGAAGTCTCATGGGAACCAACAGGACAGAGTGTTTCAGAAATGCGGGAGAGATTAGCCAGGTCAAACACTGCCAGGATTACAAGTACATGCTGGGCCAGGCACACTTTCCCCAGGCTTCCTGGTGACCAGCATCACAATAGGCAGCATGGTTGTATTACCAAAAAACCCTGAGAGGGGACTCTGGTGGGCAAAGGCAAGATGAGGATCACACCTGTGCCCATGAATCAATTCTTCCCTATGGCCTTGCTTCTCAGACTCTGGTCCCTGGACCAGGAGTATCATCCCCTGGGAGCTCATTAGAAATGCAGAATCTTAGGCCCTACCCTGGACATACCGAATCATCTGCATTTTAACAAGATCCCCAGATGACTTGTATGCACACTAATGTGGGAGAATGCATACCATTGAGCCCCCTAAATTGAGGGAATCGGACAGTAACCAGAGAAGCAGCTGGATGATGCAAAACTGAGCTAAAAGTCACATGCAGTGTATTAGAGGCAACTGTTCATTAAACCAACTTTTCCTTAAGTTCCAATTTGTCTCTACACCTAGACTGCACATCAGAATCACCTGAGTAACTTTTCAAAAACCAGAGAGAAACCCAGATCCTGCCCCTCTGGATTCTGACTCAGAAGGTATGGGGGAGACTGGGCATCTGTATTTTCACTTCCCAGGTGACTCTGATGGGCAACCAGGGTTGAGAGCCACTGGCCTAAACTATTAGTCTTCCTCTTTTGAACACCTAACCTTCTTAGACCGACCATTCATAACATCTTTTCTCCATTGAGGCTGGGACTGAGACTAGAGTAGGACATTTTAATCCTGATTGCATCTCTGACAGGGAGGCAATGTGATTCATTCCAGGTGCATGAGCTCTTCCTACAAGCACTGGCTTCTGACTTGTGCTCAGGTGCCAGCAGGTGGGGCCCAGGCCCCAGCAGGGAGCCAGGCTAATTTAGGATTGGAATGGCAACAGGACCCAGGGCCACAGAGCAGATGGTGGGCGGGCCGCTTATCTTGCAGTTGCATTTGCGGGCTCACACCACCCCGGCTCTGGCCCAAATACTACCCTCTTGAGGTCCAGGGTCTCATCAGAAGTGCACATCTGAGGCTAAGCCCCTAAACCACATATCTTAGGCTAGGCCACTGCACAGAGCTTAGACATGTGACACTGGGCTCAGATAGGCCATCGTGATAGGGCAGACCCCAGGGACCAACCCACACCTGTGTGATCCACAGGAACATGGCACTTCAGAGCAGACAAGTGTAGGGCACCACATTTAGGAAAAATCTTCCTGCTGGGATTGTGCCTCTAACAAAGATGCCAGGGAAGGGTTCTAAAATGGCACAATCAGCCTCAAAATGTCAGCAACTTGCAAACTTGGTTCCCTTCAAAAACCCTTCATGGATCAAGCATCTGTGGGTTTTCTGAAACTTTTTTATATGGGGGGAGAAAAAACATTTTTTTCTAGAGAGAAAAAAGCTTTTACACCTTTCCCAGGTTAAAGTTCTCCTGAGTTTTTCTCATTTAACTTAGAAAAACAAGGAAGCTTCCTCTCATTCTAGGAAGGTGGGGTGTGTAAGTAAGTGTGTGTGTGTGAGAGATTGGGTCTTCAAAGGTTTCACTGGCTCTGAGCAGAGCTGTTCAGTGACTTTTTTCTCCTGGAGCTTGCCTCTTTATGCATCCCTTTTCATGCAGCGGCACATTGCAGCACATCAAATCTTTCATGAAGTCTGGTGGCTGAAAAAAAATCCTGGAATGGAAGTGCCTTGATTTTGTGCACACATTGGAGCATTTTCTCTAACAGCCTTGTGGGGGGGCAGCACATGGCGGCTTTTTTGGTGATAATTTAGGGTTCATCCACAGTGACCTCTGACTCCCTTTCTTGGCACGTGTCTGCCATCTCAGAGCTCTCGGATGATTGGTCACCAAAGTCTACTAATTTTCTGTAACTTACATTCCCCCACAGTAATAATAATAACTGCACTCATAACTGGCATTTATTGAGTGGTTATTATGTGTCAGGTCTGCTAAGATTTTTACACGTGCAAACTCATTTAGTACCTATAATAGCCCTGTTGGGGCACAGCGTGAATTTTACACCCCTCCATTTCAGACTAGAAGACTGTGCAAGAAGACTTTAGCAAAGTGAAGCCATTTGCCCACACCATAGTCAGTTAAGAGGCAATGGGGTCAGCCCCCTTTGGTCCCCTGGGATGGCAGTGGAGTGTTAGGAGGGACGGGTGGAACATTTCCCAGGCATGGAGGTCTGTTTTGTCACTGACTCTGTTTAGAATTGTCAGCACGTGATAATCATAAAAAGCAGACCAACGGTGCCTCACACCTGTAATCCCAGCACTTTGGGAGGCTGAGGCGGGCGTATTGCGAGGTCAGGAGTTCAAGACCAGTCTGGCCAGCATGGTGAAACCCTGTCTCTACTAAAAATACAAAAAATTAGCTGGGCATGGTGGTGCATGCCTGTAATCCCAGCTACTCAGGAGGCTGAGGCAGGAGAATTTCTTGAACCTGGGAGGCGGAGGTTGCAGTGAGCTGAGATCACACCACTGCACTCCAGCCTGAGCAAGCCAGACTCTGTCACACACACACACACACACACACACACACACAAAGCAGACCAACTCTTAGTCGGTTTTATGATTGCTTTTAAACTCCCTACTTTAAAAGCACGGCCTTGCGTTTGTGCCCCCTGCATGGGACCTTATGAATAGCTTCTGCTTCCTCCAACACCACTTGAGTCCTGAGGCCCATTCATCAGTGCAGTGCTTCCCTGCCCAGGTCTTAGCAGAATCAATTCCTCGGAAAGGTCAGATGGGAAGAGAAAGAAGAGAAAAGCCCAGTAGGTCCTCTGGAACCTAAGTCAAGCTCCACCTCCTCCAGGAAGCCTTTCCTAATGTCCCTGCTCCTACCTGGGTCTCCCTTACCTGCGCAAAGGAAGAGGTGGTATCCTCTCATGAGGCATGGTGGGGAGGGCCGCCTGGTTGCTTTTGGTCGACCTTTGAAGGTCTTCCTTGCTCACCTGCAGTGGCAATGGCTATTTCACTATTTGGTAAACTCTGTCTATATGCCTCAAGTCGACCACCAAGCCTGGCTTCTCCTGCCCCAATGCTCTGGCCCCTTCTTCCTCTTAATGTAAGATATGGAGGAAGAAAAGTTAGTGGGCACATGATTCTGGGCTGGGCAGGCTGTGGGGAGGGATGGGGCAGAGGTAGAAGACACTTCATCAGTGTGTCTGAAAACATGCCCAAGACTCGTTCTGCTGGGTGAGTTCCCCAGGGGTCACTTGCCTTCTCATAGGAAGAAGCAAAATGTCCTGCTCCAGGCAATTCAGAGTTACGGCCACTTTTCCCTCCAAGTTGGGTGAGCATCTTGTTTTAAGATCGTTTTTCTAAGCCAAAATTTCTTATTTTTATTCATGCATGGGTCGCAGCCAGTCTACAAGTGTGGGGATATGTGTTGGGGGTTGGGGTGGTGCAGGCATGGAGGAGCTTCTGGCTTACCAGGAGAAGATGGGAGAATCACTGGCCCAGCCAGGGAAGGATGGGTATTTCCTTCAGCCTCCCTCTCTCAGGCCCTGGAGCATCCTCCCTGCCTGAATCTGATGGCTGAGATAGGCCCACTTATGACTAATCATTCCAGACTCCTCACTTCTATGGCACCTGCACAAACTATGTGCTCAGTAAAGAGTTGTTTGGATAAAGGAATGAGCCAACCAGTCCATCTTGGTGGATGATGAGGGGCTTTCTGCCTTCAGTCAGATGGACTTGAGCCAGCCTGAGAGAATGATCTTACCCAGATCTTCCTCCAAACCGTGTGACCCAGCCCTTCCCCAGCAGCAGGCTGCCCTTCCCTCGAGAGCCCCAAGGCCAGGTGTTGAGAGAAAAGCATGTCTAGGGCCTGGGAGAACCAGAATGAGCTGTAGGCCCCATGGCCCGGGGCTTTCCTGTGTATGCTAAAAAGTGAGCTCTAAACCAGTCTCCTGGTTTCCACTTCCCGAGGCTTGGTGCTCCTGAGTTTCCTGATATAGCTCTTCTCCTCCCCGTTGCAGCTGGATCCTGGAAGCCCTCAACAGTGTCTGAATTGCAAGGTGATGGCCAAATACACTAAACCAAAGATATTCCTAAACTTTGCCAAACCCTGCGTCTCTCAACTTCCTTCTCTCCATTCTATTTCCTTCCAATGCCCAGCAAAATGGTTGGTACCTTAATGCCAAGACTTTCATTCTAACCCTTAGACACTCCATAGGTCCCCACAGAACACTGTGCTATTAAGCACTTGATGTGGATTCAACCATATACTCATGAATGTCTGATTTTATTCTGGGAGGTTTCCCTCCCAGAGGGAAATGCTCAGAGTCCCAGAATTTTCAATGACCAGGGTCCCAGAAGTGGCAAGGAGCTTTGGCCTTTGGAAAAGACCCATCTAGTTTGTTGTTTGTTTTTAGGGTTTGAATCTTCTCTTGCTCTGTGAATGATACTGGATAAGTTGCATTGTCTCTTCTGCCTCAGTTTCCTGTCTCTTTCTCTGGTTTTAACACAAACGTTAATATACTAGATAATGAACGAATCTAGATCCACACATCCTGGATTTTCTAGGACAACTCCGATTTCAAATACTTTGTCCACATTGTCAAATCCTGTGTCTGATCCTATAATCTAATTTGGGATAAGAAAATATGGTCTTGAGAGTACTTTGAATTCTTCATTTCAGCAGTGGGCTAGAATGTTATTTACTAATATGCAAATAAAAACCATTCTGATTCTGGGCACTGGTCCGGAATGTGTAATTCTGGCCCAGCAGGAACGCAGCTGTGTTGCTGGAGGCCCTTCCTGGGAAGGCTCTGACAGAGCCTCTCCTTCAGCCCTAGGTCCCAATGTCTCACCCACCCCTGGGCACTGGACAGAAAAGGGGCCTACTCACCTGCACAGAGTGTCCACAACACAGGCCACATCTTCCCCACCATGGTCTTGCTTCTTCTCTGCCCTAAACCTAACCTGTCACTGGCAGCCTCCAGACAGGTCTGAGCTGTCTGGTTAAAGCTACAGCAGCTTCTGGCCTGGCCCAACTGGAGGTCCCTGCAATTTTCCCTCTTCTCACCCACCTCTGCCCAGCCTCAGCTGGATTGGCAGGTGAGCTGGGGCTGGGCTCATGTGTCACCTACTCCAAAGGTCCCAAGAGGAGTCTTCCCTACTTCCCTCAAGTTCCCCTTAAACCAGCCACCTCCCCTGCCTTCTCCCTACTTAGCAGGTGTACAAAGTCCTAGACTGCTCACAAAGGGGTAGGCCTCTCTTATAACTGACAGGAAATAAATAATAAAAAGGGAAATGCACTCAGAGGTAGGGTTCCAAGCTAGTAAAAGAAGGGTGTTGCCCATATTTGCTGAAACACTTCAAGACACAATGTGATCTGTTTCTCTACTTCTCTCCTCTTCTACAGCCTCCACCCCACAGTGCACAAGAGATATAGTCATGAAGAAAACAGGAAGTCTCTCCCCTCAGAGTTTATATTCTGACTGGGAAAGTAGCAAGTTCATAAGTGAAAGAAGATCATCTTGGGGATGTGTGACCAACTTGTCTCAGTTTTCCTAGGACTGTCGTGGTTTTCAAACCAAAAGGAACCCCCTCAGTCCCAAGCAAATTTGGATGATGGTCACCCTACTGAAAGAATGATCAGTGGTGTGGGACCATAATTCTCCAGGAGCAGCGGCTGTTGCTGGTTTCTTCCATAGATATTTTAGATATATGATAGTGTGCCATATACACTGTTCTGCAATGATTTATTCATTTTTCATTTAATGAAAGGTTTTAGAAAGCTTTCTGTATCGGTATGTATAACACCACCACCATCATCTTTTTAAAATGGGGATGATATTTCACTGTATGAGTGACATGATTTATTTAACCAAACGATTTTAAGATTGTTTTTCCTGATCTTTCACAACTATGAATAGATTGCAACCAATATCTATTATGTGTACGATATTTCACACGTGTTGTGATTATACATGTAAGATAAATTCTTAAAAGTAAAATTTATGAAATGACTCACTGAAAGTTATGCATATTTGTAATTTTTATAGATATTGCTAAACTAGCTACCATGAGAATTTTATAGCCTACACTCCTATTAGCAGCATATAAGGATACCTATCTCCCCA
This sequence comes from Pan paniscus, assembly GCF_029289425.2. Taxonomy (NCBI): domain Eukaryota; kingdom Metazoa; phylum Chordata; class Mammalia; order Primates; family Hominidae; genus Pan; species Pan paniscus. Next base: position 82,683,669 of record NC_073249.2, on the reverse strand, counting down.
CACACTCACTAACACAATTACCAAGTGTTTATGACACAGTTATCAAACTTTCTGCTCATCGCCAATCTAAGTGAACATGATATCCCACGTATATATAATTTACTTTTTAAAATTATTAGTGAAATTTGGCCGGGTGCAGTGGCTCACGCCTGAAATCGCAGCACTTTGAGAGGCCAAGATGGGCTGATCACGAGGTCGAGAGATCGAGGCCTTCCTGGCTAACACGGTGAAACCCCGCCTCTACTAAAAATACAAAAAATTAGCCAGGTGTGGTGGTGTGCACCTGTAATCCCAGCTACTTGGGAGGCTGAGGCAGGAGAATGGTGAACTCGGGAGGCAGAGCTTGCAGTGAGCCGAGATGGTGCCACTGCACTCCAGCCTGGGCGACAGAGCAAGACTCTGTCTCAAAAAAAAAAAAAAAATTATTAGTGAAATTGAAAATCTTTTAATATAGTTGCACATCATATATATTTTCTTTTCTGAGACTAGGTAGTTCATCTGCCCATATTTCTTTTTTTAATAAATTTTTAAAAATATAGACACAGAATCTCGCTACATTGACCAGGCTGGTCTTGAATTCCTGGGCTCAAGCACTCCTGCCTCAGTCTCCCAAAGTGCTGGGATTACAGGCATGAGCCACCACGTCCAGCCGTTTGGCCATATTTCTATTGAGTTGTTGATCTTTAGCTTGTTGACTTCTAGCAGCTCTTTGTATATTAGGGAAAGGAACTTTTGGATGTGATAAGCATTGCAAATATTTCCCCTAGCATTTCTTTGTGTTATGAATTCATAGTATCCTACATGACTTATTGTTATCAATCCTTTTGACTGCTAGGTTTGGTTGACATACAAAATTTGTTGTTTTCTGTTTATTACATTTCACTCAGGCACCTTGTTAATTCTGTTATTATATGTAATAATTGTTCAGCCCCAACATTTTATAATATCTTTGCCAAATTAGTCTTCCTAACACACAGCCCTGATGATATTACTTGTCTGCTTGGGTCCTATCACTGACTCTGCAGAACCTAACAAATTGGCTTTTAAGGTATTCTAGCATTTGTTCTCAAACACGGTCTACCTTCCAGAATACATCATTTATGCTCTGACCAAGTTAGACATATTTTCATCCCCAGAACTCATACTTCCTTACCCCCAAAACTTTATTGATGCCACCCCCTCGGTAATTCTCTTCCCCTACTATATCTGCTATTATAATCTTACTTGTCCTTTAGAAGTCAGCTCATATATCACCACTGCTTCTATGAAGTCTTTCCTGATTTCTTCAGTCAGAAGGGCTCTTTCTCACCTTTGAACTCACACAGCACTCTGGATTTCTTTTAGGACACTAACTACATTCTCTCTTATGCTTGAGTTATTTTTGGTCTGTGTCTCATTCCTCCTAATAAACAGTGAGCTCATTCATTCAGCCATTTCTAATAATACTATATACCAGGCATCATTCCACCTAACTAGGAAGAAAGACAACTTTAAGCTGTGTGTTTTACCAACTTTGGTCAAGTACAGTGCCATATGTAGTAGGTAATCAATGAATATTTTAAGTGGGTAAATAGATGGATGGATAAATGGATGAAAGGATGACTATGGTATGTGTGGGATGAGAGGTGTGGGCTATTTGGCTTTGCTTTGATCATTGTGATGGTAGAGGGGGTAGTAGGGTAAGACAGCTTATTTGACATTTATGAAGCTCACGGAATTCTTAAGTCACCCAAGGTTGCCAATCCATTATCACCTTGGGGTGTGAGTAGAGGGGAGGAAACGTGGAGGGTGAGCACAACTGTCCAGTTGACCATCCAGAGACATGTCTATTGAAAGAAATGCAGGCAGGGCACGGTGGCTCACACCTGTAATCCCAGCACTTTGGGGGGCCGAGGTGAATGGATCACTTCAGCCCAGGAGCTCGAGACCAGCCTGGGCAACATAGTGAGACCCCATCTCTACAAAAAATTTAAAAATTATCTGGGTGTGGTGGCATGTGCCTGTACTCCCAGCTACTCAGGAGGCTGAGGTGGGAGGATCACCTGACCCTGAGAGGTTGAGGCTGCAGTGAGCTGTGATGGCACCACTGCACTTTCACCAGGGCAACAGAGTGAGACCCTGTCTAAAAAAAAAGAAAAAGAAATGTAATCCTGGTCACAAGCAATGACTACTCTTTAATTGTACCACAGTGCTCTCCCAATATCTATCTGTTGAGTACCCTTTCCATTCTATATATCTGGTCCTTTTTTTAGGCCTCTCTAGTTGACATGCAGCTGTGGTAAGTTTGTTTATTCTTCTATATCTTTGGATTTAGACTCTCTTCTGGAAGAACTTTGAATAGGCTGTCCCAGGCAAGAGGGTCTGAAGAGAGAACCCAGAGAAAAGCTGTTCTTTAGTTTCTCCATCTACCAAGCACAAACGTCTTCCAATTCTGCTGCTAAATGTCAGTGTCTGGAGAATCAGCCAGGAGGGAAAGAGTTAAGTGAGGATTGCTTTGGGGCCTGGGTCCAGAGCCTGCATTCCTTCCTCCCAGAAATCTGCCAGCCTATGGGGCCAGAGGCTAAATTTAGAGGGTGGCTAAGGTTTCCTGTTAACAGCTGTCCTGCCCCTAGGAGAAGAAGCCCTGAAGAAGGAGGTGGCTGGTTCCTGTCTCACTGACCGGAGCTTCAGCTTCAGTCATTTCATCTGGGTCCCTCAGCCCTTGGTGGGGAACATCCACGCAGGTTAGAGGTGAGTGTGCTTCTCCCCTTGTCAATCCTGGTGAGCCCAGGACTTACAATACAAGGGGCAGCGGCTTTGCCCTGAGTGTCAGGGCACAGCCATGATGGCTGGGACCAGCTGCTGGTATACTTCATGTCCTTTAATAGGCTCCAGGATGACGCCTGAGCCAAAGGCCCTACCTCCTGTGGCCTTGGTTAGAGTCACCGGAGGCCAGCTGTGTCTTCCCCAGCAGAGACAAAGGGGTGCGCATGGGCATAGGTGAGGGGCGCGTGTGTATGCACACCCTATAATTTCAACTGAAAAATCTTGCTGGTCCAGGGAAGTCATTGTTCTTCAACTTTTTGAGCTGAGATCAGGTAACCTGCTGGCTCCTCTGCCTGCTCCCTTGCTGACATCTGTGGAAGGAGCCACACTGGCACTTCAATATTGTCACTTCAAGGTGGGGTCCTAATATGGCGGGGTGCACTTCTTGGTGTCCCAGTAACAGTGGCTGGGCCAGGTCTGACTGGGTTTTCCTTGCTGGTCGTTTGCCCACCGGGACCTTCCTAGTCCTAGTTCCACTGAGGTGACATCACCAACACACCTTCTCCCCCAACAAAACCTCAGGAACCTAATTCCCTAACTGCCTTTTTCTTGCCAAACTTTCAGAGGTTGGCAGGTTGTCATGGCGACCAGAAAGGACACAGAGGAGGAGCAGGTAGTCCCAAGCGAGGAGGACGAAGCCAACCTGAGGGCGGTGCAGGCCCACTACCTCCGAAGCCCCTCCCCTAGCCAGTAAGTGACCACTTATCTCCCACCCTCACAGCCCCAGCTGGGAGGGGCAGGGGACAGGTTGGGCCATTAGCTCCAGGGAGCCTGCAGCCATCACCTCGGTTCACTCATTTAACAAATATTATTGAGTACTTGTATGTGTCCTACTTTCTGGAGGAGGTAAATATGCAAATAGACTGATTGCAATGTGGCAGGTGTGTGCTAGATATTAATATGACCAGGATCTAGTATGTGGTGGACTAGACAATAGGGAAGGGAACAACTGGACTTGGAAGGTCATAGGAGGCTTGGCTGGAAGAGATGATGATGGACCCGAACCTCAGAGGATGAGTAGGAATTTGGCCCTGCTTGATTCAGTAGGACTGGGGCTGGATATGGGGATGACAGGCCGTAGACTATAAGAAAAGGGATGAGGAGAGGAGAAGCCCATGGAAGCATTCCCTAGCACTAAAATAATTTTTTATCCATAATCAAGCTGTGTCTTTTAAACTGGGACATGTGCATGCCTGGGGCAAGTGGCAAGATGCCAAGGGGCATGAGGCATCTTCCTGGAGAGTCCTCTTTTTTACCACAAGTAATTTGAAACTTTCTTTTACATTAAAATCATCGACGTTATGTTATCATGTAGAATGAAAAAAATGTGCATAACATTTTAAGACAAACCACAAGACATTAAAGAAATGTCGTGCTTAATTGCCTGCTAAAACAATACTGTGTGTGCCTGTCCATTTTCTTCTGTCATAAATCATAACAGGAGACCTGACTTTTAATCACATCTCTGTCACCAAATTGGTGTGAAGAATAACTGAAGTGATTGAGCCTTTAGTTGGAAACGCCTAACTAAAACAGCTGAAATTAACTTCCCCTCTAAGAATTTATCACTCTGCTTGATTTCACTTTTCTTTGATGCTCTTGGGATCTTGCTGGCTCCTGCTTCCTGTGTCAAAAGGCTTCCCCAGTGGAGTAAGACAGGAATGAGGGCAGGTGCTCAGCACTCATGGGCCAGGGCACTTCACCCAAATGGAGCTTAGAGACTTCTCCTTTAAAATTCAGCATTATGTTGGGAGGCCGAGGTGGGAGGATCACGAGGTCAGGAGATCGAGCCCAGCCTGGCCAATATAGTGAAACCCCATCTCTACTAAAAATACAAAACTTAGCCAGGTGTGGTGGTAGGTGCCTGTAATCTCAGCTACTCAGGAGGCTGAAGCAGGAGAATCACTTGAACCCAGGAGGCAGAGGTTTCAGTGAGCCGAGATCGCGCCACTGAACTTCAGCCTGGGCGACAGAGCGAGACTCCATCTCAAAAAAAAAGAAAAGAAAATTCAGCATTATGGTCCCACTTAGGAAAACTCTCAGGATTGAGAGATTCAACATAGGTCCTCCTCTCTTGTATACCCCCGAATAAGGCAGAGGTCGCTTCGTGTGTGGTTGGGATAGGCGACAGTTTCGTGTATTGCTAAGAGTAATGTTAGCTATTATATCTAAAGGACATTTCTTTCTTCCTCAAATAAGTTCCAAAACAGGTACCTGAGCAGTGATTCAAGAACTAAGACTCCTTCTGTCTTGAAGGTTCACCACTTTAAAGCATGGCTTCTAAAGTCACAATGCTCATCAGTATCAACATAAAATGGAGACAAGCATGGAGAATTTCCCAGGAGGTTTTATGGTCCAGATGTGAAAATGGCCACTTCATTTTCACTCATATTCTATCGTCTAGAACTCAGCAAGGTCATGCTTTCTTGCAAAGAAGGATGGGAAATAAGGCCCATGAGCCCAAGAAAAAGAGGAAATCAGTGTGTCGATAATAGCAGTCTCAGCCACAGTGTACTCCTCTAGTCAGTCAATCCATGTTACCTTTTTTTTCCCCACCTATAGAACATATTTACGGCCTCCTAAGTGAGGCAATTCAAAATCCCACTTACCAACTGCTGCATATGTAGTTCCAGGCTAGGTTCTCCAATGGGTGTGCATTCTGTCCCTCAGGCCTGAATGCAACACATTATGGTCGGATCAGGATAACTGCCAAAAACAGCTACCATTTTATAAAAAGAGGAAGAGGAAATACTGCTGTCATATATTTAATGAACATGTTGACCCAGGATGTGAGGAGTCCTCCTAGATTCGACCTTGATTTGTCTCTCTGAGAGAAATACCCTTGTCTGTTGTTCTCTTTGACCTCTAGCTCTGCCCTCCTAGCTGTCTTGCTTGTCCATTATCCTCCATAGCCTTGTCGAAGACATGTCCTCCTTGAAGGCTGTATAGCTTTTGCAGACTGTGTCCTGTTTATGAAAATTTGGTGGCTCTGGGGCTGTTTTAAGGTTTATGCCACACAAAAGCTTTTGGAAGTTCCTGGTTTCTTTGAAAATACGACCCTTTCAAAAACTCAATAGGTTTATGATCTATGTAGATTAGACAACTCCATGTGTTACTAACCACACTCAAAGTTCTTTCCTAGATATAGTTTTCAATCCTGATTCATTCATTTGCCTTTTTGTCTCCGTTTAATGATAGTTATCTTGGGAGGTTATCTGAAACTGTAAATTTGGGTGGGGAGTCCAAGATGTATGTTGTAATTTGTAGTGTAATTGTCAGAAAGTTTTGCAATGGAGTGTATAGCTAACAAGCTCATGAAGGGTGGATAAAATAATAAAATATAATCAATCCAAAAGGAGAAAAGAAAGTAGAGAAAAAGAATACAGAAAAAGAACAACTTTCTCCACAAGAAACTATAGGTTAAAAAAAAAAGAAAGAAAAAGAATAATAAGAAAACAGTAGGATGGTAGATTTAAGCTCAAATATATAAATAACTACATTAAATGTAAATAGAATAAATACTCCAATTAAAAGACAAAGATGGTCAAACTCAATTTTTTTAAAAAGGCTACATGCTGTTTACAAGAGACACACCTTAAAAATAATGATATAGGTTTGTCATGGTAGCTCATGCCTGTAATTCTAGCACTTTTGGAGGCTGAGGTAGGATGATTGCTTGAGGCCCCGAGTTTCAGACAAGACTAGGCAACATAGTGAGGCCCTGTCTCTACAGACTTTTTTTTTTTTTTTTTTTTTTTTTTTTGAGACGGAGTCTCACTCTGTCGCCAGGCTGGAGTGCAGTGGCGTGATCTTGGCTCACTGCAACCTCTGCCTCCAGGGTTCAAGTGAGTTTCCTGCCTCAGCCTCCAGAGTAGCTGGGACTACAGGTGCACGCTACTCCACCCAGCTAATTTTTGTATTTTTAGTAGAGACGGGGTTTCACCATGTTGGTCAGCATTGTCTCGATCTCTTGACCTTGTGATCCCTCTGCCTCAGCTCTCAAAGTGCTGGGATTACAGATGTGAGCCACCACACCCGGCCCAAACTTTTTTTTAAAAATTAGCCAGGCATGGTTGCATATGCCTGTAGCCTCAGCTACTCAGGAAGCTGAGGCAACAGGATTGCTTGAGCCCAGGAATTCAAGGCTGCAGTGAGCTATGACCATGCCACTGCATTCCAGCCTGGGTGAGAAAGTGAGGCCCTGTCTCAAAAAATAAAATAAGGATATACAAAAGTTAATGAAGAATAAAAAATTTATACTACACTGTTTCAGTTACTACTGCTCATAACTTCAAATTTTAGTGGCATAAAATACCATTTTATTATGTTCATAATCAGGAGCCTGGATGAGGCACAGTGGGGTTAGCCTGTCTTTGCTCCATGATGTCCAAGGCCTCAGCTAGAGAGATTTGAAGACTGGGGATGCCTTAAGGCTGAGGGTGACTCACAGAGGCATCTTCACGTTTGGCAGTTTATGTTGAAATTTACCTGGGTTTTTGGCCAGAATACCTAAGATAGTCCCTCCATGTGGGCTACTTTGGGCTTTCTCTAAGCATGGTAGCTAAATTCCAAGAGTTGCATCCAAGAGAATAAGATAGATGTGTATTAATTTTCATGAGCTAGCCTCAGGAGTTACATAGCACCACTTCTGCTGTACTCTGCTGACACAAATGTCCATGAAGTTTCAAGGGGAGGCAACATAAACTTCATCACTCCATCAGAGAAGTACCAAGGTGATATTGTAAAGTAAGCAAAAGCAAGCCAGTGAAGCAGATTTTGAAGTAATCATTACTAGATACAAAGAGACAAAAAGAGACATTTCATAATGATCAAAGGTTCAATTTACCAGAAAGATAAAATAATTTTCAATTTCTATGTTTAATAACACAGCCTCAAAATATATAAGGCAAAAAACTGACAGAACTGAATGAAAAATTAAAAGCCACAATCTCCCTCAACTGTATGTATATTTTTAAAAACTATCTCAGCAACTGATAAAATAAAAAAATCAAAAGAATAATTTTTAATAAGAATATCAAAAAATTATCAAGAATATTTGGATAAAACAATAAATAAAATTAACCTAATGAGCATTTATAGAACATGCACCCAACAAGTACAGGATACACATTCTTACCATGTACACATGGAGCATTTGCCAAAATAGATCATATACTGGGCCATACATATATCAACCAATGTTTAGTGATTGAAATAATACAGAACATGTTATCTGAACATAGAAGAATAAAGGTAGAGATCAATTAAAAAATTTAAAAACAGGGATTCAAATTAAAATCACAATTCAATACTACTACATACTCACCAGAATATCTCAAACTAAAGACCAACAATAGCAAATATTAATGAAGATGTGAAGCAATCAAAACTCCCATTCATTGCTGGTGAGAGTGTAAATTAGTACAACCATTTGGAACTATTTTGCAGTGTCTACTAAAGCTAAACATATGGTTGTCCTCTGACCCAGCAGGCTCACTCTTCATAAATACTTAACAAAAACAACTACATATGTGCACCAGAAGATAAATACTATAATGTTTAGCAACTAATAGTCATTAAGGATATAGGATGTATAAACAACATGATGAACTGTCCAATTAGCAGTAGGCTAGATAAATAAAGTCTGGCATATATATTTATTTTAAAAACTGCCGGTCTTGGTCTCTTTTCTGTTGCTATAACAGAATACCTGAGACTGGGTAATGTACAAAGAATAGAGGTTTATTTGGCTCATAGCTCTGGAGGCTGGAAAGTCCGAGATCAAGTGGCCACATTTGGCAAGGGCCTCATGCTGCCTCAAAGCATGGCAGATGGCATCACATAGCATGAGTGCCTGTAAAAGAGGAGAGCAGGCATGTGCAAAAGAGACCAAATGCAAGAGGCAGCCTCACTTTATAACAACCCCCTCTCATGGTAACTAATCCAGTCCCCCAAGAGCAAGAACTCATTCCCATGAGAAAAGCATTCCTCTCTCTTAACAACCTAATCACCTCTTAAGACACTACCTTCCAATGCCACCCCATTGGAGACCAAGCCTCAACATGAGTTTTGGTGAGGACAAACCATAGAATTGCCCTAGGAAATACGTATTTTATTAACTGCCTATCACTTTGGGGTGATTGAGCTTCTCAGATTGTTGACTGAGGAAGGCAAATAACAAATATGACACAAACGGGCAGGGGTGAAGGGAGTCACCAAAAGGGGAAATAGGAGGCAGGGAAGATTAATTCTGCTGGCTTCACAATTTTACATCACCTTAGCCTACCACAAGACAAAAGCACTGAAGCAAAGGCATTCAGTCCTTAGCCTTTTCAGAGCAAATGTTCTCTGGATTTGCAGTGACTGCTGCAGAATCCTGTTGGTTTTAATGCACTTCTTGGTTTGTGTATACTACTCAGCAATTGATTTCTAGAAACTTATCCCAAATCATCTAGCCCTTTTCAGAAATCCTCAAGGAAGGCAAACATGTGGTGACACTTCATAGGCTATCTCTTCCCACAATGGCCTCATAAAATCTGAACTCTAAACTATTACACTTGCACAGGCTTTGGAGCTATCATCCAATCAATCCCACTTTACTTCACAGAACCACACCTAAACCAGTTCAGATGAATGAGTCTACAGTGCTTTTTAAAAAATGAAAACAGAACCTATAGACTTGGAGAAAATATTTTCAAATTACATATCTGATAAAGAACTTCTGTCTAGAATATATTTTTTAAAACTCCCGTAACCTACTAATAAGGAAACAAACAACTCAATTAAAAAGCGGACAAATGATTTGAATACATATTCACCAAAAATGATATGTGGATGGCAAATAAGCACATGAAAAGATGCTCAAAATCCTTAATCATTAGGGACACACAAATCAAAACCACAATGAGTTACCGTTACATTACTATTAAAATATCTGAAATTAAAAAGATTGACCATACCAAATGTTGGTGGAAAATGTAGAGCACTTGGGACAATCTTATATACTGCTGGTGGGAATGTAAAATAGTCCATTTTACAGTTTTTCAGTTTCTTATAAAATTAAACATACATCTACCTAAACATGCACACCTATATCTACATGATCCCATCATTCTACTCCTAGGTATATACTCAAGAGAAATGAAGGCCCATGTCTGCAGGGCACAGTGGCTCATGTCTATAATCCCAGCATTTTGGGAGGCTGAGGCAAGTGGATCACCTGAGGTCAGGAGTTTGAGACCAGCCTTTCCAACAGAGTGGAACCCCATCTTAACTAAAAATACAAAAATTAGCTGGGTGTGGTGGTGGGCACCTGTAAGCCCAGCTACTTAGGCTGAGGCAAAAGAATCACTTGAACCGTAGAGGTGGAGGTTGCAGTGAACCAAGATTGCACCACTGCACTTCAGCCTAGGCAACAGAGTGACAGTCCATCTCAAAAAAAAAAAAAAAAGCCTATGTCTATGCAAAGACTGGGACATGAATGTTCATAGCAGGTTTATTTGTAATAGCCAAAAACCTAAAAACACCCTAGATGTCCGATGACGAGTGAATGGATAAACACATTGCATCACATTTACACATAGGAATACTATACAGCAATGAAAAGAAATGAACTATTGATTCATACAACAACATGGATGAATCTCAAAATAATTACACTGCTTGAAAGTCAGACAAAAAAGGGTACATACTATATTATTCCATTTATATAAAATTCTAGAAAATGCAAACACATCTCTATAGTGACAGAAAGCAGTTTAATGGTTGCCTGGGAGGCATAGGGCAGGGAGGGGGTGAGAGGGAGGGCTTAAAAAGGGGCACAAGGGATGATGTGATCTTGGTTGCAGTGATGGCTTCACGGATGTATACATATATCAAATCTTGTTGTATATTTTAAATTTGTGCGGTTCGTATATCAATAATAAAGCTGTTTTTAAAATATATATATATATATATATAAAAGATAAATAAAACCCTCTTTTAGGAGGCAGTATGATACTGTGGAAAGAAATTAAGTGGTGTAGTGGAGACCAAAATTGAGGTCAGACCTGCCCTCCTACTTATAAACCCTTGAAAGCTTGCTTAAATTACTTAATCAAAAAAATCGGAATACCAGTTTTACCCAGGAGTAGAGAATAAATAATACAACATATAAAAAGGTATACTATGTATTTGATAAATGGTGGTTCTCATACCTTTTCCTTCCAGAAAAAGATATCTGACAACAAAATTTTTTCAGTAACTCATCATGTCAAGGAATTTTTATTTAGCCAGAGTCCCACACACACTGATTAAGACATCATGCTTCTCTAATTCTGCCATGAGCAAATCCTGTATTCTAAGAAGCAGAGTATCACTTACTGATATTTGTCCCCGTCCTGAACAGTCCTCCTTGTACTTGATAAGTGCCTGAAGTTCCATCCTTCTGGTTTTATGACTTCAGATAAAGGTTTGAGTCTTTAAGTTAAATTTTAAGTCTTTAAGTTAAATTACGCACCAAGTCAGCAAATACCTCACCACTGGACTCTTAGTCCTTGTACTAGTTTCCTAGGGCTGGCACAGCAAATTACTACAAACTAGGCAGCTTAAAAACAAGAGAAATTTATTTTCTCACATATTGGAAGCCAGAAGTCTGAAATCAAGGTGGTGACAGAGCCACACAGCCTCCAAAGACTCTAGGGAAGACTCCTTCCTCGTCTCTTGCTCATTTCTGTTGGCTACGGGCGTTTCTTGCATTGTGGCAGCATAATTCCAATCTCTGCCACTCCTTCAAAAGGCCTTCTGCTCTGTCTTCTCTTCTCTTATAAGGACACTTGCCACTGGCTTTAGAGTCCATCCTAATTTAGGGTTATCTCACCTCAAAAGCTTTAACTTAATTACTCCTGCAATGATCCTTTTTCCAAAAAAGATTACATTCCCAGGTTTTGGAAGACATGCCATTTTGGAGGGCACCGTTCAACTCACTACAGCCCTATATCCAGCCTCTAGGAAACAGAATTTTACTCTTTCCTGTGGAACTAGAACAGAGCCTTGCAAAACTTCACCCAGTGATCCAAACAGCCACTAGCAGCCAGCCAAAATTAGCAGGGATGTACCCTGCTTGCTGTCCTGGCAGAGAGTCTTAACATTTCAAGTCTTATCTGTAAATCTCATCCTAGGGTGAATTAAGAATCTGAGAAAAGGGTGTAGACAATGGATGGGGTATCAAATCTTCATTTTTGCCTGAGTTAGGCACTAACTTCAAACACCTTAAATTCAAACCTAGCCACTATGAGTCACTCTCTGGAAGAAAATGGGCGGTTAGAGATTCATCCATCTCACAGCTAGTCAAATTTCCCTAAGTGATTCATGAGTTGACACTGAAATTTAAAACCCCCTGTCAGTGGGGGAGCTTGGTGGGGACTTCTCCCTTACCTATAGTCTCCGTCAGGCCTTCCCAGTCACCTAAATAAATACAGCCTAAGAAGTAAGTGCACAGCCGGGCGCGGTGGCTCACGCCTGTAACCCCAGCCCTTTGGGAGGCCGAGGTGGGCGGATCACAAGGTCAGGAGATCGAGACCATCCTGGCTAACACGGTGAAACCCCGTCTCTACTAAAAATAGAAAAATTAGCCTGGCGTGGTGGTGGGCACCTGTAATCCCAGCTGCTCAGGAGGCTGAGGCAGGTGAATGTCATGAATCGGGAGGCGGAGCTTGCAGTGAGCCGAGATTGGGCCACTGCACTCCAGCCTGGGGGACAGAGCCAGACTCTGTCTTGAAAAAAAAAAAAGAAGTGCGCTTGTAATGCAAACCAACCTCTGCCCGCCCCCCCCCACCCCCCTTCTCTTCCTTCTTAGCTATTATCATCAGTTTTCTCTTCCTTTCCAACTAAAGGAGCAAAGGCATTCTTATCATTCTCTTGTTCCTGATTTGAAGAATGTTTTTCTACTTGACTTTATATCTTTCCAAGTCAAAATCCATTTCTTGCTTTGGCTTTTAGATCTGAACTTTTCAAGACTTCGCAGTTTTGTAGAACTGCTTGGTAAGGCTCGATCAGGCTTCCTGTCACGGTGACACTGTTTCCCTTGACCTTCAGTGAATTTCTTTAACTGTGCTCTCCTTTCCCTTCCTGTGACGAGCAAGCATCTGTGGTGGGTGTGGTAGGAGACAGGGGCATGAAGTGTAATTTCTCTGTGTTTTCGTTACGTTTCTTTGGGAAATGGCTCCTCCCGTCCATCCTTTCTCCTTTACATTTCTTTTTTGGTGAAAATTTCTCCGCGTCGGCTCTTTCACTAAGCCTGTTGGAAGCAGCTTGCTAAAAATCTATTTTCTTTCGTTTACTGACTTCTCTTCTTCCTTAGAACCTGAACTTTGCCTGTGTGCAGTCATTTTCTCTGAAGTCACTGAACACTTAGAGCTCAGAAACCTTGTCCTTTTTTGCAAAAGCCAAATCAAGAAAGACACCTCCTCCTGGGCCTCTACCTCCATTTCACTTCCAAGGGACTCCTTGACAGGAAGTGATCAGCTATAGGAAAGTCTGGGCTGAAGGACCCCAATTCCACTACATTCCGTGTCTGGAAGGCAGGCAACTAGTTTAAAGCAATGGCTTTCAAACTTTGCTGACTATAATCTGCACTATGACAATGCCATTTGCATCTCAACTCAGAGATATATACACGTATACGTAAATTTTTAAAAGTTCACAAAACTACACTTATCCTTACAATGGGTGGTGCTATTCCCTTTCTTTCCCCTCCTCCTTCCCTCCCTTTCTTCCTCTTTGCCTTCCTTCCCTCCCTCCCTTCCTTCTTTCTTTCCTTCCTTCCTTCCTTTTTTTCTGTTTCCTTTTTTACTTTCTGTCCCAGATGCTGAACACAACCCACTGAATTGATTTTATGATACATGGATTGGTCAGTCTGCAATTTTGAAAAACGCAGGTCTAAAGCAAGCTGCACCACTCTCCTGCTTTTGGTTAGGAAGTCCATCAAACTCCCCTTTATTGTTCCTCTTTCAATTCAGCCTCAAGGCTTTTTAGCAGCTGCTTCCTGATCCTATGATGAGGTATGTATCGATCCTAGGTCCTTTTTTTCCCTGCCTGTCTTTCTTGAACAGCCAGCCCTCACTGCTTTCTAATCAGGGTGTGAGTGTCATCTCACTCCATCTCAGGTATGCCAGTTGGGACACAGACATAGTCATAAATCAAAACCTCTAGGGCTGCCATCTCACTGACCTTGCAAATATAAACAGGGCCAGTTGTTCAGGTCTCTCCCTCCTTCCTCTTTTCTATTTCTGCAGTCCTCCTTCTCTGTGGAAAACAAGCGTCCGTTTTAGGTCTTGCCCCCACACCTTTCTTTATTAGACTTAATAAACCGTGTCTGTGGCAAACAGTTTTATGACTATTAGGTTTACATCTCCCCCTCATGGTGGCTGACTCGTAAAAGCATTTGTAATCTACATTGTACATTCCACACTGGGTAATACGGAACAGAGTTTAATGTTGCTCACATTTTAGCATCAGCAGCCAAAGACAGAAACATCGTGGGGCTGAGGAGGAAATCTGTTCTTCATCCCCCCTCTTTTCTCAATTACAAAGCTGCCAGCTTCTCAAGAGTATACCGGGTAGGCTCTTCACGTATGATTTCTCAGGTTTGCTGACTCATTAGCCGAACTTCAATCTTTACCGCCCATAAGAAGGAAAGATGTTTCACAGTGATTTCTCTTTTCAAATTCTCCCCTATCAAACCCACAGCCTCAGAGTGTAGGTATATTTAGGACAGATTCTTGATTCTCAGTATTTGTTACTTAAAACCAAATCCTCACAATTTAAAGTCAACGTTGTTTAGGGAAAGTGGCAGGATGGAGTGCTCCCGGATGGATAATCCCAGGCCAGGATCCTGGCAGTCCCACCTGCTGAGTTCCTTGCAAGGCCTTTCTGCACACCTGACAGGTAAGGGCGCCTCCTGTGTCTATTTTCAGTCTGTGTCAGTTGCTTGGAATACTGATTAGAGATGTGAGAAAGCCTCTTTGGGACACAAAGGAACAAAGAAAACTGACCAAGTAGGAGAAATGTGGTGCTGTGCAAGGAAGAAGCCCTTGTAATCCCTACAGTAATACAATAATTCTCAACATGGATCTGTTTGGTTTGGTTTTGCCCCAAACCTCATTTTACATAATACTGACCCTTAATAAATAAAATGATTAATGTTTTGTTAATAGGAGTATAAATAGTATTAATTACTGAAAAATAAAATAATAAAACTCCCTTAATAAATATTGTTGAAATGGAAAATATGACTGCTCACATTTATATAAAATCTGGGGCTTTGATTCTAGTTTTATGAAATATTGTTATATGAAAACTAGCTGTCCTGAACCCTTGGAGCTCAGAATGTCCACCAGGTCTGTTATAGAGGCAAGGTTTGCTCTACCATATTGGCATTATTTTGTTGTTGCTTCCCATCTGTAACATATTTGCCTCAGTCACTGATATTTATAGGTTGTGTATCACTATTGAGGAGAAGAGTGCCTAAGCATTTGCTTAAAACTTGCTTCTTAGCCCTTGGAATAGCACTATTCCTGTTATCTATTGGTGCTTAACAAATTACCCCAAAACTTAATGACTAAGGACAATAATTTCATTTTGCTCCCCTTTTTGTGAGTCAGGAATTTGGACAGGACTTGACCGGGCAGTTTTTCTGTTTCATATGGCATCAGCTGGAGTGGCCTGATGGGCTGCAAGGTCCATTTCTAAGAGGATCATTCACATGGTTGGCTGTTGGCTGGGAGCTCAGCAGGGACTGTTGACCAGTGGCCTTTCTAGCTTGGTGTTCTGGGGGTAGTCGGACTTCTTATATGGCAGCTCAGGAGTTCCCAGAAAAAGAGTGTCAAGACCCAAAGAAGGAAAGCTTCCCTCAAGACGTGGGTTCAAAAACTGATCAATTATCACTTCCACCATGTTCCATTCTATTGGTCAGAGTAGTCACAGAGACTACCCAGATTCTAGGGCAGTAGACATAGACCCCACCTCTCTAGGCAAGAAGTATCACAGATCTGGGGTGACCATTACTCTACCATAAGAAAAAATTACTAATTGCTAACATAGGCCTCAGATATTGTATACATCTTGGCCTCTGAAGGGCAGAGAGTAGGCATGGAGAGGACACAGCCAAGATCCTGCTTTTGCTTTGAGACTTACTACTGGTGTCCCAGTAAAATGATGAGCATGCAGCAAACACTTGATAGATCTTATTGCTGACTGTTGTAACTGCCACATTCCCTTAAGTATAGTTCTATTGAAGACATATTCAGTCAGTGAGTCAGAAATTATCTATGAAACATTTACTGTGTGCCAGACATTCTCCTAGGTGCTAGGAACACAATGGTCAACAAAATACCCAGTCATGGTCCTTGCCTTCATAGAGGGTATGATCTAGTGTAGGAGACCAATATTTATCAAATGATTTCATAAATAAGTGTAAAATCACATCTGATAGAAGTGCCATAAAAACAGGTGTATGGTGCAAGATCAAGGAAGACTTCCCTAAAGAAGGGATGATTGAACTAAAATCTGAAAAATGAGGGAAGCAGGAGAGGACTAACCATCAGGCTGCAGAAATGGACTTCTACAAAGTCCCTAGGCAGAGAGGAACTTGGTGAGAATGACAGCCAAAAGAAGACCAGTGTACTGGAAAGGAGTGAGCCAAAGAGAACCCAGTGCAAGTTGAGGCTGGGGAGGAGGAAGGGCCAGAGACTACAGGCCCTTGGAAATCATCAGGTTTGATCCCCTAGGTTGTATGTGGACACCTGGCCCAGCCTTACCATGGTCCATCCATTCATCCAGACATCCAGCTCTTCATCCATCTACCCATCTGTCTGTACATCCACTCACTCAGTCATCAAACCCTGACTGATCACCTTCCATCTGCTGGAGACACAGGTAAATAAGACCACCTAATCCACCTAATCTGTACCTTTATAGAGCTCACTGCCACCCCCACTAGGTGTTTAAGTCTTTACTGTCTTCACCAAGTAATGAGATTCCAAAGATCTCTCTAGTTTTCACACCAAAAGATAATATCCCATGAACTTTACCCTTAATCCACCCCCACTCCCCAATAATGTTTGTTTGAAAATGCATCTTTTCATTACAGAAAATACTTAGTGCTAGAATGGAAATGAGCCAACACAACCGCTATCATAAAACTCTATTATCTTCACCAAACAATGAGATCTCTAAAGGCCTCTCTAGTTTTAACATCCAAAATAATTTGGAAATGAATTAAATTGAGTTGATTAGAGTTATGGGGGGAAAAATGGCAGATAGGAGGGAGGACTAACTTGCAGCTCCCACTTGGATGAACAGAACAGCATATAGAGACTCACATCATGAACCTTTGCTCCAAGAACTACCACAGGAACATACCAGGAAAACTGAAACAATTCACAGACCCTTTCAAAGAAGCAGCTTGCTTCTGCAAACATCATGAGATAGCCAAAAAACTGTGAATGCCCAAAGTGTGAGAGGGGGAAAGTCTGCCTCCAAACACACATCCTCACTGGGGAACCTGAAAATCCAGATCACAGGAGAAGGATTTAACCTTTCCTAGAGGTGAAATGAATTTAGAGAGCTGAGAAACGTATAAAAGTAGAAGCAGCAGCAGGAAGAGCCCTGTAAGCACTCTCAGTCCCCAGGGAAGCCATTTCTGACTTTATCTCACAGGTGTCCTTGGGGAGGGCAGCCAGGGGTATTGGGGAAGGACCACAGGGAGAAGGAAACTTCCAGCTGAACTTTGTAATAATTTCAACCAAGTGTAAATTGTCCAGGGCAGAATGGGGATGGGGTAATGGCAAACAGGAAGTGCAAACAAGAGCACAGAAGCCACCACAGTGGGGTAGTGGCAGGGCCTGAAAGCTCTGCTTGCTTTCTCCTCAGGGAGGCTTATAGCCTGGGGCAAGATCTCATCCCTGCTTACCGGCTGCCTAAATATAAACTCAGTGCTGTTGGTGGGGCACAGTGAAAGTGAGACTGGCCTTGCTGGCTGTGTGGGAGCTGGGTGAGGCACCCACTGCCAGCTTTACCCCCACTTCCCTGGCAACCTGTATGATGCAGCAGAGGCAACCACAATCCCTCTGGGAACATAAGTCCTTTGGCCTGAGAACCACACCCTCCATCCCCGACAGCAAGCCCCATCCGAGGAGAGTCTGAGCTCAGACACACCTAACCCTGCCCCCACCTTATGGTCTTTCTCTACATGCCCTGGTAGCCAAAGACAAAAGACATAATCTCTTGGAAGCTCTAAGGCCTCATCCATCACCTGAGAAACCTGAATATTTATCCAGAAGACCTTAGGACAAGTTTGTTTCCCCCCTATACTACCGCAGCTGATGCATTCCTGAAGGTGCCACCTCCTGGCTGGAGGTCAACCAGCTCAAACCATTACAACAACTCATAAAAGAACAATGCTGCTCTAAGAAAGGAGAAAACAACAGCTAATTCTATCATCTGTAACATCCTGGCTAACCAGAGGTCCTGAGTCTGTCCACATGACAACTTCACTGCTACCATAACCAGCATTTGAGAAAACGAGTGCAGTAAACAAAACTATAACCAAGGACCCTCACAGAGTCCATTTCACTCCCCTACTACCTCCACTGGAGCAGTTACTGGTATCCATGGCTGAGAGACCTGAAGCTCGATCACATCACAGGATTCTTTGTAGACACTCCCCAGTACAAGCCTGAAGCCCTGGTAGCTCCACTGGGTGGCTAGACCCAGAAGAGGAATAATAGTCACTGCAGTCCAGCTCTCAGGAAGCCCCATCTCTAGTGGAAGGAGGAGAGCACCACATCAAGAGAACACCACATGAGACAAAAGAATCTGAACAGTAGCCCTTGAGCCCCAGATCTTTCCTCCGACATAGTCTAGCTAAATGAGAAGGAACCAGAAAAACAATTCTGGCAACATGACAAAGCAAGGTTCTTTAACACCCCCAAAAGATCACATTAGTTCACCAGCAATGAATCCAAACCAAGAAGAAATCTCTGAATTGCCAGAAAAAGAATTCAGAAGATCAATTATTAAGCAACTCAAGGAGACACCAGAGAAAGGTGAAAATCAACTTAAAGAAATTTGAGAAATAATACAGGATATGAACAAAACAAACTCCAGAAAAATAGCATCAACAACAAAAAAATCACAACTTCTGGAAATGAAAGACACACTTAGGGAAATACAAAATACGCTGGAAAGTTTCAACAAAATCAAACAGGTAGAAGAAAGAACTTAAGAGCTCAAAGACAAGGTGTGAGAATTAACAATAGTAATGCCATTTTTCCACCTTGGTGATTGTGTTTTCTACCTTGGTGACAGTGTTTCCAGAAACAAAGCAAATGTCAACCTCACCGGTACCTTTAACGGAGCATAACAACCCTGACCACAACAAAGCCCGACTGGCCCTTACCACAACCTTTCCCAGCCCCTTACAGTTCCAACCTTCCAGCACTTCCCCAACCCCTCTCTTGTAGAAACTTTATTATAAAAACCTCAGCTTTAAGCTATCAGGGTCTCAACCAGATTCCTGACGGAAACCCCTTGCAGGCTTATTCCTGTGAATAAACCTGTTTGGCCATTGAGATGCTTTCTCTCCATTGCTCTCTTGTTTTTATTCTCCTAACACCAGGTTTTCAAATTAACCCAATCCAACAAAGACAAAGAAAAAAAGAATTTTTGAAAGATGAACAAAGCCTCCAAGAAGTTTAGAATTATGTTAAATGACCAAACCTGAGAATAATCAGTGTTCCTGAGAAAGAAGAGAAATCTAAAAGTTTGGAAAACTTTTAGATGTGGGCATGGATGTGGTGCGAAGGGAACACTTTTACACTGCTTGTGGGAATGTAAACTAGTATAACCACTATTGAAAACAGTAGGGAGATTCCTTAAAGAACTAAAAGTAGATCTACCATTTGATCCAGCAATCCCACTCCTGAGTATCTACCCAGAGGAAAAGAAGTCATTATGTGAAAAATACTTGCACGCATATGTTTATAGCAGCACAGTTCACAATTGTGAAAACATGGAACCAGCCCAAATGCCCATCAGTCAACAAGTGGATAAGGAAAATGTGGTACATATATATATATACACACACACACAAATATATATATATACTATGGAATAATACTTAGCCATAAAACGGTCTAAAATAATGGCATTTGCAGCAACCTGGATGGAATTGGAAACCATTATTGTAAGTGAAGTAACTCAGGAATGGAAAACCAAACATTGTATGTTTTCACTTATAAGTAGGAGCTAAGGTACGAGGAGGCAAAGGCATAAGAATGATACAATGGACTTTGGGGACTTGAGAGGAAGGATGGGAGGGGGTGAGGGATAGAAAATTACACATTGGATACAGTGTACACTGCTCTGGTGATGGGTACACCAAACTCTCAGAAATCACCACTAAAGAACATGTCCATGTAACCAAACCTGTTCCCCAAAAACCTACTGAAATATAAAAAAATGAGTTGATTAGCAGAACAATTATTTTGTAGTAACCATCCACGAATTGTTGTCCAACTTCAGGAGAATGCTGTGCCCAGTGTCAGCCAGGCCATGGAGAAGGAAATAACCTTGCCAGGAGAAAGGAGTAGCCTGTGAATCTACTCAGGATATGGCCAGACCTGCCCATGCAGCCTCTAGTGAACAAAGCTCACCCTTAATCCACCCCCACTCCGCAGTCATACATATTTGAAAATGCATTTTTGGTCACAGGAGTACTTGGTGCTAGAATAGGAATGAGCCAGCACAACTGCTATCAGAAAACTCTCAGATACTATGGATGATGATGCCACATCATGCTGTCCCTGAGGTTGCCTAGGCAGGTCTGGCCATGTCCTGGGTAGAGTCCCAGGCTACTTATTTCTCCTGGCAAGAGCACTGGGCTTGCTGACACTGAGCACACCATTCTCCCTAGGGTGGACTCTGATGTTGTGGATGCACGAGAGAATTGTTCTACTAATCAATTCAACTTAATTCAATCTCAACTTGTCTCAGCTCAAGTTAGCTTTGTTCAGCTCATCGGGATTCTGCTCAACTCAACTTTACTCAGCATAATTCATCTGATGCATGCATCTAGGCTTCCCATAAAGCATTTCTTAAGTACTTACCTGTCAAAGTCTGCATTGAGTCTGGGAATCCAGCTGGGGTTGCTTCCACCAACCAATCCACCTCCCTGTTCTAATCTAAATGGTATCTGTGTATTGTGGAGAGAACACTGGACCTACAGCAGGACTGCCCTATGTTCTCAACTTAGCCCTGCCATTTACTTACTGCCTTAGGCAATTTTCTTAACCTTTCTGAGCCACAATTTTCTCATCGGTAATGCAGGAATAAAAATAATACCTAATTTGTGGAGGGTTTGTCAGAATTAAATTCATAGAAGGCACTCACAAATGGTATCCATTAAATCCTCCCTCTATGGACCTAAAGGAAAGACTAAGCAGAAAAAAGAAAATGACCTAAAGCTCATCTGAACACCTGGAGAACAGGACAACTCACTAGAAAGTTGTTTACTAGTGAACTATGGTATGGTCCTATCCCCACCGCCATAGTGCAGTCCCAGGTCTTATCTCTGCTCTAGATTCTCCATGTTCCTAAAGGTCTTTTTTGACAACTGCACCGAATTATTTTTGGGAAATTGCCATGACATTTACCCAAGTTACTTTCTTTGCATCCCTGGGCTCAACCTGACTCTCGATTTCATGTGCTCAGAATCAGTACCCGTGCACTTGAGTTCATCTTTAGCATTTCACTTGGTGCTATGCCAGTTCTTCATCATTAGCCCATTCCCTTACAAACAGGGAGAAGGAATGGAGAACAAAGGGAACAGAAAGAGTGGTGGCAACCTATTCAGCCCAGCAGTCCAGCAGAAGATTGGCAGAGGCAAAATTAAGGACACCCTGTAGATTGATA
Source organism: Pan paniscus (assembly GCF_029289425.2). Taxonomy (NCBI): domain Eukaryota; kingdom Metazoa; phylum Chordata; class Mammalia; order Primates; family Hominidae; genus Pan; species Pan paniscus. The sequence goes on along the minus strand of NC_073249.2, from coordinate 82,661,913 downwards.
GCAGAGGAAAAGGAGACAAAATTTTTAAAATGAGCAGTGGGACATCCAAGAAAGTGAAGCCACATCAGGGTGGGTTCCCCCAAGCGTAGACGTACGCTCTTGCCTCCACAACATAGACCACCATGCCATTAAACATCACACACCATCAGTGCCAACTGTGATCTGAAAATGGGTGGGCATCTGAGTCACGTGATACCCAGTGTTCTGTATTCTTGGGTCCTTAAACTTAGGAAGGCTTTGCCTTGATCACTCGTTGTTTCCCACTTGTTGCTAAAATCAAAACCAGGTTTCTCATCTAAAAGAATGCCTTCAGTTCAGATGCTACAGGCTTATCTCACATGAATATCCTCTTCCCTTAGGTATTCGATGGTCTCAGATGCAGAAACAGAAAGCATTTTCATGGAACCCATTCACCTCTCCTCAGCCATTGCAGCCAAACAGATCATCAATGAAGGTAATGCAATCAAAAGCTGGGTGGAAGCAAAGTCCAGTGGTCATCTGGAGACCCTTAGAGGGGGGCCATTGGAAGATGTCAATGTGCCTCTCAGGTGCTGCCCATCACATTAGGAAGAGCAGATCTGCAGAAGGCAGTTCTGCCAACCCTACCTCCTCAACTTTGATAGGATGGAAGTGGAAATAATTATGCATCAGTGTGAACAGGGACAACCAGAGAGGCAGCACCAATCTGTCCCTAGGGCCTCCTGCTCAATTTTTGGTTACCTCAGGGGTCCTGAGGTGGCTTATGGCAGAGGCACAGACCTGAGAGCCCGAGAAATGGCCAGAAGCATCCAGAGGGTTCTCTTCCAAGGGAGTCTAGACTTAGACCTGCACTTCCACCAGTGCTTAAAGATGCTTCAAACTGAAGGATGCATGGGGAGGAGGGAAAGGCTTGGGTGGGGAGCACCCAATATTCAATATGTTAATATTTACACAGTAAAATTTTGAAGCAGACAACATATAGTTATTTTTCACTCAAAGATACTTATCTGGATTAGATGAATTTTTTTCTAATCAATTTTAAGGAAATAATCTTTTACAATTTCTTTCTTCCCCTTTCTTCTCCCTTCTCCCTGGGTAGCCTCACAACTCTGGTGAGATGGGGTGGAGTGGGATAAGGTGCACACTGATGAAGCAGGGCCCAGCTGGCCTTTGGGCTTAATCTCTCAACCACCGCCGGTGGCCACAATCCTTTCCTTGGTCTTTCATTATTAGAATCACATGCTACTCTTTGTCCATTCTAACTCTGGTACTGGTCCCCTGACCCATTTGGGTCTCCACCAGGATCTCTAGAGGACATTTGGACCTCTTGCACACTTCACATAGAACCAGAAATTTGACTTGCTGTTGCTCACTGTTCTGGGCACTCTAGGAGGCCCCATCTTCTCAAAGACCCATCTGCTTTGGGGGATTTTTTTTCTTTTTCTTCCATACCTGGGGTCTCTGTTATCTTGCTCCAAGATATCTTGTCCCAAGATATCTTGCCCACTAACCCAGGCAGTGTCTTCACCCTGGTCCAGTTCTCTCTGAATTGCTCCCAGCACCACTATAGCTCTAGAAAGTCTTTTCTTCCTCTTTTGTGGTTGGAAATTTCCCTAACCTTCCACTCTGCATCATCTCTGCTTTGTGCTTCATTCTGTGGACCATTCTCCATGTTTTGGTTCTTGATAAGTAAAAGTCCAGCTTTAGGAATTGAGGGGAGAAAAAAAATTAAAAACATTTTCTCTCTTTGAAAGCTTCACTTTCAAGTCTATAGAATGCTATGGACATTCAGTCTAGTTTGAAACCAAAAGATGTGCAATGCCTTGTTTTATCCTGGCTCTTTTCTATTCTTCCCTTCTCTGGGGGCATCAAACCTAAGTTTCATTAGCCTTAGTGGCTGAAGGGCTATAGGGAGAGAAAAAACAATATATGCTCACTAGTGATTACAGGGGTGAAAATGTGTGCTGAAAACCTTCCGTTTTAATGAAAGTCTGCATATGCCACACATCCGAGAGCGTAGGGGAGAAATGTGTGGGCTTTACTTTCTGCTGAAGAAATGTCAGGTAATAGAAAGAAATTGATGCAGGGAGAGAGGCAAGCTCTACAGAGGCTGAAGTGTGAACCAGAGACCTAGTGAAAGCAGGAGTTGCCATCAGGGGTGAAGGGCTGGGACATTTGTTTTTAAATTGAAAAGAAAAGAAATGGAAACAACAACCTGCTAGATAAATAGCCGAGGAAGACAACACTGTGTATTTTAATGAGGTGTCAGGAGTCCCATTTTTTATATGTAGTAAGGGAAAGACATCTAAGTAGACACGGGAAGGAGAGCGGACTGAATTTGCTATGAAAGACCCCAGGAGAGCCAGGGGAGAAAACTGGGTAGTGGAGAAAATAGGAACACTTCATCTATTTTTAAACAAAATAGAGCTCTGGGATTGCAGGAGTTTTCTTCTTTCTGCGTTTGAAACGGAGATCAGAGAACGTTTAGAGCTGAGCCCTGATGCAGGGATGTGGGGGTCCCTCAGGGGGGTTAGAGGAGGGAAGAGAGAAGGGAAATGAAATCCTGAGCCCTAGGCAGAACCCAAGGCTCCCTGGATTTGCAGTCCATGAGCAACAAGCCCTGCTTACAGACCCCTGGGAGGAGCAGATTCCACGAGGGGCTGGACCAAGTCTACCTTCCAAATGTGGCTGGACTCTCTGCAGCCCCCACCCAGAGACTGCCCATCAGGGAAGAGATGGTGCCATCAAGAGGCTATGGGGAACACAGAGGAAACATCTTTCCAGCTTCTTTTCTCTCTCTCTCTCTATTCAGTATTTTGGCTACCATGTGAGAGGAACGATTTTGTTCTTTGTTATTTTTGTCTAACTTAAAGAAAGAAAGCATCTTACATTTCCCCAAATTTGATAAGCTGTGAGCAAATATATTATTAGAAGATAAAGATTCACCCCAGATGTGAGTGAATTGGGGTTTGAGTTCATTTGGAGTTTGAGCTTTTCTGACCTGTTGTCAGAAAGGCCCTGAGTCACGTTTTGAGATTAGAATGAGAGCTCATGGCCAACCTTTGCCACCTATCTGTGGGCTGGGAGGCTGAGAATCATAGGTCCTTACATTCTAGTAGGGGGAAGAAGACAATACAAGAAATAAATCAGTAAATTAGGTGTATATTAGAAGGCAATATTGCATAAATTACTGCTGAAAGTTTTACTTTTCCCAGGGTTATTTGCAATCCATATGTAAAAGAGTCAAACTAACAGAGTGAATTATACTATGAATGAATGCCATTCACTCATTTGGTAAATACTTCTACCTTTTTTTTTTTTGGTTTCTTTTTTTTGAGACAGAGTTTCGTTCTTTTTGCCCAGGCTGGAATGCAATGGCGTGCTCTCAGCTCACTGCAACCTCCATTTCCCAGGTTCAAGTGATTCTCCTGCCTCAGCCTCCCAAGTAGCTGGGATTACAGGCACTCGCCACCACGCTTGGCTAATTTTGTATTTTTTGTAGGGACAGTGTTTCACCATGTTGGTCAGGTTGGTCTTGAACTGCTGACCTCAGGTCATCTGCCCACCTTGGCCTCCCAAAGTGCTGGGGTTACAGACATGAGCCACTACGCCTGGCTGGTAAACACTTCTGAGCATCCACTTTGTACTGGGCACTGTGGGAGTTATTAAGTATGAATCAAAGTACACCAAATACTTAAGGAACTTGGTCTAAAAAATTATCGACCAGCTTCAGAGAAGCATGGGAGGGAGTAAAAGAAATTGGATCCCCTTTACCCACATCTATACAGTCTTCTTGCTGACCCTGATTACAAGTGTTTGGGCCAGTGCAGCAGGTACCCTGGGCCCAATTAAAGTCCTTCCTGGGAGATCCTGCTGGCATTCAGTCCATGCCCAGAATCCTGGCAGCAAACTGGCCAAGAGCAAGTTCTCCCCAGGAACAAGGAAGGCCATGATGTTCCTAACTCTCTGATGAGAATGCTGCCTGTCTCCTCTAGAACTCAAGCCACGGGGGGTCAGAGCAGACGCAGAGTGTCCAGGCATGCTGGAGTCTGCTGAACAGCTGCTGGTGGAGGACCTGTACAACCGCGTCAGGGAGAAGATGGATGACACCAGCCTCTATAATACACCGTGTGTCCTGGACCTACAGCGGGCCCTGGTTCAGGATCGCCAAGAGGCGCCCTGGAATGAGGTGGATGAGGTCTGGCCCAATGTCTTCATAGCTGAGAAGTGAGTCTGACTGCTCTTCATGACCCTTTGTCCTAACCCTCTGGTTAGTGCCTGAGACAGACGAAACTCCCCCAACTTTCACCAAAGGCGCCCATAGGTCCATCCAGCACAATGAGGCTGCCTAGCCACTTACCCTGCCCCAGCCCAGAGAAAGGCCCCTCCATCCACCTGCATTTGGAGGTCTCCAGGCAAGATGCCGCCATGACTGCTTATCCTTTGCCCTCTTGCCAGGACTCTCTTGTCCCTCAAGAAGGCCTCTGGGCCTCCTTTCCTGCCACAGAGTCTTGCCGACTTCACCATCTCATGACATCTGTAGCTACCACAGAACCGGACACTAGGAGCCATTGACAATAATACTGACATGCATATGTAATTACCAACATTGGAAAATGTTCACAATACAGTAAGAAAGAATTAGATTACAAGAGAAGACATGTACAGTGTGCTGCTAATTGAGCAACAGATGTATGTGTATGTGTGTGCATGTTTTTGCATAGACAACAGTTAGGAAATGTGAGAAAATGTGAACAATGTTTCTCTCTGGGAGGTGTTTTTACAAGCAGTTTTTATTTTCTTCTTTAGATTTCCTTTAACTTGTACAGGTTTCCTAAAGTAGACATTGTTTTTATAATCCAAAAACTATTATTTTCTAAAAGTTTATCAGCGGTTTCCAGAACAAAAACAACTCACTCACATCCTATTTCTTTAGGATGCCAGTGCATAATTGCGACCACTTGGTTAATTAGTGAAACAAATTTTTGCTGACTCATCGAATACTTAATGAGATGTTTTCCCAGTATAATTATCCAGATATCCAGAAGCAAAGGAGGAAATTTGGCCTCAGGGGAGGGAATAGGGAAAACAGCTTTGAACAGTGGGTCTTATCTTCACCAAGGAGTAATCAGTTGCCTAGAACTTGATCCTCAGAGCTGGGCACCAAGTCCTAAGTGATCTTTAAATAGATCTTCAGATACAGAAGCATTCATCTTATGGTCACTAAGAACCCAGGCATCACCAGGTATCCTCAGCTAAAAGCTTTTGTTCCTTCTCGGACAACCTGTCCTCAGGGCCTCTTCAAACTAAGCTGCACTTATTCAGCTACAGCAAAAAGAGCTCTGAACTAGAAATCTAAAACACTAGTTCTTGTTGTCTTTTTCTCCTTTCACAATCTTGGGAAGTTATAAGAGCTCTCAGATTGAGTTTTATAATCTTCAAATGGGAATAAAACTAGAGTTCCTGTCTACTTCTTAAGTTTATTGTTAGGATAACATAAAATAATGCATGTGAAAGGATTTTGACAATTATAGCATGCCATATCAATGTGGAATACACTTAATTTTATTATTTGTGCCTACCAGTTTTGTGCCTTGATGAATGTCCATTCCCAAGGCATGGGGTTTTAAACTAGAAGTCTCTGGATCATTCAAATGTTTCCTTACACATCATTTTGTTGGCCTCTTCATCTCGCCCTTCCTTGCCTAACTGCATGTCTTTTCTCCCTTTTGCTGAGGCCAAGTCATCAACTCTTTCTATAATGGTATTTGCAGTGATCCCCAGACAACCAGGGGCAGAAAAGGAGGCACTTGCCCAGCTGTGGCCCTAGACTGGCTGAGGCAGGCTCACCGTCACAGTGGTGACACACCTTTCTAGTTCCGACTCTTGCAAACAGGTCCCTGCCTCTTCCCGCAGGAGTGTGGCTGTGAACAAGGGGAGGCTGAAGAGGCTGGGAATCACCCACATTCTGAATGCTGCACATGGCACCGGCGTTTACACTGGCCCCGAATTCTACACTGGCCTGGAGATCCAGTACCTGGGTGTAGAGGTGGATGACTTTCCTGAGGTGGACATTTCCCAGCATTTCCGGAAGGCGGCTGAGTTCCTGGATGAGGCGCTGCTGACTTACAGAGGTGAGAGGGATCTGCCGCTCCAGGCTGCTGGAATTCCACGGGGGGAAAAGTAATGTGGGGAATGTTATGAAAACCTGATTAGTTGGCGTCTGTGAGGGGTATCTGTCTTAAGAAGGCTGTTTTCTCTAAGAAAAGGAGAAAAGACAGGATAATCATTCATCCAGTAAGTAATTACTGAGTGCCTAGCAAGTGCCAGCTACTATTCTAGGCACTGTGGTGAAAGACACAGGCAACGCTTCCAGCCTTTGACTGTTACACTGTAAGAGGGGACAGAAAATGAAAAAAAGAGAAAAAAATGTCAGATGGTGATAAGTGTGAGGCAGAGACTAACTAGAACAATGTGCTAGAGTGACTGACTAGCTCCTTGGAGAGCATGGGGGAGGAGGCCTTCTGACAGTGGGACATTTAAGCCAAGTGACAAAGAGCTAGCCATGGGAAAACTGGAAGAAGAGCATTCCTGCAGAAGAGAACTAGTAGTGCAAAGATCCAAAGGTGGAAAGCTTGGTGTGTTCAGGAATCAAAGGCCAGTGTCGATGAGCATGGTGGATGAAGGTTGAAGTGGCAGAGGCCCCCCATCAAACAGGAAGCTAAAAGCCAGGGTAAGAAGTTGGAGCGGCACCTTGATCTGATTTATGTTTTGGAAAACTCCCTCCCTCCACCTTGGAGAACAGACCGAGTTGGGAAGGTAGAGAGTAGTGCTTTGGGGTTGCTATTGCTATATCCAAGTGAAAGGTGACATGAGACTAGTCTGCAGAGGTCATAGGCCTCAGGGAGGAGAGGTGGAGCCCAGGCAATGGGGCCGACAGCCTGGCTGGGAAGAGTTGAGGATATGGTGTCCAGAAACCTGGGTTTGAGTCCAGGATTTGCTACACTGTATATACAATGTGACCTTGGGCCATTTCCTTTAGCCCTAGGAACTGCAGAGAACAAAGACAAAAATATCAAATCCTAAAGTTGCTGTGAGGAATAACGTTTCAAAAATGCATATAAAATAACTCCCTTGGGACAACACCTGGCACAATAAATGCTTTAAAAATTATAGCCATTGCTATAATAATATTGTTAATGATTTCCTGGAAAGGGCATTGCCTGTCACCACCAATGGCCAGGTTGGGTAACTTCTAAGGGAAAATACAAGCACACATATTTTCTTTTTTTTAATTATTTTTACTTTTTATTTTTAGAGACAGGATGCAGCTCTGTTGCCCAGGCTGCTGGAGTGCTCACTATAGCCTTGACCTCCTGGGCTCAAGCGATCCTCCCACCTCGGCCTCCCAAAGTGCTGAGATTACAGGCGTGAACCACCATGCCTGGCCAAATACACATATTTTAAATATGTATATGTATGTGTGTGTGTAAATTACATATATATATACACAGAGAGAGAGAGGTATGTATGTGTATATATACACACATGTATACACATATACATATATATACACATACACACACTCACATATATATACAGTTTTCAGTTTTCTCCTTTTTTCAATGCTTAAAAACTCCTTTTTTTTTTTTAAGGCGGAGTCTCGCTCTTGTTGCCCAGTCTAGAGTGCAATGGTGCCATCTACGGCTCACTGCAACCTCTGTCTCTTGGGTTCAAGCGATTCTTCTGCCTCAGCGTCCCGAGTAGCTGGGATTACAGACTCCTGCTACCACGCCCAGCTAATTTTTGTATTTTTAGTAGAGACGGGATTTAGCCATATTGGCCAGAGTGGTCTCGAACTCCTAACCTCAGGTGATCCGCCCGCCTCGGCCTCCAAAAGTGCTGGAATTACAATAAGCCACCGCTCCCGGCCAAAAAACTCCTTCCTTTTAAAATGTAGGACGTTTGACCAACGTGGGATTGAATGGGTCTGTCGGTCGCCTGCGGCGTAAGGAGTGTGTCCCACCTCGCTCACAGGTCCTGGCGCGCACCAGCAGACCTCGAGGCGGAGCGGGTACGCTCGCAATAGCTCCAGCGTGTGGACACGGCCACGAGCCGGCGGTCCCCCGCAGCATCCCAGGGCGGATGAGGCAGATCCCAGAATGTGGAACGCATCCCAGAAGCGATAGCCAGCCTTGGAGGGTGGAGGGAGGAAGAACGAGCCCAAACGCGGAGGCGGAGTCGGTGCCAGGAGCCGCGAGGGCTCAGCAGGAAGTTTCCTGTCGCGGGTGTAACCCAGGCGCTGCCTTCCCTGCAGCATACTCAAGGCGGGCTGGGTCATGCTGGCCAGGAGCCAGCTACCCCGGCCGGAGACCGTAGGTCGGAGCACTGAGTGTCCAGATCCCTTGCAGGGGCCAGTGCGCCCTGTGGGCATCTCCTCCCGATTCAGCCTCACTCTCCCTGCCAGGCAGCGAAAGACCCTTATTGTTGATGTGCTTGTTGCTTTTGTGGGTCCTTTCTACTCCACCACAGAGAGCTCGTCGCATCCCTAGAATTACTCCCTGAGCCTTAGGTCCTGTGGTTTTCTCTACTTTAGGATGCTTGGGAGTCAGTTCTTGACCAAAACAGGGAAAGAAACACTTGGCGCCGGCGTTTTACATGATAATCACAAAGAGCCTATGAGGGGGTGTTGTTATTTACATTGTACACACTGGGAAGTTGAGACCTATGGAAGATTAAGTGGTGACTTTGTATGGTGCACGGTGTAATAATCAAGATTCTCCTGGTTGCTAGTGGGTGGAAACCATCTCAAACTCCTTCACAAGCAGCAAAGGCATTAATTCTGAAGATGCAGGAAAGAAGCCAAAGACAGGAGCCTGGCACGCCGGGCAGGCCTGGAACAAGGACTGGACAATCTCAGCACTCTTGGTTTCCCTCTTCTTTCTCTCTCTACTTCAGATAGCAAATGGCCATCCACAGGCCTGACATTAAACTAGCTAATTTCCTGCCTCAGTCCCATTTCCAAATTTCCTGGCGAATTTGTCAGATACTGGTCTTTTTGTGTACCCTGAGTTCCATCAGCGGTGGCAAGTGGGGTGGCTTCTGGGCAAATACGGGTGTGGAGGGGGATACCTTCTGAAGAAAGGGGGAATTACGAATTGGGAGGGTATAGCACAATTGCCTGCCATATAACGGCATACTGAGAGTGTAGAGAATTCAAATCCAGGCTTGCTCAAGTCTGATGCTCTCCCCAGTAGCTGTACTCTTAAAAAAAAAATTTTTTTTTGAAGGTCCTTTTTTTGAGACAGAGTCTCACTCTGTCACCCAGGATGGAATGCAGTAATGTGATCTCAGCTCACTACCTCTGCCTCCCAGATTCAAGCGATTCTCAGGCCTCAGCCTCCTGAGTAGCTGCAATTGCAGGCACGCACCACTACTGCTCAGCTAATTTTTGTATTTTTAGTATTGACAAGGTTTCACCATGTTGGCCAGGCCAGTCTCAAACTCCTGATCTCAAGTGATCCACCACCTCGGCCTCCCAGGGTACTGAGATTACAGGTGTGAGCCACTGCACCCAGCCTGTACTTTTCAAATTTCAAAAACAGGGACCCTCTTCACAATCAGCCCTGCTGGTAATCAAAATGGTAACTCTGCTAATTAGAAAAACACTACCTTCCTCAAACCATTTTACTGTTGGAAAAATTTTCACCATAACCCAAGTGTATTTTGATATTTTGATTTTGATGTGAAGAGGCCCCCTAGAGTTGTGCAGAGAAGAATCTATACAGCATCAGCCTGCCTCTAACAGAGAAGACAGAAAATCCTGTTGCTGCTTTGGATGAAGTGGGTAAACATCCCTGAGTCTCACCCACCCAGCCTCTCTCTTGTCCCTCTGGCTGCCCTTTAGGCTCCTCAGAGGAGTCCCAGTGTGCTAGAAACACAGCAGGAAAAATGTGGCACCCCAACCTGGTCTCCGCCAGACTGAGTCTAAGTAGTATTTGATGCTCCTATGAAGAAGACTGGCTGGTCATGTCCTGAAGTGTCCTGAAGTGAGTTGGTCTCGTGATTCCACCTCCAAAGAAAACCAGTGAGACTTAGAGACTAGCCACAGTATATGGTAGCCTGGTCAGAGGGTGGAGGGGAGGTCCTTGTAAGGGACAGCTAAGCCCTGGGCTGAGGATGAGAGGAGAAAAAAGACAAGTGCTTCTGTAGATGCTCCTTATAAGGCTTTTGCTTGTTTTTCTTTTTCTTTTTCAAGAAACAGAATCTCACTCTGTTGCCCAGGTTGGAGTGCACTGGTATGATCTCAGCTCACTGCAGACTTTGCCTCCTGGGTTTAAGTGATTCTCCTGCCTCAGCCTCCCGAATAGCTGGAATTACAGGTGCTCTCCACCATGCCCAGCTAATTTTTGTATCTTTAGTAGAGACAGGGTTTTGCCATGTTGGCCAGGCTGGTCTTGAATTCCTGGCCTCAAGTGATCCGTCCACCTCGGCTTCCCAAAGTGCTGGGATTACAGATGTGAGCCACCACACCCTTGTTTGTTTATTTTTGAGACAGGGTCTCATTCTGTTGCCTGAGCTGGAATGCAATGGGACAATCACCACTCACTGCAGCCTCAACCTCCTGGGCTCAAGTGATCCTCCCACCTCAGCCTCCCAAGTAGCTGAGACTACAGGCGCTTGCCATGGTTTTTTGTTTTTGTTTTTTTTAGAGACGAGGTTTCGCTATGTTGCCAGGCCGGTCTCAAACTCCTGGCCTCAAGCGATCCTCTAACTTGTCCTCCCAAAGTGCTGGGATTACAGGTATGAGCCACCACACCCCGGCCTGTGGCTTTGACTCTGCTCATTTACCTCCCTCTAGTGGCTGCTGGCTCTTGGCAATAACACCTTTCATCATTACTGGGCCTCAAGTCCCCTGAATTTTCTGTCTCTGACCTCCTGTGTGACCAAGACATGACCTTAACTGCTGCAAAGATATAATACTGAAAGAGTCACCTCCCATCTCATATTGTTAGAGAGGATTTTTAACTGATTTAGCAAACATCCCCAAAGACTGTTGGCAAGTAGATTGATGAGAGCAGGGAGGAAGGTCTCCAGTGGTCCCAGTCTGCATTTTAAACAGCTATTACAATGAAGGCATAGGAGGCATATTTGTCACATTCATGAAGGATGCAAAGCCGAAAAGGAGGCCAGGAGCAGGTAACTGATCTGTTGAATGGTAGAGTCAAGACTCGCAAAAGCTCCTGTAGGCTATAAAAACAGATATCCACCAAAAGATGTTAGTAGGAATTTGTGAAATTATCCTTAAGTTTAAAAATGACTGCACATTAAAAGGAACATGACTTAATTGCAGTTTTTAAAAAACGTTTTACAGGTTTCAGTTGACGGATGTAAAAGATAACTTGAGTTCATTGTGTGACATATCCTCCCATATTGCAAGTTTATATGGCATCAGTAAAGCCCCAGTGACCCAAACAAGGGTGGGGAAGGGCCCTTTCTACTCTATGTGAGTGAGTCAGTCCAAACCTGAAATATCTTGCTCCATCCTGAGTACAAACTCCTAAAAAAAAAAAAAAAAAAAAACCTGATAAATTCAAGTTTTGACCTAGAGGAAAGTAGCTAGAATAGTAAGGGAACATGAGAAGATGTTCAAATAATGTTTGAAGGACTCAAAATAGCCAGGAAAAGAAAAATATATATATTTCGGGAAGAATATGATAGCAATCTTGTTAAGGATTTTTGTATAAAAGCCCTGTTTCATACAATGTATCCATAGTTGACTTTATAATGTCAGAGCAGGAGTACTGGATGCTTGTTACAGAAATTTATACTTTTCCCTAACATATGAAAAAAATTTTGAAGCACTAGAGTGATCCAAAAATGGAGTGAATTGTGTCTATGTGTCCATGTGAGCTAATGAGCTCCCTGTCACTGGAAGCATTCAGCAGTGGCTGGATAACAGGTGTGACAGGTGATCCAGCATCAGGGATGTTGTAAAGGGAATTCTCAAGTTTAGGATGTGACTTATGATGCTTCCCAACACCAAGATTCTATTTCTCTGTGATTCATTTATCTTAGCCTCTCATTCCTTTTCTGCTTTATCACCCTTCCCCCTGTTCTTGTATTTCTCCTCCCTCTGTTGCTCGGTTTGTGAGGAGAAAGTAGAAATGCACTCCAGTGTTTCAAATACAGGGCCAGTGGGGATTGTGATGTCTCCCATCTGTAATATGGGGTCAGTGATGCTCAGCCCTCCTGTGTCTTGAGCCGGGATGAACTTCAGAGGCAAAGTAAACACCTTAAGTGCAGCATATTAAAACAGCACTTACCAAAGAAAACAAACAAACAAGAACACTACAAGGAAGCCACTGTCATTACATCATTTTCTCTTGTGTTTTCATTTCAGGGAAAGTCCTGGTCAGCAGCGAAATGGGCATCAGCCGGTCAGCAGTGCTGGTGGTCGCCTACCTGATGATCTTCCACAACATGGCCATCCTGGAGGCTTTGATGACCGTGCGTAAGAAGCGGGCCATCTACCCCAATGACGGCTTCCTGAAGCAGCTGCGGGAGCTCAATGAGAAGTTGATGGAGGAGAGAGAAGAGGACTATGGCCGGGAGGGGGGATCAGCTGAGGCTGAGGAGGGCGAGGGCACTGGGAGCACGCTCGGGGCCAGAGTGCACGCCCTGACGGTGGAAGAGGAGGACGACAGCGCCAGCCACCTGAGTGGCTCCTCCCTGGGGAAGGCCACCCAGGCCTCCAAGCCCCTCACCCTCATAGACGAGGAGGAGGAGGAGAAACTGTACGAGCAGTGGAAGAAGGGGCAGGGCCTCCTCTCAGACAAGGTCCCCCAGGATGGAGGTGGCTGGCGCTCAGCCTCCGCTGGCCAGGGTGGGGAGGAGCTCGAGGACGAGGACGTGGAGAGGATCATCCAGGAGTGGCAGAGCCGAAACGAGAGGTACCAAGCAGAAGGGTACCGGAGGTGGGGAAGGGAGGAGGAGGAGGAGAAGGAGGAGGAGAGCGACGCTGGCTCCTCGGTGGGGAGGCGGCGGCGCACCCTGAGCGAGAGCAGCGCCTGGGAGAGCGTGAGCAGCCACGACATCTGGGTCCTGAAGCAGCAGCTGGAGCTGAACCGCCCGGACCACGGCAGGAGGCGCCGCGCAGACTCGATGTCCTCGGAGAGCACCTGGGACGCATGGAACGAGAGGCTGCTGGAGATTGAGAAGGAGGCTTCCCGGAGGTACCACGCCAAGAGCAAGAGAGAGGAGGCGGCGGACAGGAGCTCAGAAGCAGGGAGCAGGGTGCGGGAGGATGATGAGGACAGCGTGGGCTCTGAGGCCAGTTCCTTCTACAACTTCTGCAGCAGGAACAAGGACAAGCTCACTGCCCTGGAAAGATGGAAGATCAAGAGAATCCAATTTGGATTTCACAAGAAAGACTTGGGAGCGGGAGACAGCAGCAGTGAGCCCGGTGCAGAGGAGGCAGTAGGGGAGAAGAACCCCTCCGACATCAGCCTGACAGCCTACCAGGCCTGGAAGCTGAAACACCAGAAGAAGGTGGGCAGTGAGAACAAGGAGGAGGTGGTGGAGCTCAGCAAGGGGGAGGACTCGGCCTTGGCTAAGAAGAGACAACGGAGGCTGGAGCTGCTGGAGAGAAGCCGGCAGACGCTGGAGGAGAGCCAGTCTATGGCAAGCTGGGAGGCGGACAGCTCCACCGCCAGCGGGAGCATTCCCCTGTCTGCGTTCTGGTCTGCAGCCCCCTCAGTCAGTGCTGATGGGGACACGACGTCAGTACTGAGCACCCAGAGCCACCGCTCCCACCTGTCTCAGGCTGCAAGCAACATAGCGGGGTGTTCAACCTCCAACCCCACCACACCCCTGCCTAACCTGCCAGTGGGGCCTGGAGACACCATTTCCATTGCCAGTATCCAGAACTGGATTGCCAATGTAGTCAGCGAGACCCTTGCTCAGAAGCAAAATGAAATGCTGCTGTTGTCCCGCTCACCGTCTGTTGCAAGCATGAAGGCAGTACCAGCGGCCAGCTGCCTGGGGGATGACCAAGTCTCCATGCTTAGTGGACAGAGCAGCTCCTCCCTGGGTGGCTGCCTGTTGCCTCAGAGCCAGGCAAGACCCAGCTCTGACATGCAGTCTGTGCTGTCCTGCAACACCACACTGAGCTCACCCGTGGAAAGTTGCAGAAGCAAAGTGAGGGGGACCAGCAAGCCCATCTTCAGCCTCTTTGCTGACAATGTGGACCTAAAGGAACTTGGCCGCAAGGAGAAGGAGATGCAGATGGAGCTTAGGGAGAAGATGTCCGAGTACAAAATGGAAAAGCTGGTCTCAGACAACAAACGCAGCTCCCTCTTCAAGAAGAAGAAGGTCAAGGAAGATGAGGATGATGGTGTGGGTGATGGGGATGAGGACACTGACAGTGCCATAGGGAGCTTCCGATATTCTTCCCGCGGTAATTCCCAGAAACCTGAAACAGACACATGCTCCTCCCTGGCTGTCTGTGATCACTATGCAAGTGGCAGCAGAGTTGGCAAAGAGATGGATAGCAGTGTTAATAAGTGGCTCAGTGGCCTCAGGACAGAGGAAAAACCTCCTTTCCAAAGTGACTGGTCTGGAAGTTCCAGAGGGAAGTACACCAGATCGTCCCTGCTCAGGGAGACAGAGTCTAAATCCTCCAGTTACAAGTTTTCCAAATCCCAGTCAGAGGAACAGGACACCTCCTCCTACCACGAGGCAAATGGCAACTCTGTAAGAAGCACTTCACGGTTCTCATCTTCCTCCACCAGGGAGGGCAGAGAGATGCACAAGTTCTCCAGGTCCACGTACAACGAGACCTCAAGTTCCCGAGAGGAGAGCCCAGAGCCCCACTTCTTCCGCCGGACCCCAGAGTCCTCAGAAAGGGAAGAGTCCCCAGAGCCACAGCACCCAAATTGGGCCAGGTCCAGGGACTGGGAAGATGTGGAAGAGTCATCCAAGTCAGACTTCTCTGAATTTGGAGCCAAGAGGAAGTTCACCCAGAGCTTTATGAGGTCTGAAGAAGAGGGAGAGAAAGAGAGGACAGAAAACAGAGAAGAAGGGAGGTTTGCATCTGGACGGCGGTCCCAGTATCGGAGAAGCACTGACAGGGAGGAAGAGGAAGAAATGGACGATGAAGCCATCATTGCTGCTTGGAGACGCCGGCAAGAAGAAACCAGGGCCAAGCTGCAGAAAAGGAGGGAGGACTGAGCTGGGGAAAATCTGAGAACACTGAAAGAAACCACTCACGTTAGCATAGGGCTCAGGGCACACGTTGCCACCACTCATCAAAGGATGAGGATACAGAGAGGATCTTCCAGAGGGGCAGAGCCAAAATGAGAGGTACCAAGCATAAGGGCAGCAGAGGTGGAGTAGGGAGGAGGCAAAGAGGGGGAGAACCATCAATACGAATACGAGGTCCGAATGCTGGACCAACTGATACCATTTTCTGTTGCTCAGCGCCCTCTAAGCTTTGGTGTTTCACTTAATGTATTTGACAGTGTTCATCACAGGCTAGAGAGGTGAGCTTGGAAAAGCACTGTAGTTTGTCAGAGACTCCAGTTTACATCCAGAAAGGCCATGAACATAGGACACGCTTCTGTCTGTAGAGGCTTCATATGAGACCCAGAAAGTCTATCCTATGGCAAGTCTGACCTCTCCTGGCAATGCTCAGTTCTGATTTTTTTTTTTTAATGTTTTGAGTCTCCATTAAAAATGGTATGTTGGCAAATAGTTCTTCTTTATTCTAGTCATGTTTAACTTTTTGGATATTAGAAGAAAACCACTTTAAAAGACACAAATGTATTATCCTGAGCCAGTCTCACCTTGTTTCACAAAAGCTGTGCCTCCAGACAATGCCATCATAGTCTCATTATAAAAAATAACAAACAAGTATTTGGCCTATGATACAATACAGCAGGAGATTACACTTGGAAAACCCTTGAGAGTAATAAAGGGAACTAGAGAAAGAGAGAATGAGTTTTATTGTGGTGAGAATGGCAAGATGTAAAGTAGAGAGAAGGCCTCTCTGGAAGGCAGAAAAACAAAAACAGAGCATGGTGAGAGAAGAAAATAAACCCAGTACAAGGAGATGGAGACATGTTTTTATAAAATCTAGTGGTCGCCTTCGCTTCTTATTCCTAGGAGGATCACTGGGTAATGCAGTGGATAGTACACTTGATTCTTCTCTGTGCTCTGAGTGGGCTAAGTTGGTGAGAATGTTTTACCTTTGTTCCCAAGGCATTTCTTCCCCTAAAACGCAGGTTGAGTTGCCAAATCAGAGAGACACTTTGAGCACTTTACAACAGTGATTGATGGACTGGTTTCTACAGTTCCTTTCAAGCTGCGGCACCTTGAAGGATTTGAAAACAACTTTGTGCTATGCAGGGGTCTGAGATGTCTTGATCAATCAAAAAATCCAATTCAGGTGACACAAATGGTGGTGAAATGATTAATGAGAGGGAAAAAGAGTAAGAAGTAATCCACCAATGAGACAAATAGTACGTGTTAATTGTGTGATCATTTTTTCCAAAAATGGAGTTTCATGGGACATGGAGATTATGTAACCTTCCTATGTAGATTAGTTCAGCATCACATATTTCAAAGAACACAAAGATAAATATATCAAGGCAAACAGGAGCTGACTTGAACACAAACTCACAATGCCACATAGCTGCTGTTAAAGCAACTGAATTAATTTGCTTGCCTTCCCTCTATCACTTTAGCCCACCATTCAGTTGCTGATGGTACTCATCTCTCCTTCACTGTTTGAGGGGGGGAAAAGAGGACTTGGGAAAAAAAGTACTGCTCAGTCTTTGTCCCATTTACCCCTTTTTCTTCATTTGTTCATCTTTAGTCAGTCTCAGCCCCTAGTTTCCAACGCTCGACGGGTCATTCCCACCACAGAAAATGGTGTTATTAGCCTGGCATGGTGCTGCGTGCCTATAGTCCCAGCTACTTGGGAGGCTGAGATAGGAGTATCACTTGAGCCCAGGAGTTTGATTCCAGCCTGGGCAACATAGCAGGACCCCCATCTCTTTTTTAAAAAGTGTTGTTCTAATACACCCCACAGCAAGAAGGCTGATTGTGGTCCATTTTACCTTCTGGATGAGCTCTCATTTCACTCCTATAGAGAAGTTTCTGATATAGGCACAATTAATTGGGCATCTACTCTAGAAGGCTGACCTTCTGGAGAGAAGAATCGGAATATTCTTTGATGGGTCCCCTGTGCCCACCCATAAGGAGCCAATTAGCTCAGATCTCTATACATGTCTTTTTGTTTTTTCACTATAACTAACAAAATATATAAATTGATCTCACTCATGTCAAAGTAGACAAGAAATTTTAAAAAAAACTATTCTTAGTAACTCTCAACCCATACCCCACTGAATAAGTGTTGAACAAACATTTCAAGCATATTGGTTTAAAGAGTCACCCCAGTTTTTCTCCATCCCTGGATGTGAGTCTGGGGAAACAGACCATGGAGACTGCCTAGTTTGCTTTTAGTTGAGCTCTTAGGCTAGAGGGGCAATAATGACCCCCATGGCCCACATATAGACCAGTTTGGCTCACCAGAGGAAACCAGATGTCTCACAGTAAAGCTCTCAAGAAATGCCTTTGCTTTCTGTGTCTCTAAAGATAGCTGCCTCGAGATCCTGTACTCAGGGAGGTGTCTGCCAGAGAATTCAGAATTCTTAATTTAACTTATTCCTGGAGTTTAGAGTATATTTTGGGAAATCACATCAATAGAAAATGTATTGGATTTATCATGAACTTGAAGAAATATCTGAGATTTGAAGTGTTAGAATCCCAAGGGTGACTTCTGAATTCTACCTAACCTAGCGTGTTAAGTTGCAAGCCAGTCTTCCAGCCTCCGAATGGCAATTAAAGATATCTCAGTAAAAGTCCCCACAGGAAACAGATGGCACACCCAAAGTGGTGACTGATAAGAATTTAATGCAGGGACCATTTACAGAGGCATAGGAAGGAACAAGGGAGCCAAAAAGAAATAGTAAAGCACCCGTGTACTAGCAACATTGATACCACCCTAG